>NC_088121.1:7772121-8072121 GCF_036370855.1 Dromaius novaehollandiae | reverse complement strand
AAACGACGTGAACAGGCCAGATGTTTCCACTGGCTAGCAGCACTTTATTCAACCCCCCCGAGGGTCTGCTGCTCACACTTCTCTTTTAGGAACCCACCCTCTCCTTGCAGTTGCAGCCGACTGCCATACCCCTGGGGCGTTACGGCTCGATGTACATTCAAGTAATCCATATAAACTCTTTCCAAAAATGCCACTCACTCGGGACATAAAAACTATTAACAAGCCAGAGATGCAAGCTGGCTTCTCCTCTTCTGCAGCCCACACTTCCAACGCACACGTGGCAATCTGCGGTGGCAGAGCACCCACGCGCCCTCGCTGCCACGCCAAGTGGAAATGCTAATTATCTTGATAACGTCTAGCGCATTTCCACCTTCGCTGGGAAAGAATCAATGAGCAATTCGGCATTGCCCAGTCTCGTCTGAAATGTCTGCTGAGGCAAAGTCACTGGGACACTCTGGGGAAGGGGCCAACCAGGAGTGGAGAACACCTTCACCAGCAAAGTGCCCGGCTGTCGCAGGTGGAGTGAACACCTTGCTTTTGGCACCACTTCGATATGGTGCAAAAATCTTAGGGGTGTGTTAAAAAGCAGCCCGAGAGGAGAGGAAAAAGTGATATAAACCTAAAAAATGAAAAAACAATTCCTGGCACATTTGATTGGTTTGTTCGGTGTTTGCATTGCAAGTTACTCACCTATAATAGCTGCTTTGCAAACTGCTGTCATTAAAGCTCTAAGGAATGTAGGTGAACTCATCTGGCTTTCATCTAGATTAGCCTGAAATCAAGAGTAAATGGACCAGTTAAAAACACTCCAGTGCGTAAGAGCAACTGTTTCCAAAATCCACTGCTGAATTTGGCAGGAAGTGCAAATTCAGCAAAAGCTGCTGCAGTAGGAAACCAATTCACCCCTTTGCAAAAATCCAGCTTCCCTATTCCCCTCTTGAAAACCACTCAGGTACATCAACATGCAACAACAGTTCTCTTGTGATCAGGACAAGCTATTTCACTACTCCCACCAACTAGTTTGTCGGCTAGAGAAACTGACTGAAACGATGATGCTCGGCTTTCGCGGTGCCTTTTACGTTTTCTAAGTGTTTTACACTTTTTCAGCACGTTTTACGGAATCCTCCTCGGTAGGAAATTTGCTTTGTACAGAGAGGAAATTCAGGGAATGGCTACGTAACTTGTCCAAGCCTACAAAAAGAGCCTGTGGGCGTCCCTAGATTTTCAGTACGGCTTGCACTCTGCTGCCCTCGCAGCAATAGGAAAAGGACATTTCTAGCACATTGCTCCAGTGACAGAAATAGCTGAAACGAAGCTGAGTGAGGTTTAGCTGCAAGCAGAGATATAAATGATTCAGGTTGAGTACCATGTCAGAAGCAAGATTCAAAATCTGGCTTGCAGGATGCAGCTGGAGTTAGAGGGCAAAAAAGATCAGTGGTTTTTGTTGCTGGTGGTTTTTTTTTTCATTTTTTTTCTTTTTTTTTTCCCCCCCTTTACACTGCCTGGTCCAACACTCTGGGAAAGGTACACGTGCTCTCAGCGTCAGTCTAGACGAGAGACATTTTTAAAGCATGGTAGAGCATGGGCAGGGGGGAATTTGCGTAGGTCGTGTCACAGAAAACAATGAGACGCTTTTATCCTAAATCTAGGGATAAAAACGCTAGGAAAGGGAACGCTAGGCAAGAAAGAGTGTAGCAGCATACTTGGTCTATAATGTAACCGGTAACCAGAAGCAGCGTTTCAGAGTGAAAAGTCTACAGTATTTAAATAGGCAGTTACCCAGTAGTAAGGTAATACTGGTAAAACTTTTTTTTCTAAATGTTAATTTGAAATAATTGAGCAATTATATATAGATTTTAATTCTTTGAAAGTAACGGGAAGACCTGACAGACTGCAGAGATGCTCCTTCAGATGAGAATGTGTTTATAAAAGCGGTTAACAAACTGTGTGCAGGGAGAGTGAAAAGGGTCTTTGTACCTCTACCCAGTCAAAGATTTGTTCATCGTTTGCCTTGTCCTCAACAATGAGTTTTTCTAGCTGCTTGTTCAGCTCTTCTGCAGAGAGTTCTTTCTCTGAAAGTGCTTCTGAGGAACTGGAACAGTCGGACTCCGTGAAGTCCAACTTCTGCAACATCAGAAGCGATGAGGAGAATCAGTTAAATACACTTTCCTGTGCTTAATCAAGACAGCAAGCTACAGTTCGTTCTGCTTTCCGCAGCTTTCCAATGATAACTTATCATTATAACAATTTACATACTTTCTTCTGTTCCAAAGATTATAAAGCATCTTACAAACATGCAGAAATTACATTATCCAGCAAAGACATTGTCACATCCCCCCAAAAACTCCAGCCCTGCACAATAGGAGTGTGCACAATATGTTGCTCAACTGAAACTATGGGGAGCTGCAATGTAATTATCAGAGTTGGCATTCGCTCAATAAAACTGGAGCTAATGCCCCAAATCCTGCAAAATATGACAGAGATCTATGGTCCCTTCACCGGTCGCCAGGTCTTGGTAATACATTTAATTTCCTGCAGCACAGTACTTCCTAAGTACTAAAACAGGGCCTTGGTTCACGTGAGGCTCCCAAGGAAAGCCTCTAGCACCCTCATTTTGGGCACCCCGGCACCTGCTGCAAGGTGCCCTCCATCGGTCTCCTGCTAGCCTGGCGCCTCTCTGTTGCAAAACCCTCTGGGATGATAACACAAGGTGGGAAGAGGAAATAATTGCTATCATTTATTCCAGCCCGTCTGCACGTAGTCTGTTCTGCTTGCCGATTACCTACAAAATTCATTCTTGACTCCGTTCCCCCCTTTTCAGGGAATACATCCGTTAGAGGAAGCCAGCTGATGGGAGACGTGTGCCTGGCTCATGGAGGACAAGCTCAGCCCTCCCAGCGTTTCAGAAAGGAGGCGCTGGAAATAATCTAATCTCAACCCGATGATGGAGATGCTTCTTTCCCATGTCCTGTGCCAACAACATGTGAGGATGGGAGGGAAGCGGACAGACAGACAGCACTGGGGACCGAAAATCAGCAGACCAAAATCATCAAGCGGACGCTCGCTCTCAACTCACTTGTTCCGTGAGAAAGGTATGTACATCCTCCCCTTCAGGTAAGTAGTCCTTCCAACTGAGGCCAGTCTCCCTCCATAAGGCTCCCACTTTCTTATGGCTCTAAAATACAAACAGTTTGCTCATTTTAAAAAACTCGACAGAAATCCACAGGAGCTTACACAAGCCGGAACGGTGCAGCTGTGTCAGGAGAAATAAAGGACTGTTCAGCCACCAAACAAGATGCCTAGCAATAAAGTGATCACGTCTGGAGATCCCGTGCAAGAGAAATCACATATGCAATCCTGCCACAGGTATAAGTATCTTGTAAAGTGGTCAAACACCATGGTGACGTGTAATAAAACAAGGCATAATGTGGTACATGGGTTTGCAACAGCTTCAGCCAGAGAATACCATGGAAAGCAGGTATATCAGAGTAAGGCACAGCATCCCATGGCTGTGGCACAGAGCTGGCAGTTAGATGACTTAGATTCTTCTCCTGAGTCTGCCATTAGCTTACTCCATGACTCATTCTCTCATGCTTTGACATTAAGACACTGGTAAATTATCTACTAGAAAATCATTATTTACATGGCTGTTTTCTGTGCAGACATCAAGCCTCAAATGCAGCTACATAACACCAAGTTCACTCTTCGATTCCTAGAATTTATTGCAGACCTTGAGGAAAGCTCCTTTACAGCACATACAGTACAACCTTTTGCACCTTCTAATGTCACGCTGACCTTCTGGTATCCCGTTTAAAACAGCACGTACGCAATTCTGACAAGAATAAAAACGCTAGTGACAACCAGCTATTCTCACCCAAATGCTTCGCTAAAACACTTATCTCATAGCACCTACACAAGAGGCAGAGGTCACTGTGCAGTCAAAGCTAAGCACTGACATAAAAGCAGCCTGATATTTTTAATTTTGATATATAGATTAAGAGGTAATTATGCTAAGTCCCTGCCGCAATTCACCAGAATCTGAATTAGGTGACTGACACCAGATGGAAATGCCTAACTCAAAATACCCAAGTCCAAGTATATCGGTCTAGACAAGATTGCATTAGAAAGCTGTGGCAGAAACAGAAACCCACACCTATGCTTCAACCCCCAGAGCACAGCAGCTTTTCTTTCAGAGAACAGAGGGGAAAAAATGTAAATCAACTGTCCAAACAAGCATAAGACTAAAATAAATAAATAAAAAGCCACTATCCGCACTGCTAGTCTGAAATGCTCCTGGAACAACCAACCTTATTTGAATGCGTGCTTTAAAAACAGGAAAGTGAGGGGATTTTACAGGGCTTGAAATAGACACTATCCAAAGTGCGCTATTGAACTGGATTGAGAAAAAAAACAAGACAAAAATGGAGACAGAGTTATAGGGAAACCACCGAACTGTTTGGACACACAACTGTGAGACGTGTAAGAGAGCTCTACAAGTTACAGGGTGGAAAGGTGTCACTACCCCTAGTGACGGGTGAATCTTAGAGCAGGCAGGTTTAGTTTGGATAAGCACCCAGAAGTCTGAGAGGCCATCTGAAGCTTATACGAACTCTCAGAACCTCTCTGGTCTGCAAGAACAGCTCTCGCAAGACTTCTGGTACGTGCTGCTTCTGGTCAGCCCAGAAATACCTTGAGAATGTCCCTCTTGCAGTATTTCAGCACTCTAGCTTCTGGAAGAAGCCAGGTGCAAAGGTACCTGCAAAAGGGAAAAGTGATGAGAAAGAAGTTAACTCAGCTTTCCGGAACCTCGTAAGGCTTGGTTTGAAACTGGGGATGGAGAGGCAGGTTTCCTAGGTTATCTGGATTGGCTGGCCCATCTCTAAACACCTTCACGTGGGAAATGCGAGCGTGTAGGCTTCATGCATAAACATGTATTTGTTGCATCTGGCTCAAAGCTACGAGCCGTATACCTGGACACTTACCATTTGTTTGCATAGAAGGTGCAAGATTTCAGCAAGCAAGACCCCGGCTCTTCCCACAGGAAGCAAAGGTTTGCTAAATTCTCTAGAATGAAAGAAAAACAGATATTTTTCCTTATAATTTGAATTGTCCTCAAAGACGGTCAATTGTCATAGAACAGTGCTCCAGAGCCAGAATGCAAGGCAAGGGGTAATGATTAAACTACTTAATTCCCAAATATCTGTTACACGTACAACAAAAACACCAAAACTCTGGTCCTGGAAGCAGTTTCCATTTTTGTGGGTGAGGTTTTGTGCCCGTGTTTATGGCCATGTCCAGATGGCAGTTATTACACCCAGAGACATAAACACTCCTGCACGATACCTTGCTCGCTTCAAATCTAAGACAGCTTCTCAGAGCCTTAGCGTGCTCTTGCATGACTCTACAACACTGGGGTATTTTGCAGTTCAGCTGAAACAAATGGGGCCGGAGCAGATCTACGGATAAAGCACTACCCCCGTACCGAACAAAAGGGTGACTGCGGAACAGAGAGCGCCTTTCCCACCACTGCTTTCACCTGGTGCAAATCTGAAGCCCTGAGCAACATGCAGCAAGTCTCGCAAGCCGAGCCTCGAATCCCATCTGCGTTTTATCTACTGACGGGACCCACGCCGCGAAAATGCTAGAGCATCGCTAGGCAGACAGCTCAGGCTTGACTGTCACTGAAAGAAAACAACATTCCTTACTGTATAAGTTCTCTCATAGAGATTCCTCCTTCTTTTAACATGGGGGTCACCAACTCAGCTAGGTACAACCAAATATGGGGTATATCTATGGCCATATCATCCGCCATCTCCAAGGTATCTGAAAACCTTTAGAAAAAAAAAAAAAGGAAAAATTTCAAGCATTAAATACAGTTCAGTTTGAGATTCTTTTTCTGCAAAGTAAATCTGCACTGCTTTACATCCTTTGTTTTAAGAGAGAACAACAGCATCCCAAAGATAACAAAGAATACTGCTGTCATCTAATATTTTCAGTGATTCAAAACTGCCAGGAGTTGCTATCTCTAGGCAGTACCACGGAGAGTATGTGAAAAGGCATTGCCTCCCATCAAACTGGCATCTGCAGAAGATCCATCCAGAAAAGCTTTATTGACACTAATTCTCCCATCCCAGCAATGTGTTGTTCACTAACTAGTAAAATCTGTAAGAGTAGAAGGCATTTTTGTCTATGAATACATAAGGTTGAATAAACGGACTCTCCTTAAAGAAGTCCAAACATTAACAGAGGGGGGATAAATAACAACAGAAGGCCAAATGTAAGGTAGTCAGCAAAATGTTCAAAGCTCTTCGTTCCTGATAAAGGCCTCGTGGGTGGCCCTGCATTCCACGTCTGCTACAAGGCGACCGTGTTTTCCAGCTCTCCAGAGTTTTCAAACTGATTCGTTTCTCCCTGAAAACCTTGAAAATTCTGGGGTCCGTTTTACACAGCTATCAATTAATCTCTTCCCTTGTGCACTAGTGTCAGAAACAACTTTTAAGCAGGGACTGTCTCATTTGCTTTGTTCTCTCCATCCTCCGCTACTACTTCGACCTAGGTTTCTCCAAGTGTTTCTGCCAGAAACTGGTTTCCTGTCACTTATCTCCCCAGACCTGTGCTGCAACCAACACTTATACCACGACCTCTAATTATAAGGTAATTTGTCTTGTGTGAGTAAGTATAGTTGTTTGCAGCCTTCTTCTCCTGCGCCCACTGAATGCCACGAAGGACACTTTTCTCATCTTCGCGAGCAGTTTCACTTTGTTTATGCCACATTCGGACCGCAGGTCCCGGTATTTCATCAAGATCCCACTGATTTGGCAGCGCGGCCACTTATCCACACCCCGGGAAACGCAGTAACGGCTTTAATCATGATCCATTATGGAAATGTATCACTCAGCACGAGTCGTTTTGACCATCAGCGCCTGCATGAACATAGACAAGTACGCTCCCTGCGGATGTATTTTTCACTGCCGTTCCCTGCGGTTTCAGTCTCAGGCTGCCTCATCTTTTCCTGCGAGCTACCGGATTTTGTCATCCTGAAAATCCCTGCCGGCCACGGCTGCAGGGAGATCACCATCACAGCGGTCAGCAGTGCCAGCACAAGCCACAGCTCAAATAAAAGCAACAAGTCAGGCTAAATACCTTGAAACTCATTATCTGGAAGCGTTATTTCATCTGCCAGGGTTCTCTGGCTGCTTTTCATGGCTATTTCTGTTTAATCATCCTAGTCTAAGGTCCAGCAAGGACCGAAGGGCTCAGGATGCCACAACTGCTTTTACACCCGGACACCAGTTCACATCCAGAGGCAGTGACTGTAAGAGCCGAAACGAGCAGGCGGTTGAAATTCAGTTCTCCGAGGAAGGCAGGACCTGTCTGGTACCTGCATCTGGCACATGCTCCTCCGCAGCCCCCCGAGGTCGTGGCCGCACTTTAGAGCCGAGCTGTCCTGAGAAAGGGCATCGTACGGACGAGCCTGTTTCACCACTAGAAGAGTGGCTGCGGTTTTGTGGCTGCCCAGGATTTCAGTCTACGGGGCTTCAAGGCATTAATGCCACTCAGCTATTTTATCTTCTTCCTCCCCCATCCTAACCGCATTGAATGATTTGCCAAAAGGCAAACATTGACAAATACATCACAAAACAAAAAATATAAACACACATATTTGAGTATATACCTACAGATTTACTTATAAATACTTATATAAATACTGAAGTATTTACATTCATTAAAGCATTTGAAATATTTAAAAGTCTATTAAAATATCGCATTGCTTATACCTAAGTGGAAATGCTCTTTCACAGAGGATGCATGGAGAGCTCAGGATACTGCTGCTATCAAACCAACGTGGGAAACTATTACTGGCCAACGCAAAGCGCTGCATTTGCAACGAATGCTCAACAAAAGCATCTGTGTGGCTGTGCCAAATACAAACCCCTTGAAGAAATCCTGCTTGCTCAGCTTTCCTGACTGCACCAACTGATATAATAACTGGCCCATGTGATCCCTGGTGATCTGACTCCTCTCGAGTGTCGACTCCACTCCCACTCGCACGAAAACAGGCAGCAGATTCTGGGCGCTCAGCTCCTCCACGCACTGCATCGCTTCCTGCTCAAACAACACAGAGGATCATTTATTTTGTAAAATACCGAGCCAATTCAAAAAGAGGGTATTAGGTTAGATTCATTACAGGTCCAATCTGGCCCACTAATTCCTAGGTTACAAAAACATACCATATAAAGAAGCAGAAAATACACGGTAACATGTGGAGCAAAATTTCCTCTTTACAAAGCATCTATTTTCTGGCACATGCATTTTGTAACTTAAGTAAATAAAGCACTTAAATATAGGCTTTCAAAGCAATACTCAATGTCATACTTCAAAAATCTCCACTGTTGTCAGTGAAGATCTTCAGCTGACCCTCTAGGTTCAACCCAGCAGATCTCAGTGGACTTTCTGACAAAACAGATTGGCTCCTCTTCTTCGGTTTTGCCTTTAGCTAGCAAGAACTGGCAGCCCCAGGAGAATTTCCGAAGGTCCTAAACGGCCTTTTTCCACAGGTCACGAGCTCGGCAGACCTGGACTGTGCACTCAGGTCAGAGCTTTTCCGCCAGATGCGCCTGACAGAAGCCGGTGTCCAGCAGTCAGACTTTAAGGTCTATCTCAAAAAGAAAAAGGACTGGAGACTCCTTTCTCAACCAGCTAATCTAGCCCAGCAGCCCGCGGACTCCCCCTGCTAAGGTTTGCTGGACAACATACCTGCGGGCACTGCGAATCAAGTTATATTTGTTCTCCAAATCACAATTTAATAATTTCTCCTGATAACTAGATGTGAACCCCAAACCATCCATCTTGAGAATCTTCTTTCTTTTTCTAATTTTACTTGGAAGCACTTTAAAGTGCAAGCGGTAACTCTGCTTTTAGGTGCCGAATCAGAATGCTCTGGCGCTGTCATTTCAAACTTGGCAGGTTTTAGAATTTTTTTCAGCAAAAGATCAAACCAATCACCTTTGCAGCAAATGTAACATTTCTTGCACACTCCCTGAACATGCAAAAAATGTTGGGGAAACATGGAAACATGGGGAAACATGGAAAAACATGGGAAACAAAATTGCAACCTTTAACTAGGAAGTGATGACAGCTGCTCAGTAATTCTCAATGTTTATTAAAAATACTGTGGAGTAGTTTGTTCAATATTTAGTATTGCTTCATCTGCCTCTGGATCAGAACAACACACGCTTTGATAACTGAATGAAAACCTCAGTTTATTTTCTCACTAGCTTTCCTGCTTCCAAAATTGCTGTTATTATGGAGCTGCTCAGTGATTCATGACAGCCACACATACATCTTGCTACTTAACACACACAAAGTGGGCTACTTTTCCCTATTACTAGCAGGGGTACAAAACAAGGTGGTGAGACAACTGCCTAAAACCACTTCTGGAGCTGCGGCTGTCCAAATTTTAACTGGCCGCCCCACTTCCATTATGTCTGGAACAGCTGTTCCTGGAGAGAAAATATACTCAAAGGCCCATGGCTGCAGCCCTTTCCGCTAAGCAAGGTTCTCATTTTGCTTACCTTAAAATCATTAATATGCAAGAACTCATCAATGATAGATTTGCATTTTCTCTCTATTTCCTCTTCTGATAGCGAAGGCTTGTCTTGTACGGGAGCTGGGGGAGCTTCTGGCTTGGCTGGCAGTCACGCAGAGAGAAGAGACATTTGGAAAAGGAAAATCAGCACCATTTCCAACAAGGCATTCTCAAAACCCAAGTCACCCGTGCCTCCTCCCGGAGCCGGTCCTGCTGGCTGGACAGCAGCCGTCAATAAGCAAGATTTGCTATGGTAACTGAGAGGACCCCAGTTTGGAAGTGGTGGATGCCGAAACAACCAGCGTAGAGCGCTTCGTGTCTCATCATCAGTTACAGATAACTTCTTTCTTGGTTAAATTCCCTCTTTCTGTAAGAACCCTCTATATTTCTGTAACTCAACCTTAGAAACACTTGGCAGCGGCACAGGATTTAACATCTTCAAGGCACTCTATCAACATTAAGTAATTAAACTTCAGGCTGTTACAGCAGCTCTGACAGCACGCTACAAATTTCTAGCACGCTGACTGTGACGGGCAGCGACCCAAAGCAATCTCCTGATCACATCCCCACATCTCCGGTAGAAAGGGAACCCCAAAGACTCAGTCCCCAAGAAGCCCTTTACAAACTTCCCTCCCAGAGAAAGCCACTGAGACAGCAAGACGAGCTGTGGCGTGGGAGTCCAGGCTCACCCCTTACTGTTTCGATTGCAGTAGCAGTTTGAGTTTTAGACATTTTCCAGAGACAGAGCCAAATATTGCGCGTACTGCAAAGGCTCTGTCCACCAGGAACGCTGCCTTCAACGTCCTCGACACTTTATCGCTAACAAATCGGCTCAGCCGGCAGGAGCACAAAGCGGGAGCTGCAGCACTGACAAGGTGACAACCCGCCCCAGCGGGCGTTAGCACCCCTGCTGCACTGCGACCTGCTGGGAACGAGGGCTGGCAACGGCACGGTGCTAAAAAAAACTCATGTGCACCGTCTGCCCCCGACCCCAGCCGTGACTACGGCCCTGGGAAATGGTACGGAAGTGCAGATACGGCCTCACTGGGCAAGGAACGCTGGCGCTTTGGATCATGGTGACAAGCACTTAAGGAGCACCTTGCACTGACTACACGGTCCAGCAGGACTGACCACGGATTTTAGCCCTGGGGATGCAGCGTATATAAATCCTGAAATCACTGGGATCCACGGCATGCGGCGGCTTGGAGGAAACACAGCTCCAGGCGAACGCAAGCAGCACGGCACCCAAAATGCTCGGCTGTGGTATTCTACCTTGGGACCATTCGAACAACCGCCTCATCTGCTCTGACCTGCCAAGAAGGCTACATCCCAGGGATGTGGCGACCGAGAAAGCTGGACCCAGGCCTGTTTTTATCCTCTAGTTGTGCCCTTTTCTGTAAAGAGTTGGTGATTTGCTAACATGACACAGACAAAACGAAATCCCCCCCAAAACAACCAGGAAGACCTGTCATTCAAAGGCCTCTCCAAGCATAGGACATTCTACATCCTGAAATTCCTCAAGCCTAGCCTCCGTGACTCCTCCCAGGAGACAGGCTTTAGATACGTGAGATTATCTGAGAGGATGTTCCCCGACACTGATTTTGGGGATGTCTAAACCAGAAACCAGCTGCAATAGGATGTGAGTAGGAAAGACAATGATGTGGACTGGTATTTTGCAGGTATCTTCTGCCTTTCGACTCTGATGCAATCTGAGGAGGAGCTGGTGAGAAGATGGTGCTAAGGAGCGTCTAAATCAGCTGCGTTACAAACCACTAGGACATTGATTTCAGCGATCAAAGCTCGATGCTGTGTCACTATGGGCCGACTATTCACATGGCTGCAGGGAAATCTGTCATTTTTAGCGATAAATTCTCCTGTAAGCAGCTTCATGCACTCAGCAAGACTCCCTGAGGGTGCTCGAGCGCTCGCGGAAGAGCTGCTTACCAGATTCCTTGGCTTTGTTCCTGTCCGCCTCTGAGCTGTTCCTATCCATCTCCATGCCGCCCGTTAACTGCTTCACCGTCTCCAGCATCTCTCTCCGCTGCTCCTCTTGCGCCTGATTGTCGAGCAGCAGCTCTTTACTGCTGCTGCCCCGAAGGAAGGTGTTTGGACGGGTGATTGAAGGCGGGAGAGGTTTGTCGTTCTTCTCCCTGCCCGTGCTCCCGCGACTAAGGAACAAACACACGTTTCACTTGAAAGGTTACGGCACAAGAAACCCCTGCACACGATGCTGCTGACTTTAAAGAAGATACCCAATAGCTTTTAATACATGTTTCATGCTACGAGCTGCAATGGCTGTCCTGCTGAACACCCAGGGAGCGTGTGAGCACTGCACAGCTTCACGTGCACTTCACGCTGTGGGGAAGTATGAGCGGGTTTGGACACAGCTAATGGGACGGCGTCAGAGAGAGCCAGAGCATTTGAAGAGCCTTGCTAAACTTGAGCCTGGTTTAGGTGTGTTTTTCTGGATAAAGAAACCCACTGACCTGGCTGAATTCATGACCACTGAAGCCAATCTCCATACATTACCATTTATCACATTTTATCTTAAGAGTTATTAAACTATTATAAACTACCAGTAAGTGTATCTTCTTATTCTAAAGGGCGACTGAAAAGTGGAAACTAACACATTCATTATAACTGCTTTAAAAATCAATACCAGCCGCCTCTCCTATGATATTGTAAAAGATGGATGTGTTTTAAGTTAACTCAGACTACACAGGGGGAGAAAAGACCTGGCCATTCCCAGAAACAACTCAATGAACGTCTATTCTATCTGTGCGCTAGCAACTGGAGCAGCAAGTGAAAAGTGCAGGCATACAAACAGGCGAAGGGAAACGTCACCGGCGGACTGAACCTTACCTAGTTAAGGCCCTGCGAGAATCTAACTCTGAGGATGCAGATGAGGCAGATACGGATGAGACTGGAGGCTGCAGCGCAGAAAATCTGTTCAGACTAGTGGCACTTGGTCGTAAGGAGTCTGGGAGATTGCAAAGACAACACAGGGAAGAGGGACAACGAGGTCAGCAACAATAAGGCATCACAAAACCATTTAAACAATACTGCTGTTTTCAGAGTCACAGAGGGGAAAGTGAAGGGAAAGGGCTGATCCTGCCCCATTTCATTGCTGCTCATTAGACATACAGCTACCCTCATGACGTACCGGTTTCGTTGGTGGCACCAGCGAATTGCTGAATTGCTTAACCCGCCGCCCAAAAAGCAAAACAGAACAACAAAAGGAGGCATTGTTCTCCCGGGGTGAGAAACTAAGAGGGGCTGGTGTTTTCCAAGGAGCAGCACAGAGCGCGGGTGCTAAGCTGAGCGGCTCGGTGCTTTTTGCAGTTTTTTGCTTTGAAGCCACAGCGAGGAAAGGCTGTAAGAAGTTCCTATCATAATGGGGTCAGCACAGCCACTGCAGACCAAGACACCTTTATTGGTGCTCGAGACAGAGCCTGTGTGAATCTCTCTCTTGCGCTGCTCAGTATCAGCCCCTTGAGATGGGCGTTTTTTCCTTTCTCCTTCTTTTAAACCAAGTGCACGGTTGAATCACATCTCAGATCTTACCACGGGCTCACTGCTGTGTTCCCGTTACAGCTCACTGCGATTTAGGGACGTCATTCGCGAGCGCTCCCTCCCAAACCCAAAGCTGGGCAAGAACAGCAGGCAGCAAGGTTGAGGGTGAGGAGCTCTCCTGACTTACCCATCTCGCTCGCCTTTGCTCCACCACTGCTGCCCTTTCCCCAGCTGCCCAACTGGGCTTTAGGCACAAGCTGAATCTTCTCATCTATTGTGGGCTGTAAAACACATCAGTACATACAATCAAAGGGAAAATTTTACATTATTTCATAAATTGGATTTTTTTTTTTTGCAACAACCCCAGGGCACCTGCTTTGGGAATCCAAAAAGGCATTTTTAACACATTCTTGGAAGACCAAACTCTAGCCAAAGACAGACGATGCATCCAAGTGCACCAGAAATAGCCTCTTCCAAAATGTAAATGAGATATTCACCATGACTGGGAGCTTCTTTCTATTAGAAGCAATGGAGCTCAGTAAAGGAAAAAGCATCATGTATATTAGTACTTCAAAAACATTGTTTGTAAGGAATAAACTGGTTCTGCTGTCCACCCAACCTACCAGTAAAGGCTTTGGTGGGAATGTGCACAGCAACAAACAGAATTTAGAGGGGGGAGAATGACAGCAGGTTGCAAAATGAGAAGCAAAAAGCTGGACTGAACTTCTGGACTGCGGTCCAAAAACACTGTACAAGCCAGCACTGCTCTTCTCATGCTACCCCAACCTTTCGAGCTTGGAGTGTTGCCATCTGGTATGTTAGGAACATTTTGTTTTAAATTTGAATGTGGCATCCTCATTCTACTAAGAAGATGGTATCTGAACTTGCATTCTCTTTTCATCACTTAATAAAATGCAGTTTTTCAAATTAGAGAACTTGCAGGTCACTAAAAGCATCCTTATGAATCTTAGAAAATGTGTATGCATACTGCTTTTCCTTGAGAAAAACAAAATAGGAACATTTTGAATGTGACAGCATTTTTGTCTGTGCTTTATTTACGTACACTACAAATTTTCGGGATTTTAAATACCAAAACATTGCCCCAAACAACTTTTGACCTGCAAGTACCATAACAGGCTTTCCTAGACAGAAAGATGCAATAAGGTGATATCTGGGCACTTCTGGAGCTCTGAAGGAGCTCTGCGCTGGTACCTACCTTGGTGATTTTAAGGAACTTGGTGGGGTCCAGCACTCTGCTGTT
This sequence comes from Dromaius novaehollandiae, assembly GCF_036370855.1. Classification (NCBI taxonomy): domain Eukaryota; kingdom Metazoa; phylum Chordata; class Aves; order Casuariiformes; family Dromaiidae; genus Dromaius; species Dromaius novaehollandiae. Next base: position 8,057,758 of record NC_088121.1, on the reverse strand, counting down.
CTTCGCCCCCTGCACAGTGTTCCAACCGCCTTCATCGACCCGCTGGACACCTGCCAAAGGACAGACAGAGTTTCCTTTAGCTCCTTACCTGCTGGCCCTGCCGCACGCAATCATCTCCAAATTCAACACGAGGAGGTACAGAAGACGGTGCCATTTGCTAAACCTCTGCGCAATTCTACACCGAAATAGTCAGGCACGTCTCTCGGGGTATTTCTTTGGACTGAGATGATAGAGTTACTTTGCCTGACTTTATTATTCTAAAATAGCCTTGATATAAGCAACAATATTTCCAAGGGCAGATTTTTGCAGCGTTGCCTCCTGCTTAAGGAATGATTGCTGTCTGTGTTCTTGGTATTTTGAAATGGCTGCACGTACTGTGCCTTAACAGAAGCTCACAAACGGAGAAGAAACGCTTTTCTGCTAACCAAACGGCGCGCTGGTCGCACAGACTTCCACAGCGGTAAGCTAGTCTCAATGCAGAATCATTCAAGCAGCAAGAGCTCCTTTCCTTCTCACAATGCCAATTGTTGGAGAATTAAAACAAATGTGTATTGTCTTTAATACTAAGGGTTAATAAATTAAAGCGCTGTGAAAAAAAGGTCTAAAGAAGCCTGCAGATTACTTTCTCCATGCTTGTTTCTGTCCCACAGTCTTTGCCTTCCCTGCCTGCTAACCCTTTTCACTTACGTTTATCCCCAGAATCCTTTCTGTAAAGTTCCCTCCGCGCTTCTGCTCTCAGTGGCCATTTTACTTCTACCTTATTCCTATTTATACTGCAGGGGGTATTTTAATGTCTTGCTAGTGGTGATTCTTTTTAAAATTACTCTGCACTTTGACAAAATTATTTCCAGCCTTTCTGGAAGGGAAGGAAACCTTCTGATCATTCCCACTGCCAGCTGGTGCCTTGCTGCCTTACTGAAACTGCTGAGGCCAGACGAAACAAGGGGCAAGATTTAGCACTAGCACGAAGGAACATGATGCTTCAGAAACAAAAAAGACTTGCACGTTTTGGTCCGATGCCTCTGAAAAGCATCAGCCACTCCAACTTCCTCTTCAGGTAGTGTTAACTTCAATGGCTGTTAACAATTTAAGGTAATGCGAAGACGCTCTTTTCCATGCCAAAATAACATCTCGCAGCTTTAACAGCTAAAGACAACATGGTTGCTCGTGAAATAAGATGCTATCCCAATGTGCAAGATCGGATGGCAAATCTGACTCCCATATAGCAACTTTTTGTAACAGATTTCTGGCAGCCTGTCACAAAATGGAATATGGTCTGCATGAATAAAGCTTAAGCACTATTGGCCTGGGATGTTTATTTTTACCAAGGGATTTGCCCCAAAAGCCCCCACAGCCAATCCGCAGCAAGTCTGTTCCACTTCCAGCCCCAGCCATAACCAGGCCCCAAATCCCTCTTGCTCATTACACGTAGGAAAAAAACATTTTTTTTTTCTTTTAGGTGGGTTTCTGACTATGGCCCTTGGATGTGTAGCAATAAAATGAGCAGTCAGCTCGGCTTTTACTTTACCCGGTCTCCTCTTCTCTTTGGTCATGAGTTGTTGGACCTTCCTCTGTTCTTCTTGCTCTTCAATCTTGGCTTCTTTATGAATCTGCTCAATGGTCTTCGGGCCCTGGTCTGCTCGCCGCGAAACCCAGTTGCACTAGGAAAGCAAAAAAGCATGAGCTCAGTGCTATTTCCAGGGGAAAATAAATGGGATAGTTTGTTGTAAATGGAATATTTTTGCATTATTTCATCATAAATGGGATATTTTGAACACTGCGAGAACAAGGCCTTCTCAGCAACCTTCTCACCCTTTTAATGTATTAGTGGGCCTGCTCCCCAAGGGACATGGGGGAATTCTGGCTCACGCTGTTGACACGGTATCCTCCTATAGCCACAGGTCAGAGCTATCACCGACTCTGCTATATATGCTGGTAGAGAAGGGAGGTCACAGTGGAGACCTGACTTTGGAGAGGCCCGGCTGAATTCAGGACATTTCAGCCCCTGGCATCTTGCGCATTTCCAGCTCTCATGTCTTTCTAGGTCCAGGGGAAAGAGATGGACTAGAGGGAGGTTGTTGCTACTCTCCCTCAGTTTATTACTGGCAGTGTTCATTGCAGCCCTTCCTCCAAGCTCGAGGAAAAACTGAAACAATGAAAATAACAAAGCAGCAAGAAGCGACAGGGTTTGATCTGGAGATGGTGCTTTGCCACTTCAGGGATCGCGATGGCTGAGAGAGGAATCCTGTAGAGAGAGGCAGAGCTGTCTCTCCTCAAGAACATCCCCACTGCTTGGTGTGTCTACTCAGCCAGGCACTGCACAGGTCCATCCATCCCCAGAATAACCAGAATGGCTCTTGATCTTGCTACAGCCTCATTATAATAATGTGTGGGGTAATCACCTTTGTCGACCTTGCAGTCGAAACTGACCTTGGCCTGCACAGAACGGCAAAACAGCTTCAAAAAGCTATTTGAGGTGTAAAACCCTCCGGGACTCTAAGCAAGGGCTGTCTCAGGACCAGTGCTGCTAAAGCCATGCTGTTATCGCTCCCTACGCTGGTTAAATTACATGTATTTGGGAACGTTTGTGCAACATGCAGTCTCATCTTTAACCACACCCTTCGTCATGTGGGAGAGACCCCATGATTACAACATGGGTAGGTCCCTGTCTACACTATATGTTTCAGCGCCAAGGTCTCTCTTACCTATCATTTTTGGAGTTTAGCATGGACCCACCATCCTAATGCCATGACCATGAGCAGACTCCGCTTGCTTTTGTCTACACAATACGTCCAGTAAACAATTTGCAAAGGCCTAGTTGTGCTAGCAATACAAGCTAACACAGGTCTATCTTTCTGTAAAATACATATTCTATGAAGAATGGCCCTTGCTGTTCTCCTATAGCCAGCTGACAAACCCCAGAGTGCTTTGGTTCTGCAACCACACGTGTCCCATCAGCACCAGCCAGTACTGGCAGGAATCGGTGAATACGATTGCTCAGCAGGAACACCAGAGCGCACTGAAACACGTACAGCCCCGCAACGCGACCAGCACAGACGGCATGCTGGGGGCAAAACCACCCAAACCGTGAAAAAGCTCAAGCACATCTGCTGTAATCAGGCTGGATTAGTGCATCCAAAGCTGGTGTGAACACACTCCTACCGTTCAGCTGAACCTGAACACCCTTTGCGATAAAGAGTCCATCTACCGACCACCCATCTCTTAGCCTTCATCAAGGCAAAAAGAGAGATTTTGTACCTTCTCAACAGCCAGACTACTGGGCTGATAAAGGGCACAGACCTTCCTCATTCAGCTGCTGCTCTAAGTGCTGTAATCCCTGCTCTCATGGCAGAACAGCTCCAGCCCAGCTGCGAAAGGGAATAGGCGCTTCTACTTATTTCAGTGGGTACGTACCAGCCTTAGGTCTATTACGTCCTGAAGCATGAACCGAATCCTGGAAGATGTTTTTCTCTCTTTCACAATCTTCTCCATCTGATTAAAATACTGGTCCATGCGAGGCTACATAAGAGAAACCACATCATCAGCATATCTCAGAAGAAAAGGAGAACGTGCCCTTGGACAGGCCACCAGCAGGTCCCGTATTACAGCGCTGGAGCCATCACGGCGCCCGGCAGGGATCCGGGCACCCAGACTTGCTCTCCAGCAAAGCGTGTGCCAGGTCTCATACACCCTCACAGCTGAGATTTGAGTGTGCACAGCCAAAAGCACAGTACAAAATCACACAAGCCTTATACACAGGCTTATTCCTTTTCTTCCAAAAACTTATGATGTGATGGGATCCATATCGATCTGCACCAAAGACATGAAATGGCACCGTAACTCGGAAAAGCCTTCATTGGGTCTAGGTTTCACTTGCCAGGCTCTTAAACTTCAGCCTTTTTCCCCAAATGGGGGCTCCAGCTGTTTTAAACAAAAAGTTGCAGGGCAGTTTTGTAAAAATAAAATATTTCCCACTCCCTTCATTAAAAACTAGCTAAATCCCTTTCCTTACACTTAAAAAAAACAAGAAAAAACCTATTAAAATTTGGTACGGTCTTGCTCTGGAAAGCTTCAGCTACGAATGGCAAATGTTTCCAAAGTTAAGAATGACGGGAAATATATTTAAAACGGACTTTTTCCAGAAAGTTTAATTATAACTATCACTAACACTTCAGCCTCAATAAAAATGCATAATAAAATGTCTCCCCCTTTAATAGGAAATGAATAAAAGATTTTTATTCGACCTTGATAAAAATAACAAATCACAAGGACTGAAACAGCGTTCAGGACTCCTCTAACATGACCTCAGCTACCACTCAGAAACGGACCTTGTTTTCTTCCCAAAGCATGTGGAGAAATTGCACCCCACCGGTGCCACTTTCACACCTGCATCGATAATGCGCCCGCTGTCATGTTAACAGCGTAAGGGATTTAGCCCGGGGGATCAGCGATAAACTATGCTGTTTCAGTCAATGCTACACAAAACGATCTGGGAAACTGTTTCTCCGAGGGCTCCCTGGACGGATCAGGATTGATCCACTGCGATCCCTGCAAAGGAACTCCCTTCCCCGAGCAGCTGAAAGCAATTAGCTCAGCTCGCTTCCAAAGCTGAGCGCGACTGATTTCTGGCAAAACCCTGGAATGCTTTTCCATCCCAAGCCTGGCTTTTAGGAAGGACAAGCAGACGGCCTGCGCCAGCTGAAGCTCATCTAGCACGTAAGGCACCGTGTTACATATCCATTGGGTGGGAAGTCGGGAGGAGGACACGGCTGCAAAACATCTGCTTCCTTCCAGCATAGCTGGAGGTGACGGCACAAGGCAAACGTAATTGCAAAGTTTCAGGTGGGAGTTTAGGCCGACTGACATGTTTTCTTAGATTAAACCTGAACACCACATTCAGTGGTACGTTTCTTGGTGCCTCGACAGCAAAGAAGCCACTTTAAATCTTAAGATTTTAGAAACTACAGGTAAGAGGTGAATTCTATTTGGAAAAAAGTAACTCACAGTATTTGTCAGTCACTGACAACTGTGTACTTGGATGAAATATTTGGAAATATTGGAAACAAGTAGCAACTGGAGAACACTATTGAAAACAATACCAAATCTATTACAAAGGGGCTCAGGGGAGGGAACGAGGCCAGGTTGCGACGAAACATCCACGGAAGAGTGGATGATTTCCCAATGCCATACAAAAATTGCTGACGAAAAAATAAATCCTCAGATAAAAATAGCACACGCCCAATTTTCCATCCTTGTCCAGCCAGTCTCGTTTCTCGTCCTAGGTCCTGCCCTACCTTTGCTTTCTCAAAGTCCAGGTCCTTGCCAATGGTAGTCAGTAGGCGGCAAAGGCACTCGAGGGACTCCTCATCATGGTTTTTCAGCAGCTTTACCACGCAGTCATGCATGATGGCCTCCGTCAGCATTTTGAGTTTAAAAAGTTCGCCAATGAATTTAATATTCCCAATAGATCTCCGTCGAGCTTTGTCCTTGGCCTCTTCCAGCTCATCATGGAGCCGCGTCTTCTCCTCTGGCTGTAAAACAGAAAAGTGAGCTCTAAAAAGCATGATCACAGAGCACAAAGCTCTTTAAAAGATCCAGTATAGGCGCTTATGTCCCTATTTATCCTCTTTCTTCTAAAAAAGAAAAAAGAGGCTTTTATAAGAGCACCAATCAAGGCAAATATTTTTCATTATACTCAGCCACAGTGAGAGGGGGAAACTCTCGAGAACTCCAAAATTCCCCCCAAATCAACGGCAGTCTTCGAAGAGATCGATTTCAGAGAGACCTCTGAGAATTTAGGGGGAAAAATACCACTTACAGTGGTAGCAGCTTCAAGTTCTTTCTGCTTCTTTTCAAAGACATCGTCGTCAGCTTTGTCTTTTTCAAATTCCTTCTGGCAACGATTCAACAGCAACTTGCGGAAATTTACTGTGCTCCCAGGTTTGTCTGCCATAGGTACTTTCAGCTGTAGGGAGAGGGAGAAAAAGCAAGATTGGCTATACACCGGGAATTACATTTTATTTTGCACTTCACAGTCAGCTACACAAGTCTGCGAGGCTACAGCAGTTAAGCATCACGTCACGGTTTCCCGTGGAGTTTTAGATTTCATATGTAAAGCCGTGCTCCAAACTTGGCTGGCACCACCTCTGCCTGCAGACAGATTGCATTTCCATTCACGGGATCCTTTAAAAAGACACACCGCTTAAAAAAATCTCCTGTCATGCAGCGAAGACTCTGGAGTCACGCTCCTTCACTGCATGTTATGGCACATCACCGTCGGAGGGAGGAGGGGGTTATTTTGTCCTAACTTCAGCATCCAAAAGCCAGCTGTCCAAAGCTTGGATCAGCACCTCGGGCTCCCCTTTGAAGCTAGAGAGAGAAATTGGACTTTTCAAAGATGACTCACTACATCTTGTGACCGGGCAGAGCTAAGTGCTCGGTGTCCTTAACTCCAAACAACACGTCACTTGTAAAGCCCTCTGCCTGCAGGCATGGCCAGCAAACGTTCACGAGCAAGTCTCTGATGTAAGTTATTATTTAAGTTCGGAAACTAACATTTAACTCTGCTCTTGCCACGTTTCCGTAACTGTCACTCAATTCGTAGGGATAACGGGCAGTAAGGGGAACAACTACCCAGAGGAACTCTCCATTTGACTTTTGCTGCTCTTACCGTTACAAGACATCTACACATGTTGGCGTACGCCACCGAGAAGCTTGGCTCATCAATAGCCTTCTCAAAGACCAGGTCGATGACTCCTTTCAGCCTCTCTTCCGTGTCTACTGTCAGGTCCGTTACTTGCTTCATTAGTTGATTGAACATCTGCGGTGTCAACTTGTTTAAGATGCTTCGTACCTTGCGGAACAGCTCCTAAAACAACAGGGAAACCTTAAGTGCAGAGCAAAACCAGGCGGATGGCAGCTTGCAGTAACGAGCTAGGATGCTTTCGAAAGGTGAGCAGTGAGGCTTTCCTATGGGAACTTCTCAGATGCCAAACTGCACACAAAACACATGTACCTCTGAACACACATGAGCCCTAAAACAGAGACCCTTCACACAGACATTGTGTTATTGCTCATCAGCAGGAGCTGGACTGCAGTTGGTGCCTTACAGACCCACCAGAGCCTTGTTATTGGGGTCTCCTCTCTACCTCCGAAGGCAGAAGGAGAAGGCAAGTACCACGGTCTCTCCCTTTCCCCCAAGAAGGATCATCACACTCATGGGCAAAGCCAAGCAGAGCGAGAGCACATTTCCTCATCCCTTTGCAGGCAAGTCCATCTCCAGCGCTAACTCAGCTCCCCAGATTCAAGGTAGCAGGGCAGGAGTTTTGGAAATGTCCAAGATGCTTGTCCAATGCTTTTTTTCAAGCATGACAGAGGCACAAAGCCCTTGCTGCCCCCCAAGTGAAATATTCTTTTTATCCTCCACTCAACACATACAGGACAGACATCTCCAGGAGATGTTCTTGATCACCTGGAGTTTAAATCCTGCTTCACTTACCTGCCAGACAACGCTTTGCCCTTCTATGGCAGAAAGGGGGGACCTAGGGAAAGGAGGGTCCTCCAGCCAGAGCCAGCTTTGGAAACACCTCCTCTCCACTCATCCCACTGGAGAAAACATTTTAACTGAGAGCTAAAAGTGTCCACTTGATACTAATTTAGCCATGAAAGATCAAGAAGCGGACATCTCCCTCAAAAGAGGCAGTCAACCTTTCCTACGCTTACTTCGAGGCAGACTGTTTTTCCTTCTCTAGCCAGAGGGATAATTAGGTCAACAGGGCTGCAGTTGGCCCCGAGAACAGCATTCCAGTGTCCTTCAAGAATATCCCACCTGATCGTCCAAATCCAAAGTCTCACTGCCAGGCAAATACCACCACCCAGAGCGGCTGCCCACGGAGCGAGGGAGGGGAGAGTCGCACAGAGAAAGTTTCAGCCACAGCGTTTTGGGGTTGGGCAGGACGAACTGAGGGAATCTTAGAGGAACCTCAGCATTGCTGAGGTTCAGGACAGAAATGTAATTTAAAAGAGGATGAAAAGCACGTTGTGTGCTGGGAGTGTGAGGTTGTTTGTTTTAGGATCAGGACAGAAATATTCTAGTAAAATGGCAATTTAAAAAAAAAAGTCCTAGACGAGAGGTAGTAGGTTGTCTGGTCTAGACTCCCTTGATTTACAAGACTGCAATTTAAACTCCAGATCAAGAATAAAAACAAACAAAAAAACAAGGCAGGCCAAAGCTGGGATTCAAACTGGACTTCAGTTGCCCTTTTTACTGTCTTATGCAATAGTAAAGGCAAATTACCATCTTTCTTCTGTCGAGGCAAACTGCTGTGCTTACAGAAGGGGTTGCTAAAGCTCTCACCTGGGTTTTGACATTTTCTGGGTCCTCGGTTTGGTTTTCTCTTTTCAGGCTCGGCTTCCAGGCATTCTCTGCCTTCTTGAGATGGACATCCTCCTTCACGCACACGGTGATAATCTTCCTGGGCTCTCGCCTCTGGCCCGGCTGAGATCTCCTTGGTCCAACATTCAACAACTAGGACAAAAACATTCCTTGTTATATCCCCCTTTAAACTCACATCTCAAGAAAACGCTCCAGAGGCTCGGGCGGACCCCCGCTGATAGCAACGCCGTCCATCAGCGACTCATCCTATGGTTTTTAGGATTCCCTCCGAGGCAACACAGAGGTCCAGGATGGTCAGAGGGAACACGAGGATGCTAAATGCACTTCTCTCGGGCAGCCACCGCTGCAGGAGATGCGGGACGGTGCTTCCACGCATCCGCGATGCTCCAGGTGCTGCTCGAGCGCGGCCAAACTCAACCCTACTGACCAAAACGAGCTCTTGAAAGCTGGAAACTGTTTAACTGAGACATCACGGTGAAGACACATTTAAGGACTGAACAAGTCCTTCAGAGCTGCATTTCAAACATGCCACTTCAAGCAATTAAATGATATTTTTGGTAAATCTGATGATTTATTGTTATGGTTTTACTGGAGCTAGTTTCAAACAGAGCCGTTTTGAGTTAGGAGTTACATAAAACACCCTGAACAGCACAGATGCCTCTCCTATATTGTGGGAACACGAATCTTAATAGCTGTGGGTCAAAAACTTTCTCCAACTTCGCAGGAGAAGAAAGGGGAAACTTGGTCCTTTCTTTGAAACAGCATCAATCACTTCTCTGTACTCATCTATCACCTGAAGCTCCTTGCAGCCAAATCCAACAGGGAAACTGCTGAGAGCGCAGGAGAGACTTGCATCAGCTGAACCAGCGATAGGGCGCAACACGCACCCAAACCCCTTCCTCGTCATTCGGGATCTCCCAAATAAAGGCTAAACGTATCAAGTGTTGCGCCGAGGTTTGTTTTTCCCCCGCGCTCTCGTATTTCTGAACTCATTTGTTAGAAACGTCCAACCTCAATGTAAAAATTAGTGCAGTAATAAAACCCCATTATCAAAACTCATGATTTTCAGCAAAAGTAATTAATCTCTTTGGCTGACAGTACGCAACCTTTACATGAAAGCTGGGCCATTTAAAACATTGCTCTGTTCAACAAAGTGATCCATCCACATCACAGAGGCAAAACCACCTGTGTTATCCAAACGGCTAAGCCCAACGCACGGGGAAAGTGCTTCGAGCTGGTGCCTTGCATGCCATAAGCCAGCCCCAAACATGCTTTTGCCCAGTGGAAAAAAACCGTCATTAAACAGAAGGACTTTTATCTGCAATTTGAACTGCTTCGCTTTGACATGTCAACGCGCGCTGCTGATGAAAGCGTACAAACATAATCACCATCACTGCTGGGGTCTTTTGGGCTTCATTAAGCGATAACGCAAAGAGAATGAAAGGTTGGCAAGGGATGATGATCCCACGCGGTGACACGCTTTGCACGCCGAGGCCAGGGCCACGTGGTGCGGGGTGGCAGCGTGCCAGCCCATCGCCTGCGCTCACATCCTGCCGCCCACGCGGAAATAAGCCGGCGGGCTCGCTTAAAGCCACGTACGCTGCCGCGGTTCTGCCCACGCTGCGCATGCCCGGCCGCGGAAAGACGACGCTTCCTTCCAGCTGAGAAATCAGAACATAGCACGACAGAAACCAAAGCAGACGCCGTCGCAGCCAGCCACACCAGACCTCTTCACACTGCTCCTCGCCCGCAAAAACCTCAGTAACCAGAGCCAGCCTGGCGAAATGCCTGAAAAGCAATACGTTTGGGCTAATCTCACCCAGGAACAAGGGCAAAGCCAACAAGAGAGGACGCGTGGCCGTCCCGCTCCTACACGGAGGAGCCTGGCCTGCAGGACCTGCCGACCGCAGCCAGGCTGCAACGCCTGCGGAGAGAGGAGCCGCGACGCTTCCTCACGTATGGGTCCACGGCAAACCGAAGCATTTGCTTCTAGAGCAAACAACCCCTCTCTGAAGGCAGCGTTTTATTTGCAAAAGAGACGGATGCCGAGAGCCCTGGAGCATCTCCTGAACATCAGCACGTGGCAGCGGGAGATGCGGGCTGTGCCTGCACCAGCTTTCTCAAACCTGTCTTGGAGACCAGACCTTTAAACCCAACTAATGTTAACAAAACAAATGCTTTCTTCATGACTGCATTTTTTACACCTGTGAATAAACTCAGTTCAGACAGGCTGAATGTTTGATTTGGTTTAAAATCAGTGAACAGATGCCTCCCTTGAATGCTTAACAAAATAATATAAGAATCATAATCTTTTAACAGAAAACTGTTTTCTTTTGTTCTGAATTTACAAAGCAGCAAGTTAAGCAGGTGCCTGAGTTCACGTCTGGCCTCCTTTTTGCAACCCAGTCCAAATAAATAATAGCATTTCTGCAGCACCTGCAATTATAACGCTACAGCTTACACTGAATTCATATTTTCCACCAAAGGCACTGAGAAGTGCTTACCAAATGCTCCCACATTAACGCAAATTACCTGTCTTCCAGGTGAACGGGGGAAAAGGCAAGCAGAAAGAGACACAGGCAAGTCTCCCAAAGAGGTGTCGAAACCTCAGTAACAAAATAAGACAAGGTGCCGCTTAAGAAAGGTCCCAGACACCTGTTGGGAATGACACACGTAGACACATCCAGCCTCAGCGCGCAGGGAGGGATTGCTCTTTCCCAACCCTATTTCTCTATTTTTGCATCTTGTTACCAAAGTGGGTTGTACTGATTTCTAAGTTTTTGTTGGTATCAAAAAAGGCTTCTTAGTTGTATTTTGTTCCTGTGTAATTACACTCCTTGTGTTGTTTGATTGGACATTTGTTATTTCTAAAAACAGTCATACAACATGTTTATTTAAAAAAAAAAAAAAGGAAATAAAGACAAAGCCAAAGAAGCAAAATAAAAGATTCTCATGTGCTGAAAGCTGGTTAGCGCTGAGCTGCTCGACATTATTCCAAGGGCAAGGAATAGGCAGTGGGTTTTAATGGTTTATGGGCATGGCCTGTGTAGAGGTGGGATGACCGAGCAGACAGACAGCATAAACGCAGATTTTGCCATGCTTCACGAGAAGATAACGTTTGATGTTGTGCTGGGCTGCAAACCCTCTCATCCTGTAACAAACCGACATCACAGGACAGCAGGCGTGTTAAAAACATTACCTTTGAACCCTCCTCGAGAAAATGCAAAGAAAGGCTCTACTCTTTAAAGGCGCAAATGTAAGATGTATGTTATGTGCTGAATGCTCCAAATGAACGGGGTAAGCAGCACTTACCTTTTCTCCCCCTTTCCACAGGTCTGCAAAGTGCAGACCCCTCGCGGATCCCGCTCAGGCCAACGTCCCAGCATGCCCTCAGCTGGTGCTGTCCCACCCACCACTGAAGACTGCCTAGAGGGGTACAATGCAAGTCTTGTTTCGTGGTTTTTCTTTTTTTTTTTTTTTCTTTTTTTTTTAAAAAACACTGTTGCACCTTTTTGTAAAGTTTTCTGCCGGTCGTTCTTTATCAATAACGGACATTATGGAAAAAGACAACTCTACAAAAAGGTGCAAAGATGGGGGGGAGAAAGGGGGATTTGGCTTACCCCTATCGGCAGGTTCCTCAATGGTGGGTGAGGCGAGACCAAGAGAGGGCATGCTGGGGAACCGCACCGAGCCAGGGAGGGCAATCCAGGGTTGCTCTGCACTTTGCAGGCCTGCGGAAAGAGAAAGAGCAACATCGACATTACCAAGAGGCCGAGAGGCTCGGGACATTCAGCGCATGAAAGGCCAGAAGGCGCCGGAGTACAACCTGCAGCCCACTGCGGAGTCGCTAAATATAGGAAGCGATGTCCACCTCAAACAGCGCCAAGGTTTCGGGACCGGGTCGTGCTCTGAGACAAACTGCGACACCGAAGCTACTCGAAGGCAAGGATGCACACCCCAGAACCAAGCCACCGGCCGCAAGACCGCTCTCGAAACAGAAACATTACAGCAACGCAAAGTCTGCAGCAAAATTGCCGGCTTTCGTTCCGAGCCTCCTGCAAATCTGCACACTTGGAAGTTAAGGTTATTTCGTGAACTCTGTTCAAAACCAGCAGTTTTGATAAAGCGGAGCTGAGACTTCTTTCAGCCAACCGGGGCAGCATCCGTCCCCCGGCCGCGGCTGACTCAGCCCCTTGGGAAGCACCGTGCTTCGAGACCCCCATGCCCCGAGAAGGAGTGGCAGAAAGGCAAGAAGGAAGAATTCGGGGACTGGATTTTTGGGTCTGGACAAAGCCAGATGCAGGGAAAAGAAGAAAAGGTGAAAGGAAAGCAGAGGATAAGGAAGGACAAGGAGGGATGCAGCGAACGAAGCAAAGCGACAAGTGGAAGAATAGAGAGAGCAGGAAAATACAACAGCTTTTTTGGCTAGTAAAATGTATTTGCTCTGTTGGCATCATCTATAAAATTGGTTCCTAGGAGGATACATGCTAACACACAACTCGTATTATTGTATGAAAAATGTGTGTTCACACACATGCCACTGCCAGGATCTCATGTGGAAACATGTTTCCACACATTTCTTGTGCAGGAGAAGGGAAAGGGGGAGATTAAATCCATTTAAGACCAATACGTACCAGTTAAAAACATCCACACTGCCTTTTAATTTGCCTGCATTTTGACAGCCGAGAAAATATCAACCTTGTCATCAGCCTGACAAAACCAGAACCACGGGAAGTATCTGAGGAGGCCCAAAAACACAAGGATGGGCTTCACGGGTATTAAGGCCAGGTTTTGAATTAGCAAGTTGGGGAAAACTCACACTTCCAGATACGCTTCTTCCACCGGAGGTTTGCCTCCCAAAATCGGCAAAGGCTGGCGTGAAGTCTGGTCCTCGAGGCAGTATCCGGGGGTCCAGGGTCCTCAGCGGCAATTTTGGCTGATTGACCTGCGCAGAGGAGCAGCAACAACTCAACAAGAGCTGTTTAGTGTGTCCTGCAGCTGTTACAAACTCATCCAAGTCTACAACCTCTGCCTGTGCTGAAACATCAGGCATAACATATAGATTTGATATCCAAATTAATGCTTTTAACAACTTCAGCATGTTATATATCCACACTGATACTAAAAATCCACATTTCATTTAAAACATGTCTTACACAGGTGGCTATTGTGAAAATACGTGACAGGGCTACGCAGGGTTGAGAAACATTTCAAGGCTGAACACGACTTATAGAGGATAAAACAACGGCGACGTGGGCCTGTCTTCTCCAAAATAAATGTGACAGGCTTGGTTCAGGATCACAAAACTGCCATCTTCCCCTCAAACAAATGTCTTTTGTGCTAAGACAGATGGCTGACCAGGCACAGGAAGCCCAAAAGTAGAGGGAACAGTGAGAAGCAATCACGGAAAACTAGTAGGTGGATGAAATCATTTTGGGAACATAGCTGCGTTTTCCAATTTGTCTGTGCATGAAATTCAGAGTGGAAATGTTTCTGCACGTAAGAATCACCAATCTCCCGATTCCTCCTCGAATCTTACGGGTGAATATGTAGTGATTACGCCAAAAGCAATGAGGTACCTCGCTCTGACTGAGAGCAGACTAAGGTCCTCATGTCAGCACTTCAGAAATAACAACAATATTTCAACAAGTCCCAAAACACAGCAGAGAAAACCACATGTGTAATAACACCGGATAAAATCACAGAACTGTTTCTGCCAGCAAGTCAAGGTCTGAAGAGCTTTTATTAGACCAGCTGATAAATCCTGACACGATGGTCTCAGGCCAACAGGAAAGCTCGCTTGCCCAAAAGCACGCCTCTGCTTCCTAATCGTACGGCAGATCTAATAAAAGATACTGTCTCTCCCTTCAGTCTTGCTTAGCCTGGGTCTCCCAGACTAGGAGGAACCATTTTAAATTCCAATAACAACTCGGTATAACTCAATGCAGGTAAAGGCCATTCGAAGTGCTTCACTTTTTAAATGGCCCATGCGCAGTCATTAGCCTATGATGCCTTTACTTGAACAATCTTGTGATGTGACTTTAGCCAAATATATCCCCTCCTGGACAAAAATCTTGGTCAAAAGACAGTCAAGGAATGAAGCATGCATTAACCCCCACCTCCCCCAAACTGAGTTATTCCTCATAGCACAAGCACATGGCTCTGCTGGTGGCACCGGGAAAATAAAAACTCTTCTTCCCCATTCGATTAAAAGCTTTCTAGCGTAGAGATATTTAGTTTTTAAATAATTTGCACGCACCTGTTTTATGGGCTCTCCTCTCACCTTGTCGAGGACCACATCGCTTATGGGAGGCAGCCCCTCCGGCTTCTGGATGCAGGCGGGCATGAACTGGAAATCCAGCAAGAACTCCCGGTCGTACTGCTTCTTGCCTTCGGGATCCAGGGGCTTCCACTGCTCTATAATGACAGGAGTTCACTGAGATTCATAGGGAACAAACCCAACTCCGCTCGCGTTTCCATAAAATCCAAAGGAAGCATGATTCCAAGTTTTTGGACAAAACTGCAAAACCTAACATAGTTTTTTCCCCCTTTTTCTAAAGGAGCAATAAAATTAATGAAGACGCATTAATTAATGCTGACGCAAACCAACATGCAAACCCGCAGCCACGTTAGGGCATCTGGTAGCCTTAAGCCAAGATTTTCTTCACCGGCTGCATGGTTGGGAGTTGGGAAAGAAACCCTCTACTTGTTCACCAGCCAGGTTGACTTGTCCATCCCCTAAATGGGGAGGCACATTTTTATCTGAAGGAAAACATCTGTAAGAGATGCCTCCTCTGGATTTTACTGATGCCAAACAACATGGCTTTGCGCTCTAGACGGCCCTTCAGGTTTTTTGGTTAAGGCGCTCTACTATTTCCTTGTTTAAGCCCCTAATCACTGGGTTTAGGTCTCTGGGTACCAACCATCCTCATCCCAGCAGAGGCTGCAACCAGCAACTTCTTTCAAGCAATGCATTTTAATAACTGAGAATGAAAACATCCAAAGTAATGACTATTTTTAGCTCTTTGTGCAGGTTTTCTTCTATGGGGCTTCAGGAAAAAGGAGGGTGGAAAACAGTTTGGCCGGCTAGCCAGATCCCAGCAGACGAATCCCAGGCCAGGCGCCCGTCCACTGTGCCACGCCGCCCTGGCTTAGCACGCAAAAATACCGACAGCAACAAGAAATCGTTTATATGCAGAGCTTCCTTCTCCTGGAAAGTTCCTAACACGCAGTTACAATGTGCAAAGCAGCTGGAAAACATCACAGGCAGCATCCAAGGACGGAAGCATCCACGGAGGGAAGAGACGGGGATCAAACAAGCAATCCTACTAAAAGGCAAAATCCACAGCTTTAGGAAGAAAGGACCTAAAACGGGGGATTACTGCCTCGAGTGGCCAGGTCCGCTTTGCAGAGCACGAGCCGGACACGCTGGGCTTGCAAAGGGATCCGCTGAAACCCTTCAGCCCCGTTAAAGGACTTCCAGACCGGCCTGAAATCTTTCCAACCACGTCAAGTGCTTTAGAAAGACATCTGATGAATTATGGATTAACTTCAAGATGTGCTTAACTAATGAATAGGTAAGCTAGCTTAAGTGTGGCGTAAACTATCAAGAGGCCTCTAGGTTTTCTCCTAACAATACAATATTGCCAAATTAATAAAAGAAAAGCAATTCAGATCTTTGTTAGAACGAAGCCACACAGAAGTAACGGCAGCGGTGTAATCACCTAACAGTGGTGCTTCCTCCCAGTATCGTGTCTGCCAGGCTCTCAAGGTCTTTCCTGATTTTGTTTTATGCTCTTAATTTCTGGCCTCCAAAGAAAATAACTTAATTTATTTTGAGGAAGCTTCACCTGAATAATAAATGGCTTAAAAATTGGTAGCAACTGAAAGGTAAGACGGTCTCAAGGTCTCTCTTAATGAAGTGAATTTATAGAGGTTCAGGACTACAAATTAAATATCTTAATGAATAACAACAAGAAAAACCCTTAGGTAGACTGTATATAATGCTAACGAGCACAGAGAGCATTGTATCCTTTGAGCCTGCACTTAATTCTTTTGCCATAGGAATTGTGTATACCCACAGCTTAATAGTAGAGCCTGGACTGAAAATAAAATGCTTCATTTTTGTTTTCCTTACTCTCCTAGAAATTTGAAGATCTATAGAATTGCTTAGCCAGGTAATTAAATACACATAAACGCACACACTAATAAGCTTGCTATTTAGTACCCAGTTAAAACCGTCAAATCTCTTATTTAAAAAGTACGTCTGCTTATATGGAAGCTTCTTGGATCATTTTCAACTGGTGAGAATGGGGCAACCAATTCCCCACCATTTCCACTGTGCTGCAGCCAACATCCGCACGCAACAAATTCAAGCAAGCGGGGATTTGCTTCTCCTATCGCATTCGGGCTCTGTGGGCTCCTCTTCCCTTCGCTGCTGGCAGCAGGAAGAAAGCAATTTCCCTCCCGCGCTGCCCCAGAAGGTCTCTCTGGGGCTGGTGGTTGGCGAATCCCACCGGAGCCGGCCACAGTGAAACATCAACCCTCCCTCACGGCATCATTGCAAGCATCCTTTTTTCCTCTGGGAGGATGCAAACATGTTAGCCGGTCTTCAAGGAGGAGGAAAGCAGAAAAACAAGCATGCGAGAGAGTCCGCAAGGGGATTTACCTGGTTTGTACTGGTACACCGGCCCTTCGCTGGAGCTCTCTGCGAAGCCTGAGTTTGCATCGGTCCCTTCTCCCTCGGAGACGCTCTCGGCGCCGTTACGGACAGGCTCTGCTTCCTGCTCTCCGTTTTCCTCCACGGCTTTCACTTTCTTAAGCTCCGGGGGGTCTTTCTCCAGTGGGAACCCATGGCTCATTTTATCCTGTTCAGATTCAAGTACTTTGTCACCTGAAAGCTCCTCTTCTGCTTTAGGCTGAAGCACAGATGGAAACACAGAGGTTACGTTAAAAACACCCTGCCAAATCCAAAACATGCAAAACAGCTCTTCATAGATACATACAGCACATTTTGCTCGTAACAAGAACACATATGCATCTTCGACAGTGATATATAGATCTGTAATTAAGCCCAGGGTAACGGGATGATTTATTGGAAGCCCTGCATTTCATTCCTGGAGATAATCCACTGCTAATTAGCAGGGCAACTGGAAAGACCGAGCTTCGCCCCTGCAACCCGCATGAGCTATCAAGAGCAAACGGAAAAAACTGCTAAGCCCTAGAGTACGGCAGTCATGAGCAACAGCTAGCAACCTCAGCCTGTAAAGATAACCTCGCTTTTCCTCTCTCCTGGAGCTCAGCAGCTACCTTCAGAGGAACACGGGGCTCGGTTTGCAGGGGGCCACTCTTTAAATGCGAGCTTCCCGCTGCTAATTGGAGCGGCTTTCCAAGGAAGGAGGCAACGTCACATAAAACTGCAATTTCAGTGCTCGATTTCAGGAAAAAACAATGCCTTTTCATAGTATCCCTTGCTGTTAATTTTAGAGCTCTCCAAGCATGCAACCTGATTCTGAATTCGAACCACGAAAGCGGTAGGAAGCCACTTCTGCAGGGAGAAAGCGCAACGCATCCATCCATTAAAAAAAAGAAAGAATTAAGTGGGGATGCTCCGGAAGAGGTCCTTGATCCTGGCACCTGCCTACCTAGAAGCACTGCATCCAAAAATGCTTTTTGCATGGTTTCAAGCAAGCACCCCGTAAAAGTGCTGTGTTCTTCTTCGAGCACATTTTCACCAATGCTAACTGGTCCAGGGGACCAGGCTCCTCCAATAAAGGAGGAGGAAAACGCAGAGGATGCACAAACTTGCTGGCACAGCCCCAACAACGTCCTTCGCTCTCCGGCTTCAAAATGAGCGTAGAGGGATGCTTTTAATTTTCTTGGATTACCCACTCATCAGCTTCTCTGTCGAACACAGACCAGCTGCCACAGTGGGACACTTTGCATGCGAGTGTATTAAGCACATATAAGCAGGTTATAACACACAAAGGACTGCAAAGCTTGGGGAGCGCATCTGGGAAAGATCTTGGCAGATCCTCCAGCCTGGCGCCTGCTGTGACGCGGGATCTGTGGGGCCTGTGTCCTTCCCGAGCGGTGCCGCAGAGTGGCCTCTCCAAGCCCCAGCTGCAAAGATGCTACAACCTCCTCGGGCAGATGGTTTGGGACGTTTCCTTCCTAACGTCTTCCCCTGCTGCAATCTAAATGCATTACTGCTCAATTATTTTCTATGGTGGGTTAAAATATGCCAAAAGACAGCTAGCGGATTAAAGCATTTTTTTGGAAAGCTCGAATGAGCACTGTTAAGCGGTGCTGGCTAGAGCACCACGCGAAGGGAGAGCTTTGCGTGCCCTTAACGACCTTGCCTTCGTTAAGGTCGGGGCCTGGGATATAAGGACTTTTTTCAGACTACTGCCATAGTTGCAGAGCTCCCTTTATTCCTCTCCGAGCAGTCGCCAGCACCGCGGCACCCTCCTCGCACCGGGGACCCGCACTGGCACCGCCGCCTTTGGTGGCTCCAACTCTACCGTGGGCCTTGGGCAGAGCTACGCCGCTTCGAAGGACCGGAGATGCTCTCGGCTCATCTAGCTCCCGGCGAGACGCGGCTCGGCCTGCAAACCTCCAGGCTCCTCGGCTTCTCCGTGGGGTGGCCAGCAGGCAAATGACATCACAATGACGTCACTGTGCAGCCCAAGAGTGCCTACAGCTTGCTGGGCAACATCCCACTGGCCCTTCCATGAAGCCCAACTTGGGTCCTTGCGAGAGAACTGGGAAGGAAGCCAGAAGGCCCCTCCAAGAGGGCCACCAACCCGCGAGGTAGGAAGACCGCATCGCTCCTTACCTCCGCTTCCGCCTCCACGGCCTCCTCGGCGGCCTGGGTCCGGTCTTTTGGTTTCTTCCACGTCTTTGGTGCAGTTAGAGCGGTTTGGGCTGCAATGTAAGCGCACACGCGTTACCCCACCGTGTCACAGCGAGCCCCTCCCGGCTGGGCGACGCAGTCCCTCCTTGCGCACCGAGGACTCGCACGGCTGTGGCCGCCCTCTGCTTAACCGCGGCAGGACCAAACGGTCAGAACAGTGCGAAAACCGCAGCGCTGCAGCACTGCTCTGGCAACCTGGTCCTCCTGCAGTGGTTTCAAAGCAGGTTAATAACACCACTGTTCACCTACACGGGCCCATCAAGTCAACGAAAACACCGTATAATATTTCTGAGGTCAGCACTGATGTACTCTGATCACTGTTTTTGCCCCCGAAGGGTCAAAGAAACCACACAACATATTAGGAAGAGACAAAAGCATCAATCCACTATGTTTGCAATTTGTTGGCGGTGCTATGAGCTTAAACCCCGATACTAAGCGCACACGCACGTCGAACATAGCGCACGAGCAGGATGGATTTCACGACCGATGCCTCCTGCAAATGCATTTCCAGCTCAAGCCTCCAGTGTCTAACTCACTTCCTAAGCCAAGCTCTAGAGAAACAGGCCACGCACGCAGTTCATCACCGCAAAGTAGCGTTTTGAAAGGCTCCTCAGCTGCAGATCAATGAAAAGCAAGTGGCTGGAGACAACGCGTATTAAGTATTTAACAGCAATCAGAGCCTCGGTCGGTGCCAACGGGTCCTATGGGCAAAGGGGAAACTGCGTTGAAGCTCCCCGTGCCCCAGAGACGCCTACGGGCTCCAGCAGCCGGGGAGGAGCGCTGGGCTCGAGGGCCACGAGGGATCTGCAGAAACGCGGCAGCCTGCAGGCATCGGTACCGTGAGCATGCTGGGCAGAAGGCAGAGCGGACAGGGAGCTTCACTCTTTGTGCTTAACCCTACAAAAGCAGAGGTTATTAATAAAGAAGCGTAACTCGAATAGTTTTGCAGAACTCCTGCGATTAAGGCTGGCAGCAACGTCCTTTAGCAAAGCGTTGCTAACGCTGGAAAGGAAAACACACCCAGTTCACATTTTACAGTTAAAAAAAACACTGGGGATATTCTACACTGCGTTTCTTTTTTTTAATCAAGGATCTGATAAACAGAATAAATATCAGAATAAATATCACCCTGTTTTCCCGATAGGGAAACCGACGCAGAGGGAAACAAAAGCGTTTGCCTTTGGGTGCCCAGGAGGCTCGCGGAGGTGCTGGAGAAGTAACAGAGGTCTCTCGAGCTCTGGTCCCCCAGGCCACATCCACCCCGGCAGGCGAGTGAGAAAGTTTCCACCACGTTTTAGCTAGTTTAGCAAAAACTGTGCTGCTTTTTAAAAGCCAACCCACTGTTTTAAGGCATTTGTGCGGAAAGGAGGGTGCCACGTCTGCCTAGGTGCTTATCAGGCTGCGGCAGGAGACACGGTGGAAAACTCGACGGTGCTCAGAAATGAGCTCAAGAAACACAGACTGTTTCAGTCCCATCTGAAATACAGCACAGGTTGCGTTTTGGGGGCAAAGGGGGAAAGAAAAACAAACAAACAAACAAAACGAGAGAAGAAAAGTTACTTTTGACCATGTCGTCTGCAGGAACAAGTCAAATGCTGCTGCACCAAAGGAATTTCAAATAGTGATTTTCAAATAGGGGGTTTTCCCCCCTCAACTATCACGTGCTTGGCGTGAACATTATTTCTTCTCCGCAATGCATGCTTTCACCTTTTTTGGCAGAAGAAAAGGAAGGTGTATAATATACCTAACCCAAAGCCCAAGCGAGACAATGCAACAACCCAGCACCATCTGCAAAACGAGCCTCATGCCTTAAGGCCCTGCACACGCCATAGGAAACCCAAAACGTGCTGTGGCCAATACATCTCTTGGCAAGGGAAGGCTCAAGACGCTCTCGGTCTTTCTCACAATTTTCCAGTCCCCCGAATGGAGAGTATCAAATTAAGCATCTTTGTGTGCACATCCGCAATCAAAGTCTTTCCTCAAATGCAGGGTTTTTTTGCCAGCATTCATACATTTTCCGAGCTCCTTTGCAGGCTGCTCTGACATGTTAGGCGGTAATTTTTTTTCCGTGGGAAAACTGACACCATCAGACCCCAGCACAGCGCTGTTTAACCAACACTGTTTATTGCTGCTTGCTTAAAAAAGAAAAAAAAAAGAGAGTGAAAACACTGATCTATATTAGAGATTATATTTCATTTTTACGTCCTTGCTAAGTATTACCTACTTTACTACTTCTGCTTTTTTAATCCTTTTTTTTTTTTTTTTTTTTAATATTCTCCTCTTCTTTCCTAATTTCAATTGCAATTCTATTGCAACTGCAGCGCCGGTACCAACCCGCGGCACCAAAGGGCAGCTGAACGAAACCCTCTCTTTGCCATACGACTGGGAACAGCAACGAAATCATCCTTTCCAAATTATCCTGGACATCGCTCCTGGTGATAAAATCACCATGCATTTGGTAGGGATCACAGGCTGAAAGCCAAGCTCCTCTTTTGATAATATCTGTATTTTTTTTTTCTTGCAGCAGAGATGGCAAGGGATTAAGTATTTTAAAAGCTACATTCTCTTGCCCTTTGCAGGTAACAGCGAGGCCAATCTTGAAAATCTCGAGGTATCACTCACGTATGGGCAGGAATGAGATCTGTTGGCTGCATGCTTGCACCAGGATGAGCACGTCTCCTCCAGCCAGCCCCTCTGCCAGATGTTCAGAAGGGAAACGCAGTCACCAGCGAGAAGCCACGTGCTCAGGTATGACGTATTGCTTGCCGGAGAAAAAATCCTGCACTTCGGTCGCTGGTTTAATGCTCTGAAAGCCACCTGCAAGTCTTCCCCGTTCTGCAGGCAATTGCTATCGTGCAGGCTAATACATTGTAAGACAGGAAGAATAAATAGCTGAATATAGTGTAAAATAAATCCCAAGCATATTCCAATCTTTCCAAAATATGAATATAACATAGATGCTCCCGCGTAGATACTCTGATGTTGCAAGTCTGGTAAAAACCCGAAGCCAGTGGAAAAGAAACAAAGATTCCCGTTGACCACAAAAGGGTCAGCTCTGGTCGACTCCCGTCTCTTCAGGTGCGCCATAAAAAATTCATTATCTTGGGCTGTGAAAAAAGAGCTGCTGGATAAAGACGTTTATGCAAAAGCCTCCACGGTCTGCACATAACTCTTTCCATATATAGGACTTGGTAGAGCAAAAAAAAGTATTGTTTCTCTGACTTTTACATGGAAGAACCGTGTATCCTGCAAAGGAACAAGCAAATAATTTCATCCATCCCTCAAACGCAGTCACCTCCAACGCAAAACACGGGGACACAATCTCACCAATTCTGCCGAACAACTTCAGGGAGGAAGGGGATGGATTTACCACTGAGAACCCCCAAAGTTTCAGGATTATAAACACGGAAAGTAGAAATTTGCTCCTGTCTCCCCTCGACGGGGCAGGAGGACGGGTTCAATCCTCCCTCGATAAGGCGTGCTGCCTCCTCCGCTCCCTGCAGCGATTAGGTTATCCTGGGAGCTCTCTGCTCTGAATATTCCCCAATGAGATGAGACCAGCTCCCATTAAGGGGAAAAAGCAGTACGATATAACGCCAGGACGGGCGGCTAACCAAACTGCTCGGTTATAAGCACACGCTTTGGCCGACAACCCGCATGGTGCTGGAAACCCCAAGGAAATATTGGTCCTGCTTAGCAGCACACGGTCAAGGAGAATCCCAATTTCTACCCTATTTCCAGAGAGCATAAAAAAGCCTCTTAGCCTCTAGTCCAAGAAAAAACCCAACAACACGGCTCTTCCTCCTTGGCTCCGAGGTTCAGCATCCGTCTCTTCTAGCGTACGGCAGGGAGACATGTAATTTCTCGTTTCGCCAGAAAGGATCCCTGCATGAGCGCTCGACGCCAGGTTACGTTGTTTGAATCTCTCTTCCTCTCTCCACGGAAGAGCAGGGAAATTATTACTCCAAAAGGTTAGCAGGGAAACGCAATACCGCTCCACTGCATTATAGGATGGGGAAAGTACAAAAACTGCCTTGGAGAGTATTTCGCCTTCCTGGGGTACCCAGCTTCTAACAGCAGCCACGGTTTCAAGTGATACTTTATGCGACTTGAGAAAAAGCTGTTTCTCGGTAGCTAAAACCAATTTAGTGGCTAATGTGTGCTGCCTAGTCTAATGAAGTTAGAGCATTACAATTAATCTTCTGCATAATTAAAAACCCAAAATGCTGCATGTAAAAGAAAAAAATTAAACTACAGGACATTATAAAGCAAACGGTAATGCTGCAAGCTGGAACCTGGCTGGGTAAAACTGTGTTTACACACAGAGTCCCATCTCTCTCCTTTGCAAGGAAATTAATTTGGGTTATGAAGCAGCTCAGGTTGGAAGAACTGCAAGAGCAGCGAAATAACCTGAGTCGAATAAAAATAGAAAAATATTAATGGAAAAAAAGCCCGTAGTTGGCAGAGTGAAGGGATCTTTCTGCTCTTTTCTACATTTTGGATCTTCTTCAAGACACTGGACTGGTAAAACGCAGCGTATTGATCTCGCGCAGCGTTACACAAGTATGGAAGCAGGCCAGGCCCAGCTTTTTCTTTAAATTAATCCATAACGGAGCGTAATAATAGATGCTATTGCCACCATTAGATGTCTATCATTTGCCTGTGAAAGGATTACTGTACCAAGGAGATCGCGATGGATGTTCTCTGCTCTGTTGGAAGTCACCGGCGTCTCCGCACAAGACTGAGGGCGAAAAGCTCACATCTGGGGAAAACCAGTCCTCAAGCAGCCAGCGCAGGGGGAAGCCCCGAAGGACTGAATACGCTATAAACTTACCAAAAAAATATGTTAAAAAGAAAAATCAGCCTCAGATGCTTCTCCGAGTCCTCACAGGAGCTGCATCTGATCACTCGAGACCTGAATCTCTCCTTAAAACCATAAGGTTGAAAATATTCAGGACAGTTAAATTATGGAAAATATTTTAAGTGCTTTGTTAAGGGAAAAAAACCCCCAAAACCGTACTTTTCCCCCAATCTTTCTTGTCCAATATTCATCTGTTCCATATTCAAGGGATACTTAACAATTAAAACAACCTCAACTTCGCGATTCCAAAATGACCGCAAAACAGGCCCTAAAAGACTCAACACATTTACATGTTTAACACCACTATGTAGGCGTAATAGCCACCATTATACTCCCTCAAACAGCTAAGTACAAGGAATTAATTCATTTAACTTATTTCCCACAGCTTCATTTCCAGGAACTCCTGGGAGAGGAGGAAAAAAAGAAAAGCAGTTCTCTATAGAAAATGCAGCAAACAAAATAAGACTGTCTGAATTAATCCATTAAATGCCTAAAACAGTGATGAGATAGGACACTGAAACCAAAGGCAGGTAACAACACTCACAGAAATAGCATAGATTTTTCAAAGGCAGCTACGGAGCTTTTGTTTTTCAGCTACTAAGTAATTCATAAACAGCCCTTCCCTCTGCAGCGTCCTGTTTTCTGAAAACTCCAAGAACAGTGAAACAAGGTAGAAGAGCTGAAATTAGTGGGAAGAGGGTATGCTGCTCTGTGTTGCTTTTGTCGAGGAAAACGGATGCACGGTTAATTAAGGCTGGGCAGACCTAGGTGTGTGACACTTGGTGTTTCAGGTATTTAAAATCGATTTAATGGCCTGTTTCATTCACCGCTTCTGATAACACCACGATAGCTCCCTCCGCTATAAGGAGGTTTCCAGCTGCTGCAGACACACTTAGCATTTCAAGAGCAGAACAACAGTGACCTGGCATGGTTAGCTTTTCTCTGGCACGTACAAAAGGAAACATCTGATAGAAAAATGAGCCCTTTCCTTCATCCTCAAGGTGACCAAAACCACGAGGCTGAACGCTTACCTGGGACAGGACTCTTCCTAGAGTTTAAACTCGGAGACTCCATGCTCTCCTCCGCTTGCCCATCTGCTTCGGTCTCTTCCTTCTTTTCAGTATCTTTTGTGTCTTCGCTAAGAGTAGTTCTTGTGCTCTCCTCTCCTTCTAAATCTCCCTGAACACCAGGGAGGGCACTAGGAGATGGAAGAGGAGGTGGAGAAGGAGTCGTAGTGGTCACAGCAGCAGCAACAGAAAGGGGAGGAGGTGGAGGAGGAGGAGGAGGGGTCGGCGGAGGCGTCGGCGGAGGCGAGGGAGCGGTGGGGAGAGCGATGGAAGATGGCACGCTTTCCACTTCTGCTGGAGGTGCTTCAGGTGTCTCCAGTTCAACAGTCAATGGCGCCACTTCCTCTGGGGCTACATCTGCTACACTCTCGGCAGCAGTGACGTTTTCACTAACTCCGTTCATTTCATTAATTAGATTAGTACTAGCAGTCACTGGAATATCACTAGATGCTACACTACTAGGCTCCTTGCACGTGTCGGCGTCAGCCTCGTCCGCTGGCGAAGGGTCCGACGTGTCCGCGCAGGGGGCGGCATTAGATATAGGCATTGCCTCCTCTTTGGGGGAGGCGAGTTCACAGCTCTCCTCCGAGTCAGCTGTAAACGTAGATTTGCTAGGAAGGGCCGCGACAGCAGCAGCAACAGGAGGAGTTACAACCGCCACGGGAGCCGCTGGGGTCGGCGAGGCAGCGAGAGGAAGGTCTGGCGGGGTCTCCACGGAGGCAGCCTCACTCGTCTGGCCAGCTTGATCTTTCTTCTCGATGGTAGATTCTGGTCTGAGGACTGGAGAAGGTGGTTTTAATACTGGATCAGGTTTTGGCTTCTCTTCTGGGAAAGCAGAAAAAAAAAAGTCAGTGTTACAACAGCAGTCAATCCCACCTTCCCGAGCCATACCTAAGCCACCTTCCCTGGGTACCGTGTGCTATTCAAGAAGCTCCTATGAAGAAAGTAGAAGCTTCTGAAGCTCATTCTTTGTATCTAAAGGCAAAACCCCCCCCAAACCCCCAAACAGACCACCTGCAGCTGGCAAACCTTAAAAATCCAGTGACTGCTTCTGTTTTTCTGAGCGCGAGCTTTGCAGTAAGTAGCAGGCCTTCAGAGAAAAAGCCCGCGAGCACATCACAAAACGTGGAACTTGTACAGAAACTCGGCTGCCAAAAATAGCATTTTCCTTCACAGAAATTGCAGTAAGATGGAAGACAAAAATATACTTCAACTGGATTCTGCCTCAGAAGAGAGCGGGGTTTTAACACGGAGACCCAGGCAAGCTAAATTCCAAAACACATTCTAGCAAAGTATTCTTTGGGTATTTTGGGTATTGCATCTTTGCAGCGTGGCTCTGCAACCCAGGTTAGACTGGTAGCATGAAGCCAACTCTGTAGGTTCGATGATCCAGTTTCAAATCGCTCTTAAGACAAGGTCACTTATATCTGTCCTCAGGGAGGGAGCTCTCTCTCCCTCCATGGATGGAAGTGCCCCAAGTCTTTCTAAGCACTGAAACAACGGGGAGCTACTTTAACATGATGGCTGGCGGCAATGAATAAAAAGGTGGATTAAAGTATCCCAACTGATATTGATCCTGAAGGCTCCGTGTAGGAAAAACTGGTTGAGAAAAGGAAACATGGCACCTCTAATTTTTGGACCATCTTCTGCAGACAATGCACAGAGCGTCCTCGAAATTAAAAGCCTGCTCTAAACAACAGCCTGGATATTCTCTCCCTTGAGTCAAATAAGAGTACTCAAAAAGAAAGAAAAAAAATCATTTGAAGTGTCTAGAAAAAACATTCTGCGAGACAAAAAACACAGCAAAAACATATGAACTGCATTTTAAAAACAGCAGTTTAGACACACTTTCTCCAAGCTACCCTCCTTTGGGGGATGTGTTAGCTACTGGATACAGGCAGCACGTGCAAAATTTCAAGAGAAAAGTTGCTTGGGAGGCGATTGCAGAAGAATGATGGGCAACCTGAAACCTCAGAGGTGGTAAAGCGAGAGGTAAAGACATCAGAAATCCTTGAAACATCTCAGCAGGACGGACGCCTGCCATCGCCTCCCTCCAAAGGCATCAGAGCAGCAGGAGGGAGCTGGGCTGCTGGGTGGTCGCGGCGGCAAAGGCTGCCGAGGCTGGCGGATGGGAAGATTTGTCTGGATGCAGGAATTCATTTGTACTTGGTGGTGTTTATCCGAAAATAATCGCTGGGCTTGCTGCCATTTTTCCATCTTTTGTCCCGCTACAAACATTCGCGAGGCAGCACTAATGCTGGCTTTGCACGCAGTTTTTGCAGCGCGTGTTGCTAAGCCATGGTGCAAGGGAAGGGCCCCAAAGGTTTAAAGCTTTGGGAGCTAATATTAATCTGTTTTCCCCAAACTGCATTAGACATTCTCCATGTCTGATGTATCTCAGCATTTGGAAAGAGTCTTAAACAAAAAAAAAAAAAAACACTACTACTCCAAACATCCCACCAAGCCTGCACAATCTCTCTAACTAAGTAAAAGTTGACAGCTCTGATTTCATGCACAATTATACCCAATTCCAACTCCTGCAACATCCGAGGCCTAAAGCCAGGTATGCTCCGGGATCAGCTTGACCCATATTCAGCGGCAATATCCTTCCTTGCATTTGCAGCCCTCGAGGACTGGCGATACATACGCACCAGCGGGACGCTATAGGACTGATATCAGGATAATACAGCAGGAAGGGTCTGCTTCCCCTGCACTCCTCCAAACCCTATCTGGACTTTGCAGCCTGACAGAAACTGCTTCAAAAGCAGCAAATGCAGATCGCTGATGCTTGCCTTTTTCAGGAAAACTGGGGAGATTAAATGCAAAGCAAACCCCAATTCCACTTTCTCGCTGTGCCTTAAAACAGGAAAATAACAGGGGCTGCAGATTACTAGCAGCGAAAAATAACAGCAGCTTGGTGTGCCTGTACAGCACATGTGCAGCGTTCCCAATCCTGAACCGAATGAATAGGCCGAGTGCTGCACACAGTTATTTATAACCAGAAAACGATCACTGCGTATCACAAAATTAGAATGGTAGCTGTATACCAAATTTTGGCTGATGCAGATGAATACACACGCTGCAGGGCGCAGGAACGTTTGAGCCACAAAACGAACACAGCGAAGGGCACTTAGGGGATGCAGTAATACTGGTTTTAATATTCACTTGCTTTCTTTGCGGTGCAATTGTATCTGTGCCTACTCTTACTTTGGGGAGGAGAAAAAACACACACAGGGCACAAAATGAATGAATGAAAAGCAGTTCTGATATATGCATTTGTAGACATGCCCTTAAATCAAAGACTCTAGCTCAGCTTAAGTAATTTTAATGCTACCCAAACTTTCTCCACCTTTAGCTTGCTCTGTATTTTGACTATATCCCCATCACCACGGCTCTCCCTCCATCCCCAGATCACAGCCATGTTATTTTGCACCTCATTCTTGCTCTCCAGTGTTTACATAAAGGCTCTATTTAGCAATTTTTGGACTGGAACAAATGTTGGACTCTCTCTCTGGGATGTAATTGAGATAAACACAGGAAAGCTTATCAGCGTTAAATCCAGGTTAAATTCCTGGTTTATTTTTAAGCCCTTCGAGTTAGAACCGTGCAGTTAAATAAACGGAGACCACTTATTTCCCGTTTACTTACAGTGGCCTGCAAAGGGATTAAGTTAAATCGCAGCGTGTGGAGGGAGCAGAGGGGGGAAGACTCCCTCGTCCTGCAAACAGAAGTTCTCACACACAAAGTTGCGATACTGTGACTGGTGCAAGGGCCAAAAGTGTCCTTCGCAGACAAGGCCCAAGATACGGACATTAATTCACATCGCTCAGAATTTATTATAGCTAAATCTGAACTTCTTTTAAGAACTAGATGGTCTCCAAAAGGTCCCTTTCGACCAACATTTCTGCAGTACACTCTTTTGGACAGCTATAAAATTTCAATGCGGGAAGAGACCTGGCATGCACCCTTCCTGGGACACCTTTGTTGTTTTTTCTTTTTTTTAACAGACATTTTGAAAACTCCATTCAAATATATATCCTTATATATTAGAATGAAACGTAATCATTTTAAGAAACTCTTTTCATCTGCGCAATTTGCTAAGACGGCACAATTTGGTAAGCCGTTTATGAGACACCGTGCACAATAATATTTTTTCTAATTACTATCTCCCATAGACCGACTAACGCTGATGGCAGGCCAGGATAAACCAACAGCTCTGGAGGAGAAATACGATGATCTGCTTAGGTGTCATTGCCGACAATTTGTCCAAACGATATAAAGTTTCTCTGGCTAAGAGCGTTTTATAGTCAACACACCCGTTTTCCAAGGCTGGGTCGTGGGCGAGAGGAGGCTCACGCTCCTATGGGCTCTGAAACAATGTTTAGGAAGTAAAAGCTTTAACAAAATTATTTTTAACCAGTTTCACGTCGGGAAATTTCAATTAATTCCCTTAGCAACGCATTGTTAAATGTTCCACGGGAGAAAAAGAGGTCCCTCCTCTGCTCTTTCTGCTGACTGCTCCCCTGCTCGTCTCCGCGCCAAAACTACTCCAACTCCAAGCAGAAAAAGGGGGGACTAAAAATACCCGGGAGGAAACATCCATCAACGAACCTTGCTTCGGGCTGCTCGTCGTGGTGGCGGGGGCGCCGGCGGCGAGGTGGGGGCTCTCCACGGCCCCATAGACCACCGGGCTGGGCTCTGGGACCTGGCTGGACAGCTGCTGCGATTTGAAGTACAAAAAAGGGTGATAATGAGCGTGCGAACACAAAAACTAGCAACGTGGAACGCAAGCAAGCAAGGGCGGGAGACCAGGATCGGGAGGGACAGAAAAAAAAAAGCAAAAGGCAGGGGGGAGAAAAGAAAAGAAAAGAAAAAGATATCCAGACCGATTGAATAAATTGGAAAAGTACATGGGAGAGGGAAGAAGGAAAAGGCAGCAGGAAAGGGGGAAAGAGAGACAATTACCATTAACGACAGCAAGATAAAGACAGCACAGCACAGTTATTAATACACTTCATTCTCCCAATGCTTCCCCCAAAAGCAGCAGAAATGCTCCTGAGAGTAGTTTAAAAAACAGCTGGGGATATACCAAAAGACTCCTGGAACTCTCCATAATTTAAGTGTCTTTTTTGGACTCAACTCTGTCCTCAACTGATAGGCAATTTCCAACATCTTGGTTATTTTTTGAGCAAAACATCAGAAAAGAGCAGGTTGAAATGGCAGATACCGGTGTGACTATCATGCAGTATTGCTTTATTAACCATAAAAGTCAGACACACTGACAAACTACAGACTGGGTTGATTCAAAAAGCCAACAACATGCATACATATACACGTATCTACGTGTATGTGTGTGTATATATATGTATGCGTGTGTGCATACACATATTTGTTATCACACTCCAGGAAAATAACCTAGGTTATTACTCTGGAATATATTCCGTATTTTAACTCTCTTCCCCCAACCGATTAACAGGACAAATGATCATTGACTTGTGTTCATCAAGGTTGGAGAAAGATGTAAAAAAACACCCCGTAGTTGTAGGACTACAAATAACTACACCAAACTCGCTCAAACTTCTAGGTAAAGCACTTCTGCACACGAGCGTGGAACACGGCCTGGAGGGGAAGTTCTGAAGAGAACCATTCCCATCTGTGAAATCCCTTTAAACACAAACCAGGGATCACAAAAAGAAAATCTGACCAGAGTTAATTCCTAAAACCAAAAACGACCCAGCTTTTTGCAGGTGGATGGTCCAGCTAGCAACCTACCTGCACCGACTTCTCGGAAGACCTACAGGAAAAGTGTTTTGTTGGTTTTTTTGTTTGTTTGTTTGTCTGTTTGTTTTAAAGCAATCAGAATAAAGCAGAGTGCCCAAGACACAGATGTCTACTTCCTCCAGGCACTCTCAACTAGGCTATCAGAAATTCACACAAAAACTGTTTTCCCTAACTTCTTTAAGAGAGAAACCCTCTGGCAACCTGCTCATTTTCCCAGGACCCTCTTTTATTCTCCTGTTTTCCAGCTTTTTCAGCTGCTACATCTGATCAGTGCAGAATAAAGAGCAAATTATCTTCAATACACATTATTTTCACCATTTTCGGTAACAGAAGGGTGAAAAAGGAATATTAAAAGCACACCTGAAAAAAAAAAAAATCTAAGCAAGCAGGATGAAGGCTTGAAGTTTTATTTGGGATTGCTCCACTTCCAGGAACGACTTTGATGAGGTTGGCTGGACTATGGATGAGGAACTGCACTTGGACCTTCAGCCAAATCCAAAGGAAGCCAAACAAAACAGTTTTACAAATGAGCACATTTCAAGAACACTTCCCCCTCTGCCGCAGCGGATCATTACTTTCATTTTCCAAAAATTTACGGACAAAAGCAATGGGAAAAAGGAGAATGTGATAAGAACCACAGGAACCAAATGAGACTAGCGGATGAGAAACCTGTAAACCTAGGAACTTTGGGTCAGTAGAGGTATTTTCTTAAGAGCTTTGGAAAGCATTTGTTCATTTTGTGGGATCTGCATCGCAAAGCAATATAAATGGTACTTAAGTAATGCCCCTGACAGGACTCACAGATTTAAAATAGAGCATTTAGAGACTTTCTAGGAAAAAAACCCACTCCAATTACTTCCATGATTTATGATGTTAAAAGAGCTTCTCTAGGTTCTTTTATCCTACCACGGCCTACAGACTGAGCAAACACAAAACGTGCAAAATTTGTCAACATGTGGAAAAGGTTTGCCAGGTAAATAAAAGACGACGTTTTAAAGACTAAGCCATACTCTTATGTATGTCAGTACTGAGCGAATACTGCAGCCAGATTCTAATAGTGGTCCTGGTTTCTATTTTCCTACTTCTTCCAAGCAATTTAATGTGAAAAAATAGCATACTGCTAGAAATAAAACTGTAAAAACATCTCTACTTACTGCCAGCCTCTCTTATCCAGGAGCTTTAAAGACCCTGTCCATGAGCGCAGGTATTGCCTGCCCTTGTCCACCTTGCCCTGAACACGCTGCCGAACTGCAGTCCGGCGACTCCGGCCTGCCGTTATCGCTCCGCAGCGGACGCCTGCCTGGGGAGCAGGGAAAGCCTCTCCCCGTCCCTCCGCCGGGGTCCGACACACTTCTCGGATTCGACGTGCATCAGCTACGAGACACCTTCCGGAGCGTTTCCAATATGTGCAAACCCTCCGGGCCAGAGCGGAGTTAGAGTTATCGGCAGAAAGCTCGCTGGCCCATGTAGTGCCTCGCAGGGGTTTCGGGAACCGCTACGAAGGCGCCGAGAAGACACCACCACGTTTGACTTGCAGCAGCACTAGAGCGAATGCGCTGTGCAATGCTCTTCTTGCATCTGTTTCTGGAGATGCCCTAAACTGCACGCGTTTCAACATGCAAGTATTTTATTTTCGTATTCAAGCTCATCCTGATCGTTCAGAGCTTTTATCAGCTGAGAAAACAGCATACGAAAAGCCCCAACAAGTTTCAAGCAAAGTTGTGGCTGAATATTTAAAGTTCACTGGTTTTAGACAGCTCAAAGTTGTAACAGCCACAGCTACTGGAACACAGCCACTGAGCAGACGTAGTAAGGCATAAACTGAGCACCGTCGAACTCCACCCCAGATACTACACTTGCTCAAAAGAAGTGAATTACAGATGCTGTTGGGACAATAACTCTGAATTTCCTGGCTTTAGCACGCTTACATTTTCAGTTATGTTGTTCAAATGAACTTTTCCTGGTGAGCTCTATTTCAGAGCTCTGGTGATTAACAGAAGTGGTTCCAAGTACCTAATCAAAATGAAGTTTGGATATGAAACAACGAAGTATTTGCATACCACCTTGCTTACAGAAGATGATTGGACATCACCGGTGTGCGCTGCATAAGAATTACAGCTGATAACAGTTCATGCTTGTTAACCTCCTCCTGAAAAAAATTTATTTTGCCCTGTTTGACTTAATTGTAGTGTCTTAAAATAGAATCCAGAATGCAAAATTGATCTAGCAAGTGCCTGTATTAGCTGCAGCATCCATAAACACAATCTGAAACCCTGCCTGTTTTCAACTCTTCTACACCTCTAATGGAGTAAATAATTTAACACAAAGTAACTGGCAAGGTCTCACTGGCATGCAAATATTTTACAGCACTGACATCTTCTCTCATGGAAAGTGCTCAGAAAGGAGTACTATCAATTTTATACATAACCTGCTCTTTGCTCTCTCCCCTTGCAGCTGTAGTCGCGAATCGCCAGGACACTGTCTGGCAGGAAAAGGTTTATTCTGCATGAGCATTGCAGACCTGGTATCGTGCGCTGCAAAAACAGCTCGCTGGGGATTGCTCGAGCATGGTACCACCTGCACGGCCTTGCCCCTGCTTGCCCAGGTTGAAGACCAGGAGGAGAAAGCCCACGGCTAACTGCACTGCCTTCACGTGAAAAAAGGGATAGATTGAATCAAGAGAATGGTCAAAAGCCAAACCCATCCCCTTTTGTCCCAACAGAGGGGAAATCTGCAGGCCAAGCTCTTCTTCCGTCTCGATGACGGTACTCCAAATGCTTTCAGTGACTCCGCCGTAACCTGAGACTTCCGCCCTGGTGTAGCGGGTGTTTTGACACGAGCTGAACGGGCAGCTCAACAGCCATCTCGGCTTTTGTCCTCAGCACGCGACACTTGGCAGACAAAACTACCCCGACATAGAGGGAAATTAAGGTGTCAGGCCAGGAAAGACTGTTTCGGCAAAAAGCTAGCAAAATCTAGTTTCAAACGTTAAACAGGGAAGAAGTTGGAGAAAGCGAATTGCACCCAGGTCTCGGTGAGGCTCTGATCCAAAGCCCACCCCACCATGGAGACACCTTTCGTGAGACTGTCATCATACCAGGTTTCTGAGCAGTGGGCAATAACCTCCAGTAAAAGACAGCCAGCTTTCAAGGCCCATGCCAAAGCGCAAGTTCGGTTTCTTCTTCTCCAACTATTCTAAACAGCTTAAGTTCAGCAGCCTGTGGCTGAGCAGCATCTCCCCTAGCTTCCCAAAAGAAAGGAAGACCACTTCCAGTGGTTCAGGTCAAGGTGGACTCACGTTTGTGTCGGGACTGCTCTTGTCTGTTAGTCTGAGTGTGCTGTTTTGGCCCCCCAAGTCAAAAAGGACTAGACCAGGGTTGGATTTTCAATCAGGTTAATTTTCAGACGTTACACGTAGACTTTATCTGATAAAGCACGATACAGAGGCTTAGAAGGGGTCAGAAACTACAGGTGCGCAGCAGACTTCTTCAAGAGATTTACAAGCTATGGAAAATGTCGGTGTGGGCTATTTATGTTTTTTGCTACATCAGAAAAATGCATTTTGAAGGCTGAACACACACACACAGACCAGATCTGGAAGTCTGTGAGATAAGATTCCAGAGCCATGGTTGTCCTGGTTATTCTAAAACACCACTACTAAAGCAGACAGTCATTAGTATGGACAGGAATCGGCTATAACAAACAGTCAAGGAAAGCAGACAGGGCCGACAGAAGGTTATATTGCCACTTTATTACCTGAGGTGGAGTAGGCGTGGAAGTGGGTCTCACGATGGGAGGCGTTGGGTTCCTGCTGCCCCCTCCGGACATAATTTCTTCCGTTATATCTTTACCCCCCTGGTTTGGATCCCGGATTCGGATCTATGATATTGAATAAAGAAATATTTCAAACAAGTCTACCCATGACATGCTACCCTTGGTGTTTACAGAAAGGAGAGCAACCACAGGACAGATTTCTATCATGCTCAGTGTGAGCGACAAAGCGGCTTACATTAACCTCTACTACACAAGCCAGACCCAAGTGCAAACCAAAAAGGCCCTGGGTTGAGCTGATATTCTGCAGGAACGCTGGAATGTGGTTTGTTTTAACCACTTGAAATGCATGGTATGTCATCCCTTAATCTTAAGACATTATTTAATCAAAATGCTCATCAACCATACTAGTCAGGCCAAAGCACGTGCACCTCTTCAGATTCTCTCAGATGCAAAGGAAGGGTGGAACAATTTTAAAGAGATATATGTGCCTTACAGTGCGTGACCCTTTAATGCAGAATATGGTCCCTACTTCTGGAAAATAAGTTTACTGAAGCTTAGAAAATTTACCAGACAGTTTAGAGCTAAGCTTGCCAGTTAGTAGAAAGAGCAAGAGGGAAAAAAAAGAGACAATTCAAGAATTTATTACTCTGATGTGAAATTCAGTGACCTTGCCAACCCAGCTGCTGAAAGGGGGAAAGCAAATCAGAGCTGCTTTTGTTTTTCCCTTCCACACTGAGAAAAATCACATTAACGAAACAAAAAAGAAAAAGCTGGGCAGAGGAAAGGGAAACAGAGGGAGAACAAGCAGAAGTCCTGTGAAACTCATCAGCATTTACGAAACAACTGTGTTACCTGAGTCTCTTCGTACCCTCAGAACAGGAAAGAAAAATATTATCCAAAATAAACCACTCAAG
Organism: Dromaius novaehollandiae; assembly: GCF_036370855.1. NCBI lineage: Eukaryota > Metazoa > Chordata > Aves > Casuariiformes > Dromaiidae > Dromaius > Dromaius novaehollandiae. Next base: position 8,022,051 of record NC_088121.1, on the reverse strand, counting down.
AAGGCACTCATCTGAATCCTCGACCAACACGTGAGCCAGTCTGCGCCACTGAACGTGGGGATCAGTCAAGCTGTCTAGTTTCATCTGTCTGGAGGAGTTTTTATCTTCAATATGAAAACTGCAGATTTCCATAAAACTGAAGGCAGGGCTATCGTCTGTGCATGTCTGTCAAACCTTCTCAAAACCTCTTGGTTGCACTAGCACTCTCTCTACGAAATGCATGCAGAAGTCCCTGTTGCACCAAGTGCAATGCACTAACCGCAAGTGAACCCAGAAACATAACCCCTCGGAGAGCAGGAAGCAGCACTGGAAACCGGGGCGCTTTTTTCAATCAACAACATATAAAGTTACCAGCAGCAGAAGAGTTTTGTGATTTGGTCTATGGACTTCAGCACTGCGTGAGGTGTTCAGGATTCTTTGGGATGTACAGACAAGCGAATACATGCATGCTAGCTGGGATGTCGACAAGACTGTTGACTCAGTAAAAAGAAGACACCAGTGTTTTTCTGCTAAATCTTTCAGTTAATCACAGCAACAAGGACTTAAGAGTTGGCAGGAATTCTTAACTCCTCCCAACAAGCAGTCAAGAACACTAAAATATACTTTCCCTGCCCAAAAGCTTGCTGTTTTACAACACTCAGCTAACTTGTGTGTGGACGTATATACACATACACATTTATGAATGTTATTGCTCCTTTAATTGCTCTCATTTCCTCAGCTGAGACATGCGTTAGCAGGCTCTGTCGGAAAGAGCACATCCAGAGACAAGCAGCTCAGTCATTTTAAAACAACTGTTGCCTTTCTGCTTCAAAGAACTTAGTTTTGTTGGCATGAAACCGCAACTGTCTTAACCACAGTTCTGTGTTTCTGAATATCTTTGCATTTCAAATGGCATCAATGATCAGGCCATGTCATGTTTTGGATGCTGAAAAGAAAGAATACTTATGACTGAGGAGGATGGTGAAGAGGTGGCAGAAGACTTGTGTCACCCTTTGATGACAGCAGCTACAAAAAAAGCCTTTCTTGCAAGCCCAGCTAACTCATTGTTCGGCTTTTCCTGTTTCCCGGATCAAGTGTCATTTATTATCACAGCTCATCTTCAAAAATCAAAGGATTCAAATATTCTCTGTTTTGAGACATGTGCAAATCCCATATTTCTGGCTGGTTAAGAGTCCTTAATAACGTAATTCTCTCATAGAAAACACCAACATTATTGGTTTGCTCCTAGCATTTCCTTCAATGTTCCTTCACATCTACTCACATGCCCGTTAGTCAACCCATTTGATTGTTACTAGGTTAATGCTGTGAGTAGATGCTTTCAAACCACTGTAACAAACATTTTCATGTAAAAAGTTGTCATTTTCTTTTCAATCATTTAGAATGGAATATGCGCCTGCAGGTTTAAGTCCACCCCTAATTTTTTTCTGCTTAAAAGAAAAAGTTACATCAGCTGGTATGTTGTTACTGTTCCCTAACACAGGCCACCTAGAACATCAGGTGGGTCCTGCAGATGGGCTTAAATTCCATTAATCTGCCCTCCTCTCTCTCAAATTCTAACCAGTGAATTGGGAAGAGAGGAAAAGGGCTCTCCAAGTCTCTACCCACTTCCATAGTGCCATGTGTTCTGGCTCTTTCAGCCCTTGTAAATGAGACCACAACTTGCCAATGCTGCCTCTCTACCTTTTCTGAGGCAAAATATCAAACAATTTATTTTTTGTCAACCTGAATCAATTCCCAACAGTCTGCAGAGAAGGTGCCAAACTGACCCGAGTTATTTCGTTTCGCTCGTCTTTTCGGCAAAACATGAAGCGGTAGCGCAAGCAATTGAGATCTGCAGGCTTGGGGAGCCAATGCTGCCTTCGCTTCTGTTTGTTACAAAACTAGCTAAAATACTTCCATTTCTGACTGGCTGAGATGTCACAAACTCACAGCAGAAAGTTTCAACAGAAAATTGAAAATAAGACACCACTGCAGCATTGTGCCATGTTATATGAAACTGCAGAAGGGTGAACAATAGCCTTACTGTGAAGACAAAGCTCAATTTTAAGCTAAGATTATTAGATCAGTGATTTTGTTCAATATCCAGGCTTTACAGCCAGAACAATTCTCAGAGAGGATGTTATCAGTCAATAAAAGATCCCTTACCGTTTTTTTCTCTCTTTTAGCTGGCGGAGGCTGCTGCTGCTGCGTAGGCACTATGATGGGCGCTGACTGATATACTGGCTGACTTGGGTAGAAAGGTGTTCCTGGGAAAGGAAAACAACACGGAAAAATTCAGTTAACTCGCAAAGGAAACAAAGCCAAGCAGAAGAGCTACGCTGCCCGCTTGCTCTTCCCTCTCTTCTTTGGAAAAACCCAACTTCTAACATCCAAGTGGTGCGCTTCACTCTTCCCCGCTTCCTTTTAAGCAGAATTTGATATTCCATCAAGACAGGTGATCAAGTCACTACTACTTTTTTTTCCCCCCCTACCTCAAGAATGAAAAAATTTAGCTTGTGCTTCAACTTTTGAGAAGCTGCTGAAATCACCAAGGCATTAAAAAAGACAAGCGGCCCATCCTTGGGCTCCTTTCACTGACAAACCGGTGGCCCTTGGTGCCTTCGGAGACAGATTCACTCAAACCATTACAAAGAATTTGCAAGGTCAACTGCAACTTATTTTGAAGCGTAGCCAGAAAATTTAATTACGAGCAATGTTCTTCTCATACAGCAACATCAAAAAGCATGACCGTGGTTATTCTTGCAAAATTACACTGCGCTGTTGATTACATTCATAACATCCGATACAGTTTCATTATTTTTTTGGTTACGGAATAAGACTGGCTCAAAATGACTGAGTGCTTTAAAGACCTGCCAGACGTAAATAAAGGTGGCAAGAGCTATCTTATGTCTGTAGACTGGAGGTCAAGTGAACTTGTAAAATAGTCCTGCCTTTTTTTTCCCCTTTTCTAAGCATAGATGTTAGATGGACTGTCTGCCCTCACTAGCACCTAAAGTAATCTGATTTATTCTTCAACCCAAGTAACATTTAAACAGGAATAAAATGACTGTATTGTAGTTCCCTGAAGAAATTCCTTATTGTGTCCGTGAACACTACAACCAGACGGGCGCCTGTTACTAAGGCGAATGGTGAAATCCAACAAAGCAAACGAATCCAGCCCAGCATGACCCGCTCTGCAGCTTCGAAGGATGCATTCCTCGCACAGAAAACTCGAAAGCAAAAGCCTGGCGTGGCTCCCCTGTCCGCATGCTCGGGACAAGAGCTTCGGCTCTGCCAAAACAGCAGGGAAAGCACGGCCGGGCACCAACAGCCGCATGCATCCGAAGGGTCTAATTCACGCACAGGCACTGCAGTTAAGGTAGCTGGAACGCTGCAATTAAGCTAGCCTAAATCCCTCGGCGAGCTCTGAATTTGAAGCATCCCAGGAGGCAGCGTGGCTTCAGACCTGAGCTGTCCTCAGGGCACAGAAAACGTCTCTGTCAGGGTTTCCCTGCTCACCTGGCATGGGAAGCAAGGACCCTCCTGCCTCGCTCCTGAAAAATAGCTGTGTGTCCTCAAAACTCGTCTGACTAACGCTTTAGGCGAGCTCCCACAGCTGGCCAGGTGTGCATCATGAGAAGAGCTTGGGCAACACCAGGGGAGAGGAGCAAGCCTGGCAGCCCCGCAACGCGTTCACCATCCGGATTTCGAGTTTCCAAGAAACCAGATCTAATCAAGCAGCCTGTAACATGATCCGTGCCGCAGAGACCTACAGCGCAACTTAAGGAAGGATTCTTCCTGTATGAAAAGCATTTTAAAAAGGCAAACCCCGGAAAGCAAGAGGAGCTTTTAGGAAGAAACACAGCTTCTGTGGGAACAAATGCATTTTGCAGTGAAAGACACTGCGCCCTGCATTTTGGTTTATCAAGCATTTCCCAATTTATCCTAGAAACTCGCTGACATAAAGAGGATAATAAATTGCAGAATTAAGATAGATAAAAACAATGCACTTTCCATCTTTGCAAGCGTCGTGTTCTGCAGTAGTTTCCCTTATCACCTTTGAAGCCTGCCAAACCGCGAGGACCTTAATATCCGAAAGCTACACTCGCTATGAGGTTGAAGGCAAAGGCCACCGTCGGTAGCATTACCCATGCTGGGAACAACCACGGGCACAAGGCCGTTGGCATCAGCGGAGGGAAGAGCTCTGCAAAGCGGCTAGCCACGGGCGAGGGACGAGGTTTTCCCAGGGGCTGCAATCCGGCCACGGGCTGCTGGCTTCGTCCCCCGACACTCCGTAGACGCGGCGACCCGGAAACAGGCCGGCACGGAAAGACTGCAAACCTCCGGAGCAAAAAACCAGGCTGTTTCAGGAGGAGAAAGGAACCAGAAGGGAACCTTTCCCAAACTGCAGAAGTGCAGACGGACGGAGGGCACCCAGCAAGCAGAAAGTAAGAAACCAGACCTGGGACGGCAGAAAAACTTTGAAGGAGGAATACGTGGGCAGCTTGCTCATGTAGTGGATCTGATTTAAAGAGCCACTGCAATATTTATTCTCTTTTTTCCCCTAGGATAAGAAAACAGGAACTAACTGCCTTATAACTTATCATCTGGTTTATTCAGAAACTGCATAACCAGTGCTGAAGGCTTCATGGCTACCTTTCATCGAGCTCGGTTGTCACATTAGCTCTATAAATCCCCAAAGGGAAAAAAAAAAAGAAACAAAAAAGATAGAGAGTCCAGACCTTTAAAAATGATAAGCAGGGAAGAAACTGGGGGTTCTCTCCCCCTTTAAAATGAATCTGTATTCGTGACGTGCAAACGTGTAATCCTGCCAATGCTGTTGGGCAGGCAAGGTAATCATTCACTCCTAATGCTCAGAAATACCAACAGCTAAAGCTGCGTGGAAAGCTGATAGGATCTCTGCACCCAGCAGATTACAGAACATGTGTGGGAAGGGAGCAATCAGACTTAACAAAATAGCTCAAATCTGAGAGCTAGAGGTGAAAACCCCTAGAAAAAAGTGCAAAGGGGGGACAACTCGAACAATCTAGGTCCTGGTGGATTTTTCAGATGGTCCCATAAATCAGCAAGGGAGGGTAAATAACGAAACAAAAAACAAACCACACTCTCCTCTGTAAGAAAAGACTCATTTAAATATTTCCAATTCCCCTAAATAAAAAGCTACTATCCTGCAAACAAGGCAAAACCCAAATCCACCAACCTCCCACCTCCTATCATGTTTTATCAAGTGCTCACGTCAATAAAGGACTTGGGACCTTCTTCCAGCTGTGACAAGCTGCCCCTCACAAAGTGGCTGGTCTCCTGCCTTGCAGCCCAGAGGGAACAGAAGCTGCAGGATACCCAGGCCATCACACATGGGGCGATACGGAAATTCAACAGCCAAGAAAAGAGGTGGCATGGGACACCCAAGAACAATTGTCCACTGCCACCAAGGGGTCTGCAAACTAGAAGCCTAACGAGAGGCGGTCGTGAGGTCTTGAAGGAGTCAAGGACTGGTGGCGTTGCTCAATGGAAACCAGGGCTGCCAGACGTATTCACAATACCTTAATAAATAATAGTGATTGAGCAGGGAACAACAAATAGCCTCTATTCTTGTTCACATGTGATTACGGGTAGCTCCGTGAGCTGCAGCCTTTCCGTAAGCATTCATGCAAACAACACCCTGCTACTGTGACTCTTCCAGGAGTGAATAACAAGGGCTACAACGCAACCAAACTGAGCAGCTATTCGAAGTTCAAACAAATGCTAATCCCGTTCGGCGTTATAAATCTTCAGCTTGACAACACACAAACACACCCAGAAAATACCTTCAGGAAGCCTCTGACCAGAACTCACCGTAGGCATTAGGGAATTCTCCAGGACCTGGTCCTGGATAAAACGGGCCCGGCCCTGGCGGCTGTACAGGATACTGCTGTGGGGGCCCAACGTATGGAGGGCCACTATGACGATACTAGGAGGGAAAAAAGGACCATCAGTGGACAAAGAGTTGGGCAACAACACACCGTCACACACAGAAACAGCAGCGGTGCAGTTGCCCCCCCAGAATCAATACAGATCACATTAGGAGACTGAATAGTTGCTGAACGTGCAACCACCACTTTTATTCCCCTCTCCCCAACTCTGCTGCAAGGTCTTGAGGGAAACCCGGGTCACCTCAGGGATGCTTTGCAGCTTCAGAGAGGCCTGGATGATGTCTTACCTGTGGTATACAGTACTGGGGGCCCTGAGGCATCGGATACGGCATTGGCAGATGATTAACCATCATGATGTGCTGGTTGGTTTGATACACTGCAGTTGGTGTTTGTGCACCGGGACGGATGGAAGGGCTGCTGTTCTGGATGGTGGCTCTCGGAGGCTGTATCTGAGGCCTCTGGAAAAACTGGGGCAGGAAGGGAGAGAGGAAGGAGAGGAGAGAAAACCAGGGGAAAAAAAAAACTTGTCAAACTTTCTGTAAAAGAGTTTGCGGTATCATTACAACAGCAGGCAATACCATACTGTAATTACAATACTACTTCCACAGGGTTGCCACACATTCAGAAAACTGCAGGACAATTTCTTTTTATCTGCAAATAGCAAGATCATGGTACAGCCTTCAATTTTACAAGGTAGAGAGAGATAGCAAAAGGTAAGAGCAAACGTGAAACTTTAAACTCAAATAATTATTAGTTTGTAACTACTGAATTAAACACCCCCACCTTTCAGAATGACAGTCGGAAAAATGACTTTTGTCATATATTTTTTATAAGGTGGGTTGGCTGCCAGAAGCCACCTTTATAAATATGCTAAGGAAATAAAAGATCAAGGCAACTGTTCCAATATAACTCTGGAACAGCTGAAATCCAGACCTTATGACAGCCAGAGGTGCCTCATACCTATCCCATGTTCGAATTGCGACGGGCAACTTGTCCTGCATTCCTCTTTCAAAGGGGTGGCAACCTCTTCCAGAGTGGCACCAAATTCTTCTACCGTGTTTGCATGAAGGGATGCCCCACGCAAGTGGACCAGGTCCAGGAAACCAAGCAAGTCACTGGCACCCGTTCGGTTCTCCACTCCCAGCACTGGGAAAGGCACCGGCACCCACGGTATGGAGCATCCGTGGCACTGGACGCCCCGGCTCCAGTTACTAGAGTCTTTGCAATCTCAAATCTCGGTTGGCGAGATGGGCATCAGAAATCAACGCATTCGCTACCGCGATAACGATACGAGTGATAAAGAGACACTCAGGCCATGCAGAACCAGGAGTTAAAATTACCTGTATAGGTCTGAATCCTCCCTTCAATAACGAAGCAAGAAAGCAGCAGGAAACAGAAAGAAAGCCAATGGAACAGCTTACAGATCAATAGGAAGGAATAGGATATAACATGCACCCTAATTGCACACAATTCCAGTCATCTTTCTGTCCTGCTTTGGCTAATCCGTTACAGAAATAGCAAGAAAGAGACTGAACCGGTATCAAGGACTCTTCTATCAGAATCCCAAGTCAGGGGTCAGAAACCCTTCTACAAATGTTTTATATGGAAGTTAAAAAAAAACCCCACCATAGACGTAATTAATTGTAGGAAATATGATACTACAGAAACACTTCACATTTACTTTGTTCCTAAATTATAAAGACACATTTCTCTTCCCTTCTGGTCTCTTTGAGTGACACAGAGATAGCGGAAAACAGCAGTAACCCATGCTTAAATCATGGATTTGGTCTCCACTTCTGCACCAAGACTGGAAGAATAAGAAATTCCATTTAATTGCTAAGCAAAAAAAAAAGAGAAAAGAAAAAGAAAAAAAAAGGTAATCATACATCACTTGACATTGAAGACTGCTGATTGATGAAGTGTATGCAAATAGTCTGTGGGTAACTATATCATGAGTAGCGAGAAGAAAAGAGTGTGGTAATTATTAAAGAATGAAAGAATGAGCTGGGCTTATCTGCCTCGGCACTGGGAAAAAATGAGGTGGGGCAGAAGGGGTAGGGCAGAAGGATGCATCTACACTTGACATGACAATGAAATTAAAATGGTCATTCCGGCATTCCTGAGGACCACATGACACCTAAGTTGTTCCCGTATTACATGATTTCTCCAGAAAAGCCAGTGATGACTCCCTGTCTCAGCACCCACATACAATTAGAAGAGGAACACAACGATTTGGCTTCCAACACGAGTAATGTGGATGAAGGACTGTCACCAGCATAGGGGACAACGTGACCTGAATCACAAGAAGGCAACTGTTTGGGGAGAAGAGGCTGGTGGGGAAAGACAACCAGAAGAGCGACCCACTCCTGCGCTAACAAAAGTTGTGCGACTGTCTAGATGTAGGAGACTCCACCACTGCTGCATGTAACAAGGACACACACTGAACCGATGGCGATAATAACCAGAGTTAACACCTGGACCTGCACCATAGCAGGGGTAATTCAAATCTAGAGATGGGGGGGAGCAAAGACAGGAGGATTTCATTGCTCCTAGGAAGATGGACACAGCAAGGAGAAAATCAGATCTGTTATTCTAAGCAACAAGACAGCCAGCACTGTTTGGGACAGCTCTCTGGCAAAATTTAAATTACTTTTAGATATACAAGTTCCCATCAGTAAAGCTAAAACGTTAAAGAAAACCAGATATCATCAGAGCTGCGTATGGGTTTTGCTGTTCAAAACAAGTAGGATCTGGTGGGCAGGCTCTTTCCTGCTCCATCCTTGCTCCCCTCCCTCCGAAGCTAAGCTAGCAACACTCAAAGCCCTTCTTGGAAACGTTTCGCTCTTCTGACTTCATTTGCTAACGGATTCGTCTTGCCAGGTTAAGCAGATGGGCGCGCAGACAACGTTTTCAAGCAGTGCTAATGACGTCCCACAGGAGAACGCAAGGAGATTAAAATCTGGGCGGTTTTCTCTCTATTTCTTCCAATAACTGCGGGATTCACAGCGGAGCACATACGGCACCCGGTCAGGGCCAGAATTAAGGTGCCTTGGCCCACAGCATGGCTTCAGTTGGAAAACCCTTACTATATCAACCCTTCCTTGACTACATCCTTCAGAAATCAAGTCCCGCTACGCCTAACGATGGTCCAATTAGCGTGAAACCTGCCATCGGCAGGCCAGCCGAGAACTTAGCCTTGGGCTCCAGGTCACGGTCCGGTCCCTGATCTGTCTTGTACCACTGAGCACTGTCATGTAATCCTGTTCCTAAACCGATCAGGTCCCTTCTTGAAAAGAGTTTGGCTGTTCGTCCCCGTTGCTCATATTGCAAAACCTCAAAAAAATCAGTTTACTCATGGTCAGTAAGACTGGGCAATAGGACCTCTCAACCGAACGAAGAAACAACCTCCTCTTCCTCCGTGGGGCTGCTCCCCCAAAATACAGAGCTCCAAAAAGCTCAACTCTGAGCTCCTACAGCGTATAATAAAAACTCCTCCTTAGCACTGAAGTCTAAGGGCTTGCTCTTTGCAAAGCTGAACTACCCCTCGCTTCCAGTCCCCCCACGTTAACCACATTTCCTAGCTTTATATTCATTAAGTTTGCTGCAGACACATATCTGTTATTTGTGCCAGGGTAATTAGCACAAATATTAGGGAAACCCAGTAATAACCTCCCTCATACCCTCTCAGCACTGCCCTGCCTGGTTTTTAGTCTTTTATATATACCTTAATATCCTTCTATTAGATATTATCATCTCCAGCTTAACTTTCTCCCCACGTGACCCCACGTCAAATGTCTGCTGAAGGCCAGCCAGATGACAGGCACCATGTTTGTCATCGAGAAAAATCAATGATCGAGGAGAGGGACAATCTCCTGATAAACCTCCAGTGCGTTTTAATTGATTTTCCGTTTACTCTTGCATCTCTGTTTCTGAGCTCTCGTTTCCAGCGAGATGTCTGCGAAGCACTCCCTACGGACGCTAAGAGCTTCCCCGAGAAATAAAGGGGAGGCAGCACACTAAAAACACACCTCTGCTAATCTCAGCCTAACTAACGGGCTACACGTTGGACACGGACGCACTTATTCCTGGATCAGATTCGACCTGGCAGCTGCAATGGAGCCGTGTGGCCCTGCAAAAGGCTGCGAATAAAGGAAGCAAAGGAGAAGTTTAGCGAGTTGTCACCAGCGCTCTCAAAGTAAATCACGCTCTTGTCTCCAGTTAAACCTCTCAGATACTGAGACAGCTGTGTTATTAGTTTTTAAACTTTCTGGTCTGGCTAAGATGGTGGGATAACCCGCTTTATTATTTAATAAACAATAAAATTAGGGGAAAAACCCCAAACACCCTTATGTTGACCACAGGCTTTAAAACTGCTACCTCCTTCCCACGCTTGTGGACGAAGAGAGAAGATTGCTTATAGCAGCTGTGACCGATCGCTCTCTAACCTGAGATATTTCAGGGAGCTGCTAAATGGCCAGTTTTGAGTCAGCTCAGGGAGCGTATTTCTAACTTTGCCAAATCGCAAGGCTTTTTAACAACGGTTCGTGGCCAAACCCAGCTTGCTTTTGTGTCAGCTACAGTCAAAAGAACTCAAATAACCTCAAGCTAAAACCAGAGCTGCAACTGCAACCTCAAGCTAAGTTAGTTTGCCGTAACTAGTAAACTAATCTCAAGTACAATTACAAGTCAGAAAGGGAAATATGACATTACAGTTTATACTTGTTCTCATTTCTGTTTTTTAATTATACTGGCCTCTTCTGAGCATCCTTTTTAAAACAGCCCACACGCTTCTGCAGTCGCTCTTTAAATTAAAGGTTCGCCTGTGTTTCAGGCTTCAACTTAGAAGCAAACTGCTATTTTCGATTGGGCTTTAGGAGGATCAGAAGCACCAAAGCGGCTCCAGAGCCTCGCGGAGAAAGGCAGCGGTGCTCCGCGCACCAAGGGGGACAACACGGCACCGGACCCTGGCAGCACGGCCGGCCACGGCACAGCGGCCTTGATTTGCGTGGCAAGTCTGGCACCCAAACAAAACCAAGAGTTGACAGGATATTTAAAAACCCTGCTGCAAAACCCTTTGTAGCCCCGATTGACCCTAGAAAGTGAGACTTTTCGGCCCTTGTGCCAATAGCTGGATTACAGGAATCAAGGACTGGTTAGACAAGGTCAACTTTTCATCAGAACTACAGCAGCTACCTTCGTTTGACTTCGGCCACTACTTAGAAAATACTAAAGCAAGACTATATACTATATTATACTACCATCTAGAATTTGCTTATTCTCTCCATAGCACCAACTGGCTCAAACCGCTCGGCGCAGGCGGGTTCCTCGCATGCCCAGCTGAAACAAATTCCTTACCAAGCTTCTGGTCAACTTCAGGTGCTTAAATCATGCCAGTTTGAATACTTTAAAGCTATAATAATTACAGGAAATAATTAAAGAATAACCTGCTCGTTCACGGAAAGAGACACAGAATCAATAAGAAGCATACGTTAATAAAACCACGCTGGAACTGACATAGGAATCGTTGCAAACCTCGTCTTCCCGCTGCCTTCTCAGAAGAACACATTACGCTGTTATAATAAACGTTAACACTATGGTTGAGGTGCTTATTTAGAACATTTTAGCCGACAAAATCTCATTCTAGAAGCCAGCTGGTCGCCTTACATCACATTTAACTATTCCAGCACGTTAAAAAATGTGGGTACACGTTTCCCAGCTCCCACGAGCAGAATAATTTCCATCGGCCTTGAAAACCCTCTAAGCAGTGTTAGGGCTGGGACAGGGCATGACAGACGTCACCGCGAGGAACCCCTGGATGCTCTCCCGACGGTGACAGTTCCTCCTGGATAACTACACGCAGGCTTCAAACACAATCAAAATCTAACTGCGATACGATTAAACACGTAGGGCTATGGGAACGCGGTTCGCACCGAGTATATAATTCGTCTTAGCAACAACCTACGAAAGGACTAATGAGTTTCTGAACCGCGATGCATTTTCAGCATCTCCTAACAAACACGGACCTGAAGCGAAGGTCAGGCACAAAACTATCTAAACAAGATGCTAATTCTGTCGCTCTGCGCAGCGTGCTGTAATCCCAAAAACATTCCTCTGCCACCGCTGTCAATGCGATCCCTGGCCACGCACAAAAGGCAGCGGGGCATTTCCCTCTCCCACGTGATGTTTGTCTCTGAGCAGACGAGCGTGGCAAACGCCTCATTCTGCTTTTTAAGCCTCTTTTTGTCCTGCTCTGGAAGGGCGCCTGCTCCACGCTGCTCTCCAAAGCCAAAAGAGCAAAGATAACTAGCTTTTTGGTGTCTGTGCCCACCGATGGACTCACCTGCCATCCTGAGATGGTCCTTTGCCAAAGGTGCCCCCATCTCTACAGTACTAACTGCTCGGACTAACGGGAGTGAAGTGAGAACAAAACTGGGGTTTCCCCCGGAATAAACTTCCCAAAACCAAGCGCCCGTCCCAACGCCACTGGAGTTGGTGGGATGTTTTTCCCGTAACGTGGTGAAAACAGCCTGGTTCCTCCCGAGCGCGGAGAGGGAAGGTGCCACGGGAACGAGCACCCCGGCAGAGCCCTCCTGCACCCTCCGCGCCGGCCCTGCTCTGCTCCACTCACCGCGCTCAGCTGCCTCCAGCCCCTCCGAAACACCCGAGGGAGCAAAACCAGCTCTTCCGAGCATCTCACCCCACCAAAATGCACAGTTGCCAGCTTTGAAGCAAATCCAGGCTTTCTAAAGCCAGCCTGAGTTATCCGCAGGGATCGTAGCAGAGCTGCTCCTGATTTTCCTCCTTGCTAAGCGGCAAGCGAGCCGGAGGGCCGCCCGGCCGATGCCAACGCGTGCCCGGCGCGGCAAGCAGCCCGGTAGCGGGGTTAGCGGCGCCGGCCGGCGTCCTGCATTAGTGGGGGTGAGCGCCCGCCCGCCCGCCGCCCCCCCGGCCGTTAGCGAGGGTGAGACCGAAGGGGCAGGTACTGTACCTGGTGATGGGCAGGTCGAGGCCCCGCTGCAAACTGAGGAAAGGCGGGAGAAACAAACACAAAAGGAAAGGCACAGAGAGTCAGAAACACCACAGCGCAACCACAACGTCACACTCTACGCAAAATCGCCCCGCGCGGGGAACCACGGATGGCCAGAGCTGTGCTGCGGGACAGCGACGGAGCGGTCCTGGGGCGAAGGAGGGGCTCGACCCAGCGACTCTGCACGTACGCAGGGCAATTGCATTTTCGGATTTTTTTTTAAATAAGGATCACAGCGTAACCCTCCAACCCTGCTCCAAGCGGGGCCCTGCTTCCCGCTCCCGAGCTCGGGTTACCAGAGCACCTTCCCACCCGCTCGGATTACACGCGGGGGAAAGGATTCAGCATTCGGCATGCGCGGGAAACATTTAAGGCATTTTTCCGATAAGTAACTGATTGTTAAAATAGAAATAAAAATGAATGCAAGAAATGGAAAATATAAAGAAAGATGACAAGGTATCCTCCTTTCAGAAACCACGTTAAGTATTTAAACCCTTCACGCTCAATGCAATCAGAGCTCTGTGACGAGAGCAGATAATCTGTTGATAATAGCTCCAATAATTAAGCAGCGTAAATGAAGCTAGAGCCCTCTGCGAGTTTTTAGGCACAGCAGCGAAACCCTGCACGCCTCTACCTGTTGCGCGGCACGCTTTGCTCCCTGCCCGAGGGCGACCACGTCTGCTGGAGCAGCGCCCCGAAGAGAAGAGGAGCACGCACATCGGCCATATAAAAACATCAGGGACACCTAAACTGCTCCTAATTAGGGACCAAAACTGATTACTGACTGTTAAGTTTCTTAATAAGAAATTTTGTCAGAAAGGAAAAGTGGAGTGGGGTTAACTTACAGCCCTACTTCCCAGCTATTTTAATGCCATCCAACATGAAAAGAGAAGTATAAACGTTCACTGATCCAGCTGATTTTCTCTTTTATAAATATCTTAATTGCCTACATCTAACATTTCCAAGAGCAGTCTACTAACACCAGAGCATCTTACAGTGCCTATGTATTCCTTCTACCTCCACCTCCTCATGACGTTTGGATGGAAAGTCATAAAAACCTCCAGAAAAAATAAAATACTCAAATACAGACTGTTTTTACCGTAACGGTGTAAAAAGAATAACCTGCACTGATTCCCGGATGATAGTTTTCCCACCCTAGCAGACACCCTTGAAACATCTTTCCTAAGCCTCAGAGTCAAGGAAAGCCTCAAAGCGGGATGGACTCACGAGACTGACGCCCTAGAGCTTCTGCTTTGATGGCAACACAAGACAGAAGCCCTTTCCTGCAGGGCTACGTACTCCACGCTGCCCACCAACGGAAGAGGAAAAATCATCAAGTGTCTTCTGAAAGCACTAAAAAGAGGTGCAAAAGCCTTGTGCTGCTCAATTTGAGGGCCAAAGTACTTATCTTATCACTGGTCCACAGAGAAGATTAACTCTCACTGTGTTTAAAATAAGAGTTGGAAGTTTACATCTGAAGAAGCTAAAGTGTATCCCGTGGTAAAAAGCAGTATGTGTTACAAGAAAAAATAAAAAAACCAAAGCCTCAAAGTCAGTGAAAAATACCCTAACCTATTTTGCACTGGTCACCATTGGCTACTGATTTTCTTTTTTTTTTTAATAGTTCAGGTTGACAGGATTTATTCCTGCTCGTGGCTGTAAGCAACAGAACAAACTGTAGTCACTGCTGGCTCAGATAAAACCAGATGCTTTGTTTTTCTTTCGGATGAAGGTAGTAGAGAGAAAGGCAAACTTCCATGCGGAGCTTGGGTCCGCCGTTTCCGCGCCCCGCGCTCTTTCGGGGCCCGCTCGCTGCGGAGGCACAGCCGGGATGCTCTCTACCTGCCGATGCTCAAAAACGGCTGAAGCAGCCGCGTGGGTCCTCCCTCCCCGATCACGGCTTTTGGCAGAGCTCCTACAAGCGGGCAGTTTGCGTTAAAATCAACCGGTGCTTGGGGCTGGCGTGGACAAGGGCTGGGAGCGAACCGATACCTGCAGCGGGGCTGAGCAGCTCCGATTTCTCTCCACCTTCCCCCAGCTGGAACTGACCTTTGAAATTCGTGATACCAAACAGAAACGGCACTCGGAAATTAGCTGGGAAAATACACGGAGGAGCCAGTTGGATTGCAAAAGCAGCCGTCCAGGAAAGAACGGAAAAGCCTGAACCGTGCAATTGCCAACGGCCCTTTAACGCAGAACCGGAGCGGAGGAGGCTCGGGCTGCTCTGCGCAGCGGTGGTGGCATCACCTCCTCAGCGCAAAAACCTCCCCGTGCTCAGCAGCCGAACCAGCTGCGGGAGGGCCAGGACTACGCTACGGGTCTAGGGTGGCAAAGACATCATCCTGCTGCCTTCCTCCTCCCCTCTTCCCCCTCCGAACGAAGGTAAAAAATAAAAAAATAAATGAAGTAAATCGAGCCCAGAACAAAATGCAAGAGTAGTCTGGGCCCAGCTAGTCTTGCATTCGTTTTGGGGTGGGGAGGTGGGATGAAATGTTATGTGTGCGACTTTTAGTAATGGGGGTGGAAATGGTCGCTAGCAGAGCAGATGGCAAAAACCGCATACAGGAGAGATTAAAAAACTGAAATAAAATAGTTCATGACCACAGAAAAATGGCTGACAACTGCAGACAAATTCTTCCTCGATACCTCCTCAGTAACGGGGCCAGATCCCTACAATTTAACACATTTTCAGCCAATTTTCCTGAAAACGTTCTCTGTCAGGTGGAAAACCCAAAGTCGCCCTGGTCTCTGGCCTACCAGATGGGATCCTCCCGGCTGCAGTCCAGCTTCGGGAGCTCTTCCACCACGTAGCACCGGGCAGAACCTGCCACGGCAGCTCATGCTTTTAGGCAAAGAAGCAAATCAGTGCATTTCTGTAGATCAGCCAACAAAACGATGTGGTAATCAAATAAATAAATAAATAAATAAAAAACGGTGCCATCGGCACAATCGCCTGCAAGAAGGAGTACAGTTTGTTATATTGCTTACAATGCAGTATTTTATCCAGCCTCTTCCAGCCAGGGACCTGTAAACCGGACTCTGTTCCAAAACCTTCCTCCTCTTCCAGTTGTCTGTGCAATGTATTGGCACTGTTCTGCTGGGCTGTCAAAAAAACTGGTTTAGAGATGCAGCTCTTCAGTCAGGTTTTGCTCCAGTTCTAACCATATAAACTTATTTTCGCTTTTCAACAATTAAAGATAAAGATGATTATACTTACTGAGAAAAGATTTTTTTTTTTTTTTTAAAACCATCGGTATCCCACGTTACTGATCAGAACGGGGGACTAAGGAGGTGGGGACGAGGGGGTCCAGTTACAAATTCGCAGCTGTCCACATCGCAGAAACGCCACCAAAACTGGCATTAATTGCTGGCTCAGCACGGAGGTCGGCAGGCCTCAGAACTAACCCTCTTGCGGATTTGCAAGAGACACGGGGCCGGCTGCTAACTGCGGCTTTGGGCAGCGCATCGGCAAGCTAGCGCGCCTCCGGAAGCGGGGACGAGCGTGCGATGCTGCGGGAGGCTCTGCCGGCATCACGTGGACCTGCGCTACGAGCGGAGATTTCCCCACGAGAGCCTGGCTTAGGGAACCAAAGGCTGACGGCAGCGGAGCAGTCTTACAATATACACAAAAGATTATGAAGGACAACCGAGCCTGAGGCTGGATGAAAAGGGGCTTACCACAAAAAGATTTGGATACCCAGAAGCTCTACATTAAATGCATGAGCACCTAACGGTGACAGGTAGTGAACAGAAGTGAGCCGGTGGCACTGATTCAGAAGTAATGGCCACGGGAGACTGAGTGCTGCTGCAGAGGATTGCTTTCCTTTACTGAGCTTAGTTCTAGTACCAAAATGCTTCCTTAAAGAGGAAAAAAAAAAAAAAAAAGGAAAAAAAAAAGTGAAGCAAAGAGAAAGATTCTGGTAATGAATCTAAGTTCTAAAATGAAGTGAAACCTGAAGGCAACTGCGCTAAAAATAAATCATGTTATTTGAAAGCAGATGAGAATCCCTCCATCGCTTCTTTTCTGATAAGCCGCTCGGAAAGGAAAATTCTCCTAAGAGGACAATGTCCGAAAATCCAATACAGCTTCGCCATGTGGAAGGTGCTTCCAGCGCGGTGAAACACTCTTTCCTGAGCACCGGCCGAGCGCTACAGGCACACGCACACGCACAAAGACACGCACGGACGAGACAGGCAGAGCGGAGGGTCCCGCAAACGCGTGTGCCCTTACCGGCGAGCGGGTCTGCGGCTGCGTGTTCATTGTCTGAGGGGCTTGAGGGTACACCAGCGTGGTCGGAGCGGCATTCTGTCCTGAGGGGTACGGAGCCTGCCGGGAACAAAAGCACACCAGCATTTCAAATCATTCATCCCAACGAGGAGCATCGATGACGTTAGCAGACGCATCACTGATTACCGGTAACGTAAAGAAGCCACGTAAACGCAGCGGGTGGAGAAGACCTTCTCCATCATGGCCCCAACCAACTTATCCCCCGAGAAGACCTTCTCCATCATGGCCCCAACCAATTTATCCCCAGCGCCGCAGTCACCTCAGCTCGAAAGCACGCCAGCGAAACCCCTCCAGCCCCGTGCTTCCCAAAAGCCTGCCCTGCGCCCGTTCCCAAGGGACGTGCAATGGCAAGGCACGCCGCTGATGAAAAGCTCCAAAGCAAGACGAACGCCAAGGGATAAACTTGAACGTGTTTAATGAGAGCCACTGGGGATGTGTAAATTTTCATAGTTCCACTGATTTCAACAGACTATAACAATCTATACTGCCAGATGCTCTCCCCCATCCTATTTGCCCAAAGTGGCGATAAAGCGGTGCCGCGGAGTTATGCCAATTACACATTTTAAGGAGACATTTAGAATTACCTTTTCAAAGGATCTTTTTTTTTTAAGCGAGAAGTTATAACTTACCTTTTGTTTAAACAGCTTATTATGGTACAGGCAGAAAAACAGTCCCTAGCCTCCAACAGTGTCTGCTCTACCAGGAGGGACCTGGTCTCCCCGACACCGAGACCACTGCAGTCATGTCAACCCACACCAGCTCCTGATGTCGGCATTGTTAAAGGCAGCCACGGTCCCCGTTAACCCTCTAGCTACTCCCCGTATCACCAGGTTCACCTGACTAAGAGCTCATCGGGTCTTTGGACCCCACAGGGCTCTTGGGGTCATTTTCAGGATTACAGGAAAGGATACGCTTAAAAACACAGCAGTATTTCTCTGGGCATGGATTTACTCTATACACGGGGCGCACATTGCAGCCGCGCTGAGGAATCCCTTCTCATCCTTGCATTCAACGGTCCTTACACCCAAATCCAAGAGCAGGTCGAGGGAATCAAGGCAACCGTTTCAGTGTGTAATGTGGTATCTAGAAAACAGGCTTCACCGCACTAACCCGGTCCTTACAAGACCTGTTACCAGTCCCCGACAGCCGCACACTGGCGTCCTGCAGAAGGAGGAGTTTGCTGCTGCCCCACAGGTCAGAAAGGAAGGTGCAGGTTAACTGAAACCAAAACAAAGCCGCTCGGCTGGGTCTGGGTCTGCCACTGACCGTCCCACCGCAGGCTGGTAGCTGCCCTGTGCCCCGTGGACCACGCAGCGGACACAGCTGGGGTCCCTCTGCTCGTCCTCTCTGGCTCTTCTTCATCCCTGGACACTAAGGACCTGCTTGAGCTCCTGCTGATTCCAATTTAAGACAAAGTAAACGCAAATATATTTCCAAGAGAATCCGAACCAAGGGATTTTTCCAGGCTCAGGGGATGGCGGTGCTGAACATCACCCAAAAGTTGTCCCATCCCAAACACCTGTGGCTGCAATACCTCCCGATCCTGCCGCCTCTGGACCACACTCAAAAAATCATCATTTAAGAGCAAAACTTGCACACAGATACACAGGCATTAAGGACGGCGTTCCAATTACGCACCTAGGCAGGAGGTTCTGTTATTTCCTACCCGATTTTCACATTGTTTTGGGGGTCATAGAGAAGATAAAATGTCTGTCTCCAAGTACGTCATTAGCCCTTTGCTGTGATTTAGGATGCCAAAGCACATTTGGTGGTATATTTAGCTGGAGACCCAAGCAATGACGTTCTGCAGTAGTTTATGTGAAAACAATAGAAAAATACTCTGGTTCTGGAGCGCTGAAATGTTTTAAGCAGCAAGCTTCTGGCAAGTGAGCAGGGCAGGTTTTCTGCTGTCCCTCCTCTCGGGTTTTGTCCAGTCCTCTCAAGCCAACGCTTCCCTCCCTTCCTACCACTGGCAAAACCTCCAGTTCATGTTAGCAACTAATTGGCGAGAAGTCTTCTAAATTTCTGAGATGTCAGATGCAGCATCAAATATTTTCCCCCTGTATTTGACAAGTGTGATTTTGCCCGAGCTGCTTATGGCACTGCTGTACGATAAACAGTATGTCCCGCATCTCGCGGCAGTGATGACACCCCGGCAGCGAGCGGTCGCGGCGCAGGATAACCGAGCGCTCATAAGGCGCGGGCAAAGTCTACCGCCTTTTCGTCCGCAATCTAGCGAGGTTCAAGTGCACCTGCGATATCTTGCTCCAGAGTTTCCGTAGCCAGGATCTCTGCCAGATTCCTCCCCTCGGAGTACAAGCGGCTTTCCGTGTCGGTCCGCACACCTCACACGGGGTCCCGATGCTACCGGACAGCCACGACGGCAAGCACGCAACCGGGGACGGGGATGCTATGAAAACTCACGTGCAAATGGACTGGTTGACTGCCTGCTCCTTGCACTGCCAGTACTCTGTCTCAAGAGAAGAGACCTTACCCCAGACAGTTTTAACTCCCATGGTATTCCCAGGAAAAAGCAAAGAATATATCCATTACGCTTTCCCTCCTCAAGGCTTGTGAAAATGTGTTCTCTTCAGGCTGCAGGGAAAGAGCCCAATTTGCATGCAAAAGAATAAAACCCAAAGCTAAATATAACTTCTGCGCTACTCCCAAAGTCCAAACCCACGGCCAGAATAGCTAGAGTTTGCTTTTAATCAGCTAAGCAACAAGGAAATTCAACAGAAAAAAAAACCACGCAGCTATCACTAAGATTAAGAAACTACTGGTTTTACTGAAACGAGTGCAAAGCAGGCATTTTTAAACACAGGCCAAAGACGGCCACGTCACTGATAACAGATGTCATTTTTGACACTGGTAGGGCTGACAGGCAAATGCAAGAAGATGCAATGTAGCATTAAATTTTAGTATTTGAACCCCATCGGGATAAGTACAATGTAAGTCATATAAACAACCGCCCGAAGTGCTCGGCTCCAAACTGCAGCCTCGGAGGACGAGGGCAATATCAACGCTCACCGAAGATACCAGCTAAAT
The DNA here is from genome assembly GCF_036370855.1 of Dromaius novaehollandiae. NCBI lineage: Eukaryota > Metazoa > Chordata > Aves > Casuariiformes > Dromaiidae > Dromaius > Dromaius novaehollandiae. Next base: position 8,001,776 of record NC_088121.1, on the reverse strand, counting down.
AAACATGTTTCACAACTATTACACAACAACAAACGCATCTGCTTAGCATGCTTTAAACCAGAGGGAGGTGTGCCTTCACCGGTATCTGCTAAAATGCTGTAACGGGGCGGAACACCTTATAAATTACTGCAGGTTCTTGTATAAGTACATGGTAGCATGGTAGGTTTAAAAAAAAACCATCAAAACAGCAACTGAATAAATCACAGCAAGCCATCGCTCTTCAGACAAGTAGGCTGATTAAAAGTATTCCATATATTCATCTGTCAAAAGGACTTTTTCTGTGCCAGGCATCTAAATAGGTACACGAGGTAATTATAATCACAGCCAGGCACGCGGGGAACACGTGGCTGCTACGCACCACGGCCGAAACGCGGAGGATGGGGCAAATAGAGAGATCGGCAACAAAATGCTCCTCAAGTTCCCTAAATAAACTGCCGGGAAAGCAGGAAAGCAAATACCGCTACGTATCCAATTCTTCCATCGGAAGCATCCAAGCGACGGCCCTGCAATCCCTGGCGGTCGGGAGCTGCGGACCGGAGGGCTGCTGAGCTGCTCCGCTTCCTGGGCAGAGCAGTTTGCCTGCCTTAAAGCTTCTGTCGGAGCAATTTTGCATTTCGGATGCGGCTCTCCGCCGGGGGGAAAGCGATAACAGTGGTGTCTTTACATATTCCTGCAACTTGCCGGCGGGGGGAAAGCCACGCTCTGCATTTTCTCTGCAGGTTTCCCGCCTCGGGCTGCGCGAAGCAAAAATCACCAGCGACAAAGCAAGCAAGAAGAAAGTTATTCTTAGAGCGGTTACGGAGCTGGTTAATAAACAGCGGGCGCCTGCCACGAAACCCGACTCCCCGGGCACTGTGTGTGCCGGGAAGAGCCGCGCCGGGCGAAGCGGAGAGCTGAGTCACGCAGCTCCCCGCTTCCCGCGGCCAGGGCAAGCGCCTGCCGGAAGAAAACAACCTGCGATCCCGGAGCAACCCCAAAGCCCGTTTTTCCGTTTATGTAGATATAAAAAAATACCCACAGACATGCCTCAGCTGCAAAGTTGGAGGATAAAACTGGTGCAAGATGCAGCTACTCCCTCAAGACCCCCCAAAAACCCTGCGCATGCTTCCAGCTCTGCAAGCACCCGACCTACCGCAACCGCGCGGGAGCCGCCAGGAAAGCACCAACGTCTCAGCTTTAGCACATTTTCCTGTACAGGGCGTTGACTTACGGACACCGGCAGCTTCAAGCGAGACGTCTGGAGAGGTTACTGCTCCCCTTGCCGTCCTCCCCAAGGCCGCGGAGCTGAGCAAACTAAAGCCGCGCAGCTCCTGAGCAAGTTTGATACGCTGACAGCACACAAACTCGACTAGTTTTTAGCTCTACGTTACTGAGCTCCGAAGCGCAGCAGCTCTGGAGAAACATAGGAGAGCCAAGACTCAGAAGGGTCTCGGTTGTCCAGTTTTAATAAGTTGATACCCTGAGATAAACTGCTTTTTTAGGTCTTCCCAGCATCGTCCACCTGCCCACGCTATCACGGCTCTGCCCTCCGCTAAAGCAGCCTGTGGGCAGGGGAGCAGATCATACCAAGTTAGTTCCCATATATGAACACAAACCTGCCATTAAATAGCTCCTGCCCTGTTCTTCTTGCGAACCTACTTCATTTTTCTTACTGGTTTGGTAACTAGATAACCCGAGTCTACCTGATTTCTTGCCCAGCGTGCCCTGCAGTCAGCAGAGCGGGGTGACGGCACGCGGGAGCAGAGCTGCTGCCCGCAGCGACCTGCTAACGCGGGTTATTTGTGCAGAGTGTGGAAAAAAAATCGGCACTAGCTGTGGCCACTATACGTAACCTGTAAAACCAGCTCATCTGCAAATGTTATAAATGACGGTGGACGGGATGGAATTATTCAGAGTATTCGTTGCTCGGGCTTTTCTGCACGCTGGCCTCTCGGATGCAGGAAAACACACTCTCACGCTGCTCCTGCGGCGTGAGAAACTACCCAGCGTTGCAGCTTTAAAAATAGCACAACAATGATTAAGCTAATAAACAAGGACAATTCCTCACTAAATGCTCGTAAGTTTGACTTTCATTATTTACAATAACGCTTCGGCTGCACACAGTCAAACACGGTATCAGATTATTCCGTTTAAATATAGATCCTCATCCTGTAACGCCGCTACATATTCAAAACATGTAACTTCTTGTATGCATCACATCAAGAACTTCAAATTCTTTAAGCATCTCATTTGCAATTTATTTGGCATCACCGAGATCAGCATTGTACTGATCATAGCAACTCTGTAAAGTAAGAATAACAGAGTAGCACTACTCTGCGGGCTGTCTGCAGGCCAGTGCTCCTACCCTGCAAGGGGCATCAGCAACTTCCAAACACCATCTTGCGTTTTGCTGCATATGTTGGTACGTATTACGTTGAATATTCAAAGTCCCGTTAAAACCAGTGGTGCAAATACCACAGCTGTTCTGTGGCACCAAACAAGTCATGCAGATTCAAGGCTTCCCGTTTAAAATAGAGCTGAACACAGGATCTGTAGAATCGGAGCTGACGGTACAAATACCTGTTCCCGATGAAGCAGCTGAAAGGGGCTGCAGCAGGGCCACACCGTGAAACCGGTGCAAAGTCTTGCACATAAAATTCATTAGGCAGCTTCAAGGTTTTGATTTGGAAGGAAGTAAACAGGAACTGTGACTCTTTAGTGGGCTTATTTAAATATTTAGGCTCTTTCAAAAGCCTCTAAAAGCCACATACCTGATACTCAGTCCGGTCCGTCACAGGTGTCTCAGTCTACGAAGGCGGGTCGACCTCCCCGGAGGGATTTCAGTGATTCACCCACTTGCAGCTGAGGAAGCGGCAGACCAAGCCCCGGCGCTTCCACCACGTCCAGCCGGGATTTGCACTTTTTGGGAGCCTGAGGCTGATGCCCAAAGTGTTGCCCAGCTCCTGGCAGGGAGGAGAGCCTGCGCTGCCCGCCGGAGCGAACCTCCTCAGCCTCCTCCCTCCAAGCACGCCGGGACCTCGTCGGCCAGTCGCTCTCACTCTTCCCTTTCTCCATGGCCTCGCCTTTAGGAGACCTCCCCGTGTCAGTAAATATTAAACTCAGTCTTTAAAAGAATAAAAATATCCTGACCCAGGAGGAATTACTTCTCTTGCAAACGTGGCTCAGCCACTGTTCTCTTTATTCCTCTGCAGCAGTTTATCTCAGGGTCTCTCATCTGTGTCATTACCTTTCCCGTTAAATTTTTAACGGCCTCTTTATGGTTTCATATGATTAAGCTCCATGTGTTCAAGCAGGCAAAAGCAGCGAGCTGACCAGGGAAACGGAGGCCTAAGCAACAACCGCAAAAATACATAGGCATTTTTCCTACTTTATCATAAATAATCACATTCCCGCTGGGGGGAAGACGCGAAGGAAGCAGGGTTTCCTGCTCCCTGGACAAAGACGAGGACAACGGAGACACAAGAGCCGCACTCCCTTCCTCGCTTAAGACACGGTGGTTACTTCTTCTTGTATAGATGTTACGAAGGAAGAGGGCAAAAGTGAAAAGCAAGAGACAAGGTCTCCCAGTTTGCTGGGCTATATTCCAAAAGCTTTGTCTTACCACGTGTTTTTAACTGCTTTTTTTTTTGTTTGTTTGTTTGTTTTTAACTAGGCAATAATTTGTTTGTGTTTTTAACTGGGCAATAAATCCAATTCTTTTATCAGCAGCTACATTCCTCAGTATAACCTTCCCTTAACCCAGAGCTTCAAACAAAGGTAAATATAACATCCAGCTTTTGGAAGGAAAGACCAACCACCGAGCTTTCTACTTCCTAAAAAAAAGATAAGACGTTCAAGCTGATAACCCACATGCCAAACCTCAGACCGCCGCGATGTGGTCAACCAAAGACGCAGAGTGAAATATCCAGCAAAGTGCAACTTTGAGACATTTCGGTGGATGGAGGTCCTGCTGGTGGCTGTCATCCTCCCAAAGACAGTTATTGCGCCTGTTACAACCCATCAACATCGAACATTACCTGCCTACCTTCAAAAATTGTTGTTAATGAAGGTACGAGAGCAAGGGTAAGTAGACTATCATTTCATAACATCTGTAAATACTAGCATAGATTTATAGTTGGCTTCCTACAGAGACTGAAACGACAGTCCCTGCCTTGGCTGCAGCATATGGTTTGCAGCACGGTGGTGGTCTGGTAATGACCATTCTACAGTTAAGTGAATTAGCAGTTTCCGTCATAAAGGCACTCAAAAATATTGCGTGCGTGTGTGAGTCTGTTGGAGGAGAAATTCCAACATCTCCACCATTTGAAGCAGACCAGCAGAGAGACCCTTGTGCTTAAAAAGTGCCCTTCATTTGTCCTATAAAGTTGTGTCCCCACTTAGTTGGGGCAGGAACTTGAAAGATGAGTACTTTTTGCTTAGGAACACCAGCCACCGTCAGTGGAGGCTGCGAGCTGATCCTGCTGTCAAAACAGAAGCAGCAGCAAGAAGATCCAGGATTAAAACTGCTGCTGGTGCATACCAGGAGAGCAAAAACACTTGTACTAGCAAAACTTGATTTTTTTTTTGTTTTTTTAACTCTTCCTTAAGAAGCAACACACACAGTTACTTTACAAAGCTTTGCATTATAGGAATATTCAATATCCCGTATCGATCCATGCCAGACCCCAACACAGTTCCCTGTTCGGCATATCCAGGGGTTGTGCCTGATTCCTAGCCCCGCTCTCGTCATGCTGGAGCGAGTCCAGCAAAGGGGCACAAAGACGATTAAGAGGTTGGAGCATCCGACACGCAAGGGGAGGCTGAGAGAGGCTGAGAGAGCTGGGACTGGTTAGGCTTGAGAAGGCTCGGGGGGGGATCTCAGTGTGTATAAATAATGGATGGGAGGTTGCAAAGAAGATGGATCCAGACTCTTCTCAGAGGTATCCAGTGAAAGGAGAAGAGGCAACGGGCACAAATTGAAACACAAGAAATGCCGTATAAACTTAAGGAAAAAACATTTTTCCAGTAAGGTTGATCTTAACACTGCAAGAGGTTGCCCAGAGGGGCTGTGGAGTCTCCATCCTTGGAGATATTCAAAACCCAACCGGACACACTCCTGAGCAACCGGCTCCAGCTGTCCCTGCTTTCAGCAGGGCACTTGGACTAGAGGATCTCCAGGTCCAACCTCAACCTCTCTGTGATCCTGGGATGTCAATCAGGTAAAACATTCAAGTTTTACTGCCTTATGCTGAAGCAGAGAAAAGCCATCAAGCTGAGCACAACTTTGTGCAAATTTGGACAATTTAAAGCAACCAATTAAAATACTGGAGCCTAACAGCACCATAAGGACAGGTCTGTGGAGACAGACAAACTCTGCTCCCCCATTTTGGTTCGTTATAGGGGGCATAAAATATCCCCGTATTTACAAACGCAGACTGTAATGCTCCGACTTCTGTGCTGACATTGATGTTTATTAGGACATACTGCCTTCTGCACCACATTGTGTTTGCTTAAAAACTATGTATTTATGAAGCATGTAGGAAAACATCCATTAAATTGTATGGAACAGAAGGTATTATTACAGAAGGAATCCTAAAACAGAAGTTATTGGACAGAAGAAAATGGCAAGTTGCCTTACATTATTTTGTCTTCCCATACTACGAACAAAAAGCATTTCATTGAATGCTAAAGTCTGAAAAGCATCAAAGCGCTGTAGACACAGTCCACTCAAGTGTGGAAACAAGAAACACGCACAGAGAATTCCTGCAGAAAGCGATCTGTGAAAGTTTAACTAAAGAAGGGTTTTTATTTTCTTTCTAAATGCTATTTTCCAAAATTTAAAAAAAAGGGGGGGAAGAACTTCAGAACTGCTTTTGCTGATAATATTATCAGAAGCTGAAACAAAACTCTTAGCCTAGATCATGCATCCTAGAGGCTTTCTGAGGCCAGAGTACCTACTGCGAGAGCCTTCCTATTCCAAACAACTAAGTTTGCACCAGGGTGGACCTTCACTTTCCAAGAGTATGTGACAAAAATCATACCACTTTTTTTCCCTTTATCACTAGAAAGAAAGGAAGGCCGTGTTTCTAGCCCTTCCCAAGCGTATGAATATTAAAACCTATTCATTCATCCCACCTACGCCTTGACTCTGTGAAGTTAACTGTTTCCAAGCTAAAATAATGATTAAAGAAAAGTTAATAGCTTCATATACATATGAAGCTATCCCATGCCTTTCCCACCATGCCAGATCTCCTTTCCCAAAGGCTTTCCTATATGAGCGCATCCTGAAGCGCAAAAGGCGCAGGAAACCGGTCAGGTGCCGAGATATGAACGTGCTTGTAGTTTCCATAGCACAGATCTGCACAGATTTAATCCAAGGAGGTAAAATGCACAGCAATGAATGAGAAAATAATGAAATATATTATATGAGCAAATATTCCTGGCATTACTAAACCAATCAAAACTACTAATCCTACTACAAAACAGCAAGTTCAGCTGTACTTTCAACAGGTCTTTGCCACAAAAACCAAAGGAAGATGACACTTTCCCTGCATTTATCAGCTATTAAACAACTCACGTTTTCACATCTAGAGCTGCACTCGTATTCTTGCAATCTAGGATTGGAGAGTGGCATTAAAGACGTGTGCTTTGGAGAAACCCGACCCAGCCATGCAGAAGCATGCGTGAGGGGGCTGAGGGGTCCAGGTTTTGCATTCTCAGAACAACACATTAAAGCGCAGGTTCGGAGGGCAGGTTTTTGGCCCACAAACACCATCAGGAGTTTAGTTATTTACATTTTATCCTTACTATATCGGCCAGCCCCAACTTCTTCATTTACGTAAGGAAAGTTTCATCTTTCACTCTGCATTCACATCTTTGCGACTGCCAAGACAACTGCCAATTAATCTTTCGTGTCTTAGCAAAGCGTAGGTGCGTTCGGACAATGGGGATGAGCTGCATTTGGGGGAAGACGAGCGTAACTCAGTCGATGGGTTACAAAATTCAGGAGGCAGCTGCACCCAGCGCGAGAAACGAGGAACGAACAGCGCCCGTGACACTGCAACTGCATCCCAGGGCCTCTGATTTTCACAGCACCTGAACAGGTGAGATCATGATTAAGCTACGTTCGTGCCTCCATTCCCATTCATAAATGTCACTTTATTGCAAGCATCCAAAATCTAAATTGGGCTGTGAATGATGGGAGGGAAGTCTTGAGTAGACTTCATGGTTTTAACAGAATTCCAGCTCCCGCAGAAAGGATCCTAGATAATAAAAAAGGGGCGTGGGGATTGCCTATAAACACGCCACAGATGGCACAGCCATGCTCCCTGCACCGCATCTCAGACCTCAGGGTACTGAGGAACATCTAACTGCGATGACAAACGCTAAATTAGCACCAGTGACATTGCTGAGGACCAGAATGAGACCACAAAGCTCTTCTCACTTAAGGCAAAGAACCAGACGGTATCAAGTTTCAGCTAGTACAATCTGTTTTGGGTTCAAATCAGCCACCTAAGAGTCAATGTCTCCGTACACCCAGGTCCTGAGAATCCAGCTCCACTGCACTTCTGTTTTCTACGGTGTATCTCCACATTGCTGGAAATGGATAACAGATTACTAAACACAGCTGTCAATAACTATGACAGCATTATAAAGCCTCAGTAGATGCCACTGGGTCCTCTGCTAATACGATGCTCGATCATTTTAGCCTAACATGTTGCTGCGGGTACAAAGCGCTGCTCTGTCCTACACGCAGTGTTCTTGACAGGACCTAAAGCTCCCACAGAGAAAGCCAAGAGTCTTTTTGGAGCAGAATTTCTAAACCCTGCCTCTCTCGTGTGGCTTCCTGGCGCGTGCCAGAGCCCGCTGCACTTGTTCCCCGGGACCCTCCAAAACACTCCTGGCTCTTGGGGAGGAATGTGAAATCGTCTCTCCCGCTGCTCCGGGCTTTTGCACGCTGCCTCCTACCTTCTCTTCCCTCTCGTGGCACAGCTGGAAGATCCACTCCTGATTACCGCTGGACACAGGGAAGCATTTTCTGCCGTCTCCTTCCAAGCCCCAGCCTGGCTGCTTTGGAAGAGCTCTGCTTTCTCGTTACCCCATCCGAAGGCACGGCTATGCAATAAATTACTGCAACGTAAAGCCGGCGGGGGGACAGATTTACAGTGCCCCAGCTGCTTTGCGTTCACCGCCCACGTGAACGCTCTTCGCCTGCACTTCTTGCATCGAACCATCTCTAGTTCCTATCACGGGATAGGAGTGGCCAAACAAGCCGTTTCCTGCAGCAGCTTGCGTACTGTCAATCCACGCCCTGCCTTATCTCACGACAGCTCGCTCAGGTCGCCACGCCAGGAGAAAATCCTCTCTGCTCCTTTCCACCGGACGCCGGGAAAATGAATGGTCTCAAAGCAGCCCCTTCTCCGCATCTTCTCAAGCCTGCGGCTCAAGCAAGGACGCCGAAGAGAGATGCCAGCCCTTTCCCAGCTCGTTCCGGGGGCCCTTTAGCGCAAAGAGCAACAAAAACATGAAACTTTCTGCATTCGGGGCCACATCTGGCCATAGCATTACTGCAGCAACATGTGTTGCGCATTCACAAACGCCAGCGGAGCTCGACGCATGCCAGCGAGCAGCAGGATGATTTCAAGGCCGTGGAATTTGGGAAGGCCGCGGGAAGCAGCAGCGCCGGCTCTGGCAGCGGGGCCGGGGGATGTGGAACCGTTTCCCATCGCTGCCGAGTTCCTCCAGAAACTAATCCAGGAGGGCAGCGCAACACCCGCGGCTGGTCATTAGGAAGGATTTGAGAGGAAGCTGAACAGCGAGCCTGCCTCTCGTTTGGGCTACGTGAAATGGAAAAGGTAGAAGAACGAGTGAAAAAGACACCAAGCAACAACGCCGCACAAATCAGCCATTTCTGGTTGTTTAAATAAAGTCAAAGGAAAGCCGACTGCATAGGCACAACATACATTTGCCCCTGATCTTTCTCCCCACAAGACATACTAAATGTCTCATGCTTTCACAATACTACCTCTGCAAGCTCCTCACGAAGAAACTAGCAGGCACTTCTGATCCTCAAGTGGAGGAGTGCTGAGATACTTTGGAGATGAATCGAAACCGAAAGTCTGATCTCCTCGCTGAGCACCTGGCTGATAATTAGCACTCAGAGTAATTTGTGACTCCTAAAGTCATATGCGAGTTACACATATTCTATTGCTTTGGTAAAATGGGTTTTAGATCTTAAGTGATATGTGAAGTCCAAAAATATAGGCATATACTTGCGTTTATTACTGTCCAGCCAGAGGGTCCTACCTCGAAAAGACTCAGTTTTAAGAAAATTCCTTCAGTCGTGGTTCTGGGGGAGAAAGCGTCAATCCCATAAGCAGACACTAGTTCAAAAGAAGTGGTATCTCCCTAAGCTTTCCAATGACTCTGCACATCTGGAACACACGCACCCCCTCGCTGCACACACACACATTAGGCACCAGTGTGCACAAACGCAAAGACGACCTTTGCTCAGCGTTCGATAACCACCGCGGCGTACGGCGTTGAGATGCCTGAAAAGCAGCTTGTGAAATGTTATATTGCTGTTAGAGAAATGGGTGGTAAACCATTTATCAGAACGGCAGCGTCAGCGCTGGTCCCTTTATCTCAAAAGGGAAACAGTGGGATTTAATGGGTCTAACAAACAGATGAAAAGAACAATTACAGCAGGGGAAAACTTTCATGTGATGAGAGATTTAAAGAGATTTTGACTGTTTACCTAAAAGAAAACAAGTAAACGAAGTCAGGAAAAAATACAAGTGGTCTGGAGCTAGCAAACTTCCACTCACCTGGTTTGGTAACACGAGCGCAAGACGACATGCAGTGAAACCCCCAGGGGACAAAGCAGAGATGCAACAAAAAGGTAATACTTCCATCCACTGCCCTGCCGAGCTGGAGAACTCGCTATTGTAATACTGAAATTCAGCGTTCGACAGGTGTCCAAGTGAGATATAGGTAGAAATATTCAGAATTATAGTGTTTACCCAAGCCTCTAAATAACTCCAGGTTAAGTAAAAACTGCCTCTGGGGCCAGGTTACCCTTTAACTGCCTATTTCAAGAGTCCTGAACGCCTCTGAAGCTTTAATGAAGCCTCACAACAGAGCCCCGAGTCAGGCGCCAAGCGGAGGCACTTCTATTTTGAGTCTTCACCACTGGTGCCACCTGCAAAAGAGGGTCAACGGATGGGACCCGCAACAGCGAAAGCACCTGGGCAGGGGTGAGCAAGTGCTGTGCGTGACCAGAAACCACTTCTTTTGCTGTTTCACTGCATGATCCAAGCTTTGCAGGTATCACTCAGGAAAGACTGCCCAGACCTCACACAAATCAATCAAAATGCCTCACTCCCCTACCGTACCTAGAGAGCGACTGACGCTTCGTCCGCTCCCTGGGCCTGGATTACAACTCTGGATCGTGCTTTTTCTTCCTCTCGCCAAGCATGCAGGAGCCAGCCCCTTAGTGTCGGGGGCCAAATATCCTCCCCGGGAGCCCTCGAGGGTCCCTCGGCTGACTCGGAGGACGCAAGGTCGAGCTGCTCCTCCAGCGACGTCAGAGTGACACAATCTGACGCCAGTTTCCAAGATGATAAGAGCCAGCAGAACAGGAAACCAACATTTTCCTGGCTGGCTAGAGTGGTAATTTGGCACGGATCCCGCCGTCTACGTATGCACTGACTCAACAGGAAAATATTAAGGGAAGAAGAAAACCTTGATGAGAATTTTTTTAAGAGACTGGCTAGAAAGCTCCCTTTCTTCCCCTCTTATCTGCCACATGATCAGCTTCCCTCGGCTCACCGAGCTTCCCAGGAATGAACTTCTCGATCCACGACACAAGCCAGACAACGTATCACGGTTTTCTCTGCAGCCCTGCTGCGTTCTCCTCCTTCGTTACATGATGCTCAGTCTTCAAAACGGAGCCTCCGTTACCAGCAACCGTGCAGCAAAAGTGCAAGAAATGGCTCAGAGACCGCTGACTAACGCCTGCGAGCTACTTGCGATCCCGAATAGGTGCTTGGGCCTCTCATTTCCCACTCCATAAAGGATGAGCATTTGCACGTTTTCAGCCAAGACCACAGGTTTCCAGTTTTCCCACTAAGTGCCTCCAGACAGGCGCCGCTATGGAAGTTTTATCTATAACACATAATATTAAGATGAAGTGCTCCTTCCATGACCTTATTGGTTTTCACACATCTCTCAGTCAAAAAGGTCAGTCGTAGTTTAACATTTCATCCAAATTGAAGAGGCTGGCAGGAAGACTAAGCATCACGCTCTCTCCCAGCGCGACAAGACGCCTGGAGCTCTCATCACCACCTTCCTGCGGCGCGCGGCCGTTCCCAAGCAGTCCCCGGCTCGCCTTCCTGCCGACCCGCTTAACTCTCCCATCTTGTTCAGAGCATAACTGTGCTTCTTAATATCCGACCTACTCACATCTTCCCAGATTATTCCATTTACTCGAACAAGTATAAATTAAACACGAGCGAGCTAAGCCACGAGGCCTTCCTCCATCTCGAACCTTAATACTTTACCCATCCCGCTCTCCCTGATCCTGTTTTTCTTCTTCCGTCTCCTTCAGTGCCCCCATTACCTGTCTCTTTTGCCCCTTCCTTTTTTAAGATAAGCTTCTCCACTCTCACTTTAGCTCTACAGAACACTTGTCTAATAAGTAGTACAAAAAACCAATTTATTCCCCATATCTATTAAACGCCATTTCTCCCATCCTTATTATAACTTCTATTTATCTCTTCTCTATTTTTTTCTTATCAGTCTTTTGTCTCGTTTCTTTTATTAGCATTCATTTTTGTAATTCCTTTCACTGCCTCACTTCTAGGAAGAATTACAGCCTCCTGCACAAAATGCTGGAGATGGAAAATCCCTAACGGAAGGGACACGAGGAAATTTTACAGGGTTTAAAATGAAAGCCGGGCAATGCCCAAAAGCAGCCTAACCCAGCAGGGAAGCCTATTTCTCCCCAGCGAGTATATGCTGCTATTACTTTTAAAGTTGGTGCTAGTACAAGCATTTCATTAAAGAATCAACAGTGAACTAACGGCTAATAAACCTGAATGGTACCTATAAGTCATCGCAAGGTTCGAGCTGCACAAAGATGACATCCATTACTCAGGTTTTATATACTGGCCACCGAGCACGCAGGGATAGCAAATTTGAGCAGCGAAGCCAAGAATTGGCCCAGAATAAATAGAGAAAGGGGGGAGGCCAGGAAAGCTCTGCTCCAGTGCCCGCTCTTACCTGTGAGAGCCCAGGGGACGCCGCATGTCCCGGTGGCGTGGCAGCAAGATTGGGGTGTCCCTTGTTTATGTCATGTGCAGAGTAAGGGGACGGGGCAGGAGGACCCGGCTGTCTTGCTACTTGTGTTACCTGTGTGGAGATAAACTGTTAGTAAAACACAGTATTAGTAATCCAGTCTGCAGAGCCAGGACCTTCCTTTTAACAAAGAAGCTAGCACCATCTTTCTTTTTTTAAGCGCAACTCCGCAGAAGTTAGTTACTCTGACTCAGGAAACCGGGGAAGGTTCAGAGAAGAAGAGCATCAACTCGAGTCGCTGATGGAGACGTGCAGGAACCACGCAAGCTTCGCTGATGCGGCTTTGCATTGCAATAATTTTGCAATGCCTTCGTTCTCAGGCTCGGGACCTTCTCTTCTTTCAGGTATAAGCCATATCAAACACCACGGTGATTTTGCAAAGGGACACAGATTCCCAGCGACCCAAGACGACAAAGCAAGGGGAAAATTTGCATCCTGCCCTCCAAAAAGGACGGAAGGCTGGCACGGAGGGTTTGTCACCCGAAGGGCTTGCCATCAGGAAAGAACAAAACACCAACGCAACTCTTGCATAAATTTATCTACTTCCTCAGCTTCTAGGAAAAGTACTAATCAAAACACATTAAGCAAAATATTGTAAAACATGCCCGTGGCACATACGCTTGCTTCCACTGCAGCGCTGTTATGATGCAAGTGTTTAATACGCAGATTCCACAGTCATTATAAGAAGAAAGGGTAAATCAAAGGGGGAAAGGAAAAAAAAAAGTCACATAACCATTGGACAACTCCACCAGCAATTCACTACAATGAAATGTTTGTGGATTTGGTTAATGTTCAGAGCACAAAAACCCAGCAGCCTCTCCTCATTGATCTCTTCTCAGACCGTTTTGCACGCTGAAAAGCACCCGTTTAGTTACAGGCACTTAAAAACACGTATACAAATACTGACATCGCTTAGAAAGAGATGCTGCCACCGTGTAGATAATCGTACGTGCATCTCGCACGCATCCACCCGCTCGCCCAGACTCAGCGAGCAGAAGACATACTGGGAACAGAGGCAGAGGCAAGCTCCCAGCTCCTGATCTTTAAGCGAATATTAGTGCCAATCTCCAAGAGAGCAGAGTATGGCAACGCAAGGCACAGAGTTTACGACTAAACACTCTTCTAAGCCATTCCGCTGCACTCCAAGCACGGACGCCTTTCGTTGCATCACCTCGACCGCTAAAACAGCTACACAGTCGACAAGAATGATAACGTGCGATTTCCCGCGGCTTGGAAACGGCCCAGAATCGCTCTCCGCAGGAAGATTTACAGCCCCCTCACGCTCCTCAGAGGAAAGGGAGGGTAAAATAAGAGCAAACCCTGCCTTGCCCCCACTCGCTGCTTCCCTTCCCCAGGGAGGAATCATCGCTTGCTTTTTGGCTGATCTGCTGCGTGCACACGGCCACAGTCAACCAAACCAAAACCAGCATCACAGAGACCATTGCAAAGTCTCAGCGAGAGCGGAGCCGCCCGAAACGCTCTGGTCACGGACGAGCCACGCGCGCCGGCCCTCCGCGCTCCGCCGACGGTGCAGAAGGAGCAGCGCAACCGGCGTTTTACAAGCGAAACAGAGGCACCAATAAATAATACCCTAGGATAGCATCAGCAATCAACAGCCCTCCTCAGAAATTAAAACGGTTGCATGCAAATAACTACGGTTGGAGGTGAAAGGCTGCAAGGAACGCTCTCCTGACCTGGGCTGGAAACTTGGCAGCCAACGCAAAAGGAGAGCTGCGCAGCTGCGTGAACGATGGTCCAGGAAACACATTGGCTGCTGCCAAGTTACACGAGGAACTGACGGGTTGTGGAGATGGGTCTAGACCTCCTAAAACCTGCTTGAAAGCTTGGTTAACGAAACGAGCATAAAATCACGTCACCTTGATTATCTTGACAAGTAACCTGGACGCTATGCGAGCGGAGTCCACCACCGTCCTAGCAGAGCTTCCTACCATTAACCCCAAAATCTTGCTCAATGGGATCCTGCGACACATACAACAGGTCTGAGATTATTAAGCAAGCAAATACACCTCTTAAATCCAGGGATGAAATTACTCTCCTAAACAGTGGATATATGAAATTCAATATTAATGTGCTAGGGCACCCCCTTCTCCTTCCTTGACTGCGCAGCAAGAAGCTGTAACTTTTTGTCTTCAAATGCTTCGATCCTGTTTTTTAAAGGAAACACTGAACAAAAGGTGAGGCAAGCCTCAGGTAGGGATTCTTTCTTTTCCCCTGTGTTGGCATCTTTTGTTTTTAACGTTTTTTGCAAGCCTTGGATTGCTCCCACACACACACAGGGAAATTCAGACACACAGTCGCGTCAATGAAATATTCAGGTAAGCTCAGAGCTGATGATGGGTCACGCCACTTACAAGCAACCTCAGCTCAAGGGGACTGTTTATCCGAACAACTGCTCTTTTCTTCAACAAAGCAGGAAAAAGGCTCAGACTTGGACACGAGCCCTTTCCTTCCCCCATTCAGTTCAGGCACTGGGGCTGGTGCAAAGAGCCTCCAAGCAGTGCTCAGGGCCATGGAGGAACTGAGCATCCTCCTCGCACACTTCGCAGCCTCCGCGGCGGCCGGACAGGAGAACGCAACAGCCTCCTGCCCCAGATCTCGAGTGTGAGCGCACGGGGGCCGGGGCAACTAATCCGCCATAATCTCTTTTCTACAGGATCCTCTTCATTGCGGCAATATCCCTTTAAAGGGCACAAAGGCAAAGCACAGCCCCTCTGCTGGGTGCGAAGCTACTGGGGGGCTGCCCACGGTCCCCTGTTGAAGAAAAGCAACAAGCCGAACGCACGAAGAGGCCAACAACCGCTGCGCTGGAGTCCCCAACTCCGATCCCCACCTGAGCCCATCGCCACCTTTAGTTCCCATCGTTAGCTATCGCTGCGCTGGGCAACTGGACACGAGACACGGGAAGATCCGAACTAACCCCAACAATTTAAACCAGCCCTGTCTCTAGCAATGCTGCAAAACCTGCGTTCAAGGTTGCACCCAAATGACCCGCACTTGTCCCCACGCTTTTAGGTGCATCAAACTAACACATACCTCTAATCAGGTTGCATCCAGAAGTCAATGTTGTTATTATACTTACAAAAAAGAAAAAAAAAAACACAAAAACAAAGCACTTTTGGTCCAATTTCAGCGCTTCAGATCACAGCCTGTTATTAGGGCAGTTATGAACCTCCGCTGTAATCTGCCAAAAAAGGTTATTTGTGTGAGAACTGGATGTACGTTAACACTGGTAGTTATCTTATCGGATTCTCAAGTCACGCCTCACGCTGAATTTGAAGCGCACATCTGCTTCTGATCATTAGTCCACATTCATTTCATCTGCAACAGGAATCAGCCCCATCAGTCTGGGTGCAAGCACACATGATGGCCTGCTATGCTGAAGGTCACCTTTGCTGCAGTTCTTGCATTTGTGTTACAAATCAGCTGCCTTCCCCAAACTCCAAGTCAAAAAGCTTGTCTGGATATGGAAATATTTTACCCTAGAAACTGGTTTCCCCTTTCCAGACTCCACAGGCTCTGGATGTTACAGCGGACATAGAAATAAATGCCTTAAATAATTTCTTGCAGTATAGAGAATTAGTAAGCGCTACACAGAAAGCTGTTTACAGAAAGAAACCCTAAATCTTTATGTCCGAAAGTAGCTCTTCCGATATGCCGTTTTCCGTTATTGACGGGGGGAATTATTACAAGATTAAGATGATTTCATTGAAACAGATTACTCCTGAGCATGATTTGCTTTACAATAATTCTACTACAGGATTTATTTCAAAAGACAACTACTAAATACCAGCATTTTCCACAGAATACTACATAAAGTAAATGAAGATTATCTATCAACAGGTCAGGTGCTTTTGTTTTTAATGCAAGCACAGTTTCACTGAGAAGTAGCTTCTACCAAAGGTCTGTTGTGACTCTTGGGGCTCTCCAAGAGTTTGGACAAATTTTGTTTCACAGAAAGGATAACGAAAGGATTTTTCGTTTTTATTTAACTCGGAAGAGCCGTTCTTGCCTCTGTCTCACATGACTCTTCCTTCCACCCCCATGCTATAACCTACCAGGGCAACACCGCGTGAGCCCAGAGTTGCTGCGCGGTAGGAGACCACAGACCTCTTCCCGAGCCAGCAGTCCTCCACCAAAACACCCGTACCGAGAAGCTGTGATGCACCCTCCGTGTACGTGATTTTCTGAACGGCTAGATAAACTATATACGAAGCAAATCATAAATAAAAGTAAGACATATTTGTTGCAAGGCCTTAAACTCACGGCGCTGTTCTCGTGTACTCACTGCAGAGACCTGTGATGGATGAGTTTGTCGTGTACCTCTGATCGTGGGCCGCCTCCATCCTAATTCATCTTCTCTAGGACTCGCTCTAAAACTGCCATTTGCCAAAGGCTTCGGAGAAAAGCTGGAAGGAGCCTAGCAAGAAATCTCTCCCCTTTCCCCAACATGCCAAGTTTCCTTTCAAACTTGTGTTTTCTTACAGCCTCGAACAGGGACACTCCCAGTCCCGGCTTCTATTCTTGTAGCATATCAAAGAGTGATATTTTTCCACATTGAAAAGCTGTTTTAGGTCATTCTTCACAGTTACTGTTACATTTTACATTAATTTAAATTTTTACCGGCATATTTTCCCGGAGGCATCTGAATTATGTCTTTCCAGAGGAAAGAAGACGAAAAATAATATTCTTAAAGTGGCTTTTAAGTGCTGCATGGGGCATATATAAGATGATAGAAACTGAATGACTTCTTAGGACTCTTTGTAAATCCCTGTTTTTCAGCGCTTGTTTTACATGCATATATGTATGGATGCTCCGCACGCGGCGGAGCTGTAGCCGATAACCCCGCCACGCGTTATCCATGCACACAAGGGGAAGGAGAAAACCTTGTACAGCAGCTTATGTTTTTCTATAAGCAGCTTATGTTACTGTATGAAATACAGGGAATTTCTCGCATCTACAGCTTTTCTTCCTGTTTTCCAAATAATTAAAAGCGCAGCTTAAAAGCGGGTTTTTTTGGCATTAAAACTATTTGCACTATCCCACCAGAAAAGCAAAATATTACTTTCCCAGGGCTGGGCTGATTTAGCAAAGCTTATAAATAATACTGCGCTTCCAGCTATTACTATTTGGAAAGAAAAAAAAAGAAAAGCTATGAATAAAAACAAAATGGTATCATATGCTCACGAATAAACACTGCTACATTTCTAGGCTAAATTTCCTTGATAATGAAGCTTTATAAACAAACATGCAGGACCGGGAGCCAAAAGCCCCTATCCTGAGCACTCAGCCTGCCACCAAAACATTGCTTCCACTCTGTGACTCTAAACAGGGAGGTTTAACAAGAAAAACAAATCTCCAATTATTTTTTCGATGAGATACCGTCAGAATTGTGCAGCAACTAATATATTGCATCAAGTCAGTCTTCAGGAAGCAGGAGGCAGAGGAGGGATGGAGCAAACAGGCTGAAAATAGATGTTCTCACTCAAGTGGAGCCGCGTTAGGAAAACCCACTCTAATGTCCACTAACGAAAACTGCAGACACTTAACACAACAGGAACGGACCCAACAGTGCTGCGATTGCATTACGAGAGCTCCCCAATTTTGTGTTTTGTTGCATCCTTCTATTTGTTCGCGTGCAATATAAATGGCATTGCTCCAGAATCACAGACAACCGTGCATTTTAGGAGGCAAATCAAGTTAGCTGGGGTTTTTTATTGGTTTTTTTTTCTTTAAAGGGATCATGATTTCTTTACTCGCAGGGGAAAGCGCGCGCCTTTCCGAAGCGGAGCGGAGCCGGCAGGGCCCCGCGCGATACTCACAGTGCTGTACACGGCGGAGACCGTCGGCGTGAAGATCCGCTCCTCGAGGGGCTGCTGCACGGGGCCTCGGGGCAGTCTGCAACAAAACACGTCAAGGAAAACAGCGTGGAAGCGGGGTGCTGCTCGGGGGAACGGGCGCCCGGGGATCAGCCGCCGGCCCGGCGGGCAGATAACGGGATGCAAGTATTAAAAAATACCCCACTTAACTAACATTCGTGGCCCTGGGTCCGGCACACGTCTGCTCAATGCCGGACTCCCACTGCCAGGGGAGCCAGGCTCAACTTGCCAAAAAACTTTCCGACTAAAGCCGTGCTCAGATTTCACCTTTCCGCTGTTTACATTTTATACGTCAAGCCTCCCGGGGAAATTAAAACAGCGTGATTGGTGCCGTCGCTTCCGTGCAAGCCAGCAACGCGCTAACATTATGGTGCATGCTCGAGTTTCACACCACTTATTTCCCTTTTTTTATTTCTTTCTTGGAAAAAGAAAAAAAGAGTTCATGAGAACATTTTTTAGATTTTGTTCAACTGAGGAAAAAAAATACCTAATTTAAAATACCCAACCCGGTTTAAAATATCCAACCACACAGGTAAGTTAAATTTCCAGTCCAAACTGCTAGGTTCAGTCTCGCAATACCCTCCCTTTCCACGACGGGTTTAACTCCGAGGACGGGCCGTCGTGCAGACCTTTGCGGGACCGGGGGCAGCACCGCAGCAGCAGAGCCCCTAAACCGCTCAACAGCGAGCCACGCATCCCGCCTCTTCCTTAAAACACACAAACTGCTTCATTTTAAGGTCGAAATGACTGTGTTTTGCCAACCGTTTGCAGCCCCCCGTGGCCGAATCGCTCGCTCTTGGGTATCGCTCGCTAGCGAGGGCCGGGTTTTAGCAGGTATAGCCAGCGCTCGTCCCCGGGCAGGCGAGCGGCTCCCGCTGATTTATGATTTAAGGGCATCAGCCGGGTCTCATTGAGCACAGACGGCTTAAACTTTGCGATTGCAAGCTTCTCGAGCGGAGGACGAATAATACTGGAAGTTGTTATTTATGCAGCATCACACAAGCACATAGCGTTTACGGACGTTAACAGCAGGACAAGTAAGATCCTAGCTCCGGTGAAACGATGGGGAGACGTGCCACAGCCTTAAACGGAGCCAAGGCTTCGCTCCTAACCCTTGCCCCAAGGATCTCACATCCATTTCTTGTTTTGGGAAAGCACCAGAGAGGCAAGCCTGGGGTTAGCAACGCGCTGCCAGGCACGACAAGCAGGAGGCACGACGGAGAGCGAAGGTCAGAGCCCTGGTCCGCAGCTTGGGACGGCTCCGCTCCGTTCCCTGCTCCCCGAGCGAGCCAGCGCAACCCCATCGCCCGCTTCGTGGAGGACAACGATGCAGTCCAAAAAGGCAGGAAAAAGACAACGTGAAAATATTAAAAGCGAATAGTGGCAAGACATACTAAAGATACTCTGCGCTTGCTTATCCCCCCTCATTTTCTGCGTGCCACCCCACGACACCCCCAGCCTCACACCCCGTGCAGCCAACAAGCACCTGGTGATGGAGACGGCTAGGACGGAGGGGCAGTTTCGAACTGCCACCCTTTCACCGCATCGGAGATGTCTCACCTTGAGGCAGGTCTGACACCCAACCGAAGCAAGCCGTACTCCAAACGCCATCACTCCCGAGTCTGGAAAAAGTGGTTCATCCTCAGGGAAGTTGGGATTTATTTTCTTATTTTAGAACTTACATAAGCTGGAGAAAACACTCTCCTTTGAGCACCGTAGCCCCTCTTTTTCCACCAGGAAGAGCTGCCGAGAGGAACGAGCAGCTCAGACGAGTTTTCAGAGTTTGGGCTGCCATTTAAGATCCCTTCTGGAAAGTGATAATTCTCATCAGATTAGAAAGAAACCCTGCAGGTCCTTTGGGCTAAAAGACCTGACCTGGACGCGAGACCGACAGGGACAAAAACGCTCTAAATTCCAGTAAGCCTTGAGGAGATATGATGGGTGGAGAAAGAGATGACGTCCAACCTCTAGCTTCTGGCATCTACAAGCACGCGCTCTGCAAAGAGCTGGGCCAGTGGAAATGGTTGCTGCCTCCCGGGTCCTTCCCCATGGGTAGGAGCGACCACCGTCACCCCCCTTACGTTTGGCAGGGGCGTCTGTCTTGGGGTCACTCAGCCCAGTCTCAGCTTCAGTCTCAGCTTCGGACGCGGCAGGTCCTCCGAGGAGCTCCACAACCCAACACGTGATGCAAACTGCACAAATGCCACCCTCCCGCTTCCCCCCACCAGGCACGGGGAAGTTCAGGCATTAAAGTATAGCCCAGGCTGGCTCCACGGCAGAGCTCCATCAGCTACAGCGCGAAGAAAACGGGGATACGCTGGACAATTCCAGCACCTCTCTCACGTTGCTGTTCTGGCACGGTTGGATCCAATCCAGGAGGATCTCGCACCTTCCCTCCTCCTCCTCCCAAAACCCTCATCACCCACTGCCACCCTCTTTGGCTGCACTGATTCAGCTACTTGTGCAGATCTCTGAAATGATCCATTTCCAAAAAAAAAATGCAAAAAATTGGGGGGAAATGTTGAAAAACAAAACTAAACCCAAACGTCAAGCCATTTCCCCAGCTCCTTCCAGCAACGCAGGGAGGAAAGATGGGGCGGGCGATGAAGCAGAAGAGCAGGAACAGGCGGATGCAAAAGGGAACCTCTTCAATCACATCTGCAGCTGACGGGTTAGCAAGGCGGAAACTACAGGCTCTGCTCCTTGGGCTTCAGCTGCTCCTAATGACTGTGCGCAGCTTTCCACCCTCCATCAGCGTCCAGCCAAAACACAGAAGCACAGTCGGAAGGATGATAGCCAGCAGTTAATCCTAACTCTGGATTCTGCACGTTGCTGTTTAGGGCTCATTACCTCATGAAATATATATATAAAAAATCCACATAACTGGGATACTTCTAGCAGATTAATAAAAGCGTGCTCAGATGCAGCGGGAGTCCCACCTAGTCCCCATCTGGCTGCAGCCGTGATTGCAAGCTGGGGAATTTGGGGAACTATTAAAGACCCAGCGGGAGAAGGAAGGCAGAGAGTAACATTTGCAAGCAAAACAAGATTTTTCTAAAACCCAAAAGCTGCCATAGAAGAAGGATGCTATATTTTAATTAGACAGTCATAACCACACTGTGAGGGCTGTGCGAAGACGAGACTTCTCTTCAAGGCAACCAAAAAAAAAACCCAAACCAGAACTGCCTGTCAGCTGGAGTATTCAGAGGCACGGAGAAATACAGAGGACTTAAATAGCCGGCAGGCGGAATTTCTTGCGGGAGTTTCCCCCTTGCGCAACGCCCGTCTTTTTCCTCTAACAGCACCACAAAACTGAAACACTATAAGATTTTGTGCACTTTTAGATTTAGGCCACGGAGAAGCCGGAAACACGTAGTAAAGATTTAAAATAGGTTCTTCTGGCAAGAATGTGCACAGGTTTCTCTGCTAGGTTACTGTTTCCAAGACCAAATAGAAAAAACACTGTTGTATTTTCTTCCAAAACGGATTCATTTTCCCTAGAACGGTGCTTCTCACCTAAGCTCATTTTCAGCAGCAACCATTTTATCCTGCGCCTGCATCGATGCCTCTTTCTTCACTTACAGTTTACTGTAACAAGGAAGCGTCTTTCCACGTGAACAAAACTACCTGTGAGGACCAAAGGACACATAAGCAAGCCTGCATAAAAACCACCCCAGAACTAATGGTTTCTATCCTTGCACGGGAGCATAGCAAGTCTTTCACCAGCTCTCCCTAGGGTTATATAATCCCTGCGCATGTTCCTGCTTGCACAGAAATTAGGTATTAAATGCCTGCAAAATACGAGATAAAATCACCGTGCAAGATGACAGAGGGGCAAGAGCCCACAAACCAGAGCGTGCATCAATCCCTCCTGCTCTTTGGTGGGGGGAGCTGTGCAAACCCCTCCGCACGGGGAGGCAGTGGGGCGGCACGGAGGAGCCGTGCAAACCCCTCCGCACGGGGAGCCTCGGAAAAAGCCGGGTTACTATTGCCCCCCGTGAGCTTAACTCAGCTCCCGGGCGCGTGTGCGCAGGATCGAGCCCTGAAGCACACCAGGGCACCCTGGTTTTCCCCCGGATGCCCCCTCGCTGCTTCTCCTGGCTCCTACGGAAATCCAGCCCCGCACAGACCTGCAGGGCTAAGCGGCTCTTCCCAATGGAGACGCGAGACTACTACATCGTGGAAACCAAACCCGACCACGGTTCAGCTACTTTGGAAAACGTCTAAAGAGTCGGGAAGAACGAACGGACGGCCAGGGTGATGCTTGGCCGCTGTCGAGCCCTTCCGCCCCGTTCCCAAACGGGCGGAGCCAAGCAACGTTCTGGAGAGGTAAAACATGCCGGGGAGGCTCCGCTCGTCCCCGCGGGAATTACCTACACGCTTGCTGTGTGCACGGCCCTCGAGCCTCAAAGGAGCGAGCCGGCCTTCTGCTGTCAAACAGGAGTTTTATTTCAGCTTTCTTCGATGGCTGCAACTTACTCTCGCGCGATGTGCCTGCACGTCAAAATAAACCGTGAAAAATGCAAAAACACAACAAAAGATGTTTTTAAAGCGGCAAGCATGGGATTTACAGTGGGGATACTGCCTGAAATTACCAAGCTACAGAGCAGAAGAGTACATCGTCTTACCCCAATTCTCACCAGTAGACGCAAGCCGCATGTCAAGAGCCACCGACTTCTGCAAGCGCTCGCACACAGCCCGATCCGCAGGCAAACGCCCTGATTCAGCTCGTTCCAACGTTTTATGGCCTAACAAAGATTCTCGCTGCAACGTGTGGAGTCAGCGTTCACAACCGAGCTGCCATTTGTCAAATGTAAAAATTTGAAGTGGATCACCGAAGCATTTGCGTGAGCTGCCTTTTTAATCCTTAGTCTTTGGGTATTAAACAGTAACACTGAATATGCCGAGTTTTTCATTTACAGGTTATTTTACACTTTTAAGAAAGTATCGTCTCCCAGCTGCAAGCGATTTCATTCCTTATCCCAGATTATGCCACACTTTAAACGAATCACCCCATCATAAAACTTTTCTTGAAATTCATCTTAAGCTTTTTACCCAATGACGTATCCTTAACGTTGGGACTAGCTTTTAAATGATGCCAGACACCTCCTTTCCCTCCTGCCTGCCATGTTATGACACCTGATTGATGCTCACGCTGAACCGAACAGGAACAAAACCCCAGTGAAGAGTTTTCGGCAGGAGAGGGGCATACAAACCCCAGCCGACCTCGGCGCCAGGCTCCTCTGAAAATTACGGCTTGAAAGGAGAAGGTGCCCTTCAAGCGCTCACCGAGAAGCACGATGCCCCTTGCCTTCTCCCAGCACCACCACCGCTCCTCAAGCCGCTCTGACGTCTCCTCCTTTTCCGGCACGAGTTAATCCGGAGGGATTTTTGCCGTCTCCCGAGGAACGTTCCCCTCCCGCCGCTGTTGCACTACTCACGTTTAGACGCTCGATTGTACCTGTGAGCTCAAGGTTGGCACATGCCACCCGACACAACACACCACTTCTTCCCGACCAAGCGTGCTAAAGCCGCGCTGCAGCACCGAGTCACCGTAACATTAAAAGTGCATATACTATCTATACCCAAACCCATCTCCCAACCCTCCACCTTAAGTGCTTTTTAAACTACCCACCTCGTAACATACCTATCATTGAATTTTTTCTTCCAACATACATCCATTTTGCATGTTTTGCTCCGCGCTCCCCTTCCTAACATTTGCGGTAAAACACTGCGTTGCATTTTTGTGTCAGCAAGGCCTTCGCAACCCCTTTAACGCTAAGGCAAGAATCTGAGACACCGCTTCCCATCTGGCTAATCGTTAACGATGATAAATTAGAGCAGGTCTCCATCAATCTAGGAGGCATCCCAGCCGACATCCCTGTGTCACGCAATACTTTGCTACTTCTCGCTATCCTTTGCTTTTGGTCTTCAGTCCACGTGTGATGCATCTCGCAGCCAAGCCGACCAGGGACGCTACAGCACGACTGGGGAGGTGGGGGACAGAACAACCTAACTCTTTGCTGCAAATAACTGCATTTCCAGCACCCCATTCATTCCGTAATATTTTAAAATAAAAAGTAGCAATATTAAGAGCACCAGCTGTAGGCAGCTGCAATAGCTACACCTGCAGACAAGCACCTAATTATCTGGAGCTCATTATTTCCAGGCTCAGTTTTGCATCTCTAAATTAAAAAGAAATGGAGACGGCTCACCAGCACGTAAATCATCCGCAGACCTCGCCTCACCCCGCCGCATCTCCCTCAGCCCGCGAGCCATCAGAGGGAGTTATCAGGGGAGCTGTCAGCCAATACACCAGATCAGTGCAAATGCGACAAAAATCCAATCAATTATTTTGCCCAGTAAAAACGCGTTTCTAAGGGCAACCTGATTTTGTTACTTAGTCTCTGTCTTTTCCACCTGCAGCTGAAGCGCCAATGCAAAGTTCCTATTTTCAGCTTAGGCCTGGCCAGGGTGTTCTGGGGGGAAACTGCATGCAAACCCTGCTAATCCTGCTGGAATTTTTCTTGGAGTGGGTTTTGGGGGGGATTTTGAGGACAGAGGAGTAGGGCTGGTTTGGGCTGCTCTCCGCAGGGGTGCAAATCACGAGCAGCGGCAGAATGGCCAAATATTGTTTTAAGGTTGTGGGTTTTGTCCCGCATGTGTGTTTTTAACCACAGCATCTCCAAGAAATGGGTTTTTCAAAGCTCAAACTGAGCGAGATTAAAGCCAGGTTTGGCCTGAGCTGCAAAATATGAGGGGGAAAAATTGCCACCCCCATCGTGCCTGTGCCAGCCGAGGCAGCAGGTAATATAAGGTGAAGTGCCAGAACCACATCCCTGGCATGGGCATCTGTATGCTCGGGCATAGAACACTTCTCACTACCTGACTTGCCTAAAAATAAGTCTGTATTTGTTTACTAGTCCACTTTTCCCCGCAGAACGTCAGGCACTTGAATTTTTTTTGTTCATATTTTATTCTTACAATACCTGGACTCTTAGCAGCGACGGAAAAGTCAATAGATTTCATCAAGTCCCTTCAGCTGGAAATTCATGGTATTACCTCTCTAGAGAGGCAAAGGCATCCTGGGGAACATGCCCGCGTAGCCTCAAAATGCCATTTAATTTTAGGAGCGTTATTTATGATTGTATGTGTCTGTGTTAATTAAAACCCCCCGTTATGCTGCGGAAAAAGCTATGCTTAGGAACTTGAAAGCGACCCATTAGTCTCTCAAGCTCCCATTGCTCACAGTGATTTCTAATGGTCCTCCAGCCGCAATCCCAAATTAAGGCACCTTTGAAGGAGACCAAGAGATGCCAGATGAAGGCTGTGCTCCAAAATACACCAAACAAATGCGAAGCAGAGCTGTGTTATGCTGGCATTGCACGTGCCCCGTTGGCCTGCAGCGTGGCACCAAAAATGACACCCAACAGCACCAACCGGGGAAGCTGGGCTCAAGCCATGCAACGCTGGGCAGTTTCTCTTAATATTAAATGAAACTATTACTGATCTTATCTGCCAGGCGTGCGGACTGCGCTGCTCTAATCACTTATTAAAGCCTTCCGCTGCTTCCTGCCCAGCTGGGAGCGACGGGTTAGGTGGTGTGGCCCTTTGCGGCTGGATATTAAAGGCAAACCTCGATTTTTGTTCCCTTGTCATCTGAAGAGGATATAAAGCAAGACACAATTTCCTTTTCTTAAAATATGCACAAACTGATAAATACGTGTAGCCATAACAACGAGAATGGATCTGTAAGCATCCTACGGTATGAACGCACACCTCCAGAGATGACCCGGGTGGCTGGATGCTCTCCCGAGCTACTTCTAGCTAGCGCCTAACCCAAAGGGAGGACAGGCAAGACTCGGCTCTCAAGGCTCCCTGGGGTGCAGGAAGTCAGAGATAGGATCTACAAGGACTCAGGTGGCATCGAAATAAAACTACTGTCATGGATGTGTAATCTAAATAGCACACGCCTGCAGGCAGAAGGACATGACAAGACAAGATGTAGCAGTAAGCTGTCATCTGGCAGCACCGCTGCCAGAGGAGGTGGCCCTGTCCTCTCCTTGCCATTTGCCCCGTGCCAGTACGAGCACATTCACAGCTGCTCACTGAACCAGACCAGGCATCCGATCTGGATTAAAATGAGCCTTTTCTTCCACCCCGCCACACTAACATCAGTGCCAGCATAAAGGAGGGGGCAGCAGGCAGATCGGACCAAGCAGCAGGGAAGGGTGGGAGACCGCTTGCTCCAGCGGAGAGATGCGAGCTGCACCATAACATGCTCTTGATGCTCCTGTTACAAGTTCCCTAAGTGCATCTGTGGCATACAACACACAAGGCAGGGATGTACTAACTTTAAACATAACATAGTGACCTTAAAAGTTATTACAACTTTAAACCACCAGAAAAATGTGTTTCGTTCCCCGCCAGGTGTTTCACTCCCAAATGAGAAGGCAAGTGGATCCTGTACAAGAAATAATTCTCTTATTAAAAAGAAAATAGTTGGAGCCTTTGGTAACTGAAATCACAGCATGACAGCCATCAAGAGTTTTACAAGTTATAAAAGCTTTGGGAGGTTCAAATGACGGAAGTTCAGAGGGGCTGGGAAAGGAGAAGCAGGGACACAGGCTAAGGAAATGAGCTGAAATACTGCTGTGTTACACCATACCCAATGCTCTAACTTTAGGTCAAGAGAGAACTTTGAGGCATCACTTGGTGGGAAACGAAGATCTCCAGGTATCTCGGATGCAGCTCACGCCACACAGCTTTGGTGACGGGGCAGTGAACTAGAAGGCCTTAGCTTTGTTTCCAGCTGTGCCGCTGAGCTGCAAGGTGATGTTTTCTTTGGGTAGAAGACACTGCCCACCACCTCCATGTCCATCCCACTCTGGTCCTCTGGAAGCAGCATGACCCATTTTGGTATCATCCACTCGCTCACCTTAGAGCACTAGAAGTGAAAAGACCTCGGTAACAACAAGGTAATGGTGGAAGCTTTAAATATTTTTCCTTCTCAGTTACAGACAGGCCATCTTTCTCCCATTTACGCTCACCACCTGAGAAGGCTGCCCATGCTAACTGGCAGACTTGAACAAAACACCAATTAACAATCTGGAAGCTATGAATACCAACACAAAAATGTTAAAAAGAAAGTAATCAAAACTGGGTAAGTAATAGGCTTTTTGGTGACCAGAGGCTGTGATTTTTCTCCCAAAATTATCCTCGTAGTTTGGCAGCATCTACCAAATCACCTCCTGTGCTCCCAGATGATCCAAACATCTGCACATTCTGGCAGGAAGACAGCAGGTTTCCTACCCCAGCGCTGGAAACGCAGCAGCTTATGGATTAGCTACTCTGGACACAAATATATCCCAAGAAGTTGATTCCAGCAGGAGTTGAACCTTTACGATTTCTGATCAAGAGGCTCTTGCAGACATTCTCGCATGCCAAAGTAATCAGCATTTTAGTGCTCACAAGTCCCAACAGCTCAGCTGCTGCTTTTAATTAGAAGATTTTATGCAGCTATTCCGCCCCTGCTAGTCTCCGAAACGAGGCACAGTTCTGAATTTCCCTGTCACCCAAACACTGATTTTGTGGCCCTAATACAAATAAAACCACCTGTAACGTCAGCCTGCAGGCTGCTGCCTACCAGTAACCTCGAGAAACGCTCTGGAACAGGACTGCAGATGGAAAAACACGCCCCAGCTCACCTTGCTTAGCGCTGCCCTTCCTGTAGAAAGCTCTGCATTTGGCCTGTCAAAAATATCCGCTTCTGTTCATGATATGCAAGCTCAGAGCATCAGTAAAATGTATCATGCGGGTAAGTTAGTGGCTCTCACCATTTTACCCGGCTCTTACAAATGCGCATCTTGTGTTACCACCACGCTTGCAAAGCGACGGGCTCAGAGTCTGGCGCCAGGCAGAAACGGCCGGGGAGAAGTCCAAGTCCTACGGCCAAACGCAGCAATTCCTTCATTAGTAAATGTTTGGGTGGGCAGGCAGGGGAAAAGAAAGGGATATTTCAAAGGTTCTTGAGCTTATAGTTTAAAAGGTGATTTATTCCCCTCTTTCCCAGCTCCACTTGAGTGGCGCTTAGAAACCTTCTGCCAGCACTTTTAATTAAAGGGCCGAACGGAAATCGTTCCAGGTTGCAGAGCAGAGCTCGCCTCCCTGGGAAGAAGGGAGCACAAAGGCATCGTCCCCGTCCCCGGAGGGTACGGTGCTTCCTGGCTTGTAAGGGTCGAGTTTCACACGATGCAGCCCAGCTGCTGGCCACTGCTGCGAGCCGCCCCGCGCCAGCCACGTTTCTGCCACCTCCCTGCGTAAGGATTAACCACCGTATGTCTGCAGGGACCCAGCTCAGCCCGGTGATTCAACGGCAAACTATTCTTGTTTTGGCTGGGTTAAGTTTTCCGTCGATTCCCTGAGCCGATTTCCATCACCAAATCCCAGCACGACCACGACGGCCCGCGCAAGGGAGCCAGCGCGGACGTGCAGCCTAGCGAGGGCGGAAAGCAGATCCGGCCCTTTCGGCTGCGGCTCGCAGGTAAATCTGTTTAATCCTAACATGAAACTGCAGCCTCGCCGGCTGGGCAGATAAACAAACCCGGGGCAGCAAGGCCCAGAAGGGGAGAGGTGCAGATTTCATCTCCGCACTATCTGAAGCGGAGCACAGCATCACGACTGCCCCACAGCCAAATATCAAGAGAGGGGGAAGCATCACATCCAGAGCGCCTGCCTTCGCCCACCACATCTGAAAGCCCGCGTTCGGGGACACAAGTTTGCCCCTTTCTCAGCTGAAGGACAACACTCGCTCCTGCTTGGTGGCTCTTCCTCTTCTGCACCCAAGGAGGAGGAACCAGCACCGCGTGAAGCTCAGCAGCACGCGTACCGCAGGCTCCGACACTTCCTCCTCCCTTCCTCTACCTCCACCAGCCCCTTGCAGCCTATGTCAGAGCCAGGCCCAACGGCCCCAAAGGGCCAAAATGATTTCTGCAACCTAAGAGGAGAAACGAGAAAGCAGCGGGCATGTTCGCACCAGCCGTACACCGAGGAGCTCCGCGATCCTCCCGGATTACGCGTGTCCTTCACACAAGATAGCCGGGAGGTAAATCTGCAGGAGAAAGCGGGGCAGCACGCAGCCGATTCCTGAGGGCACAGAGGCAGAGAAGTCCATTTAGGAGGGAGAAATACAAACAACAAAACTTGGACGAAAAATAAAGTTTATGGGGCCTGAAGGAGAACAGTTTATATGTAAAAAATGATCAAGAGGGGCAAAAGCCCTGCGAGGTTTAGCTCTGCAGTATCGTCAAAGCGGGGCAGCGCAAAGGGGCAGGAACGCATGCCGGCATCCACGGGGAGCTGCAGGACAACGGGAGCCAGCAGTCCCCGGCACGGGCACGCCGAACTTGTCACCCACTTCCAAAACAACAAAAACAAACAAAAAAAACAAACAAAGAAAGGAAACAAGTAGGGAAAAAAAGACATTTGATTTGAGAGCAGGTTTCCCACGGATTCCCTTAAACACAGCGGTAGGTGGGGTTTATTTGGTACTATCTGATTTGAAGTCTCATAGCTCCTTACTCAATAACTCATTGAGTGCTGTTAGCTCATTAACGATTCAACCGTTCAGGAGATGTGTTACCTACGGGCGCGAACATGCCAAATCTCGCCTCTCCCTGCTGGAAGCCAGCTCCGGCACGGCTCAGGCACCCTCCCACCTCCAGCAGCGTCCCAGGCTCAACACGATGCCCTGCAGCACCCGGTCTTGGCCGAGGCTCTGCCACCGCGCCGGTGCCCGCGACAAACGCTCCCGGGGTTATTCAAGGCGAGCTGCTACCACGAGCAGGCCAATGCTGAACGTGTTGGGGTCAGCCAGCTCCTTCAACTCCTGGGAATTTTATCATGACGGACTTGGAGACAGAAGGCTGAAGTCCTCCTCGACCAGGAGACAGATGTCATTTAGCCTTCCCTCCGCGTGGCACTTCTGCTCGGAAGCTGCCGTGCACAGCATCACCACCACCCACCTGTAGCTCTTAACAAGCTTACCGCTGACCTAGGCGCAGCTAACAGGGAAGTGCCTATATAATCAAACAAGGGGGTGACCAAGGGACAAGGCTTCTTTGAATAATCCCTGATGTCAGAGATAAGGGCCTGCTACCCAGAGAGCTTCCTCTCTTCCGTATTGCCGATGATTTCATCCAGGCGTCCTTGAAGGAGAAGCAATGCTGGTACCGGAAGATGTCTCCTTAGGTCCCCGTCCGCTGCTCAAAAACTCCTTGCTGAGAAAGCCTCAGCCTGTGCTACTTTGGTGCGTGAAGTTATCTGGCACAGCTTGAGAAAGAATAATTTAGCAGCAGCTTGTGAAATTGGCTGCACTCTGTTCTAAATTTATGCAAGATACGGTGTATTATCTCGGATCCCGGGCCCATGTCTTCATTAGCTGAAAAGGTCCCTCGAGGCGGGAACCAGTTCTCCACAACAAGCGGGCCTGGGATGCGGCGGTTCACCAGCCCTCGGGCATCGCCTGGCTCCCGGGCTGGAGCGGCCTCCTCGCAAAGCTCCTGGGGCAGAGCGCTGCAGGCCCTGGGGAGAAAAACCCCCAGTTTGGGGCAGGCAAGCAGGGGAAGGGTTTTCAGGCATTGGTCGTCCTCGTAACCACCAACCCGATCTGTTGCCGGAGAGGTCGCCCATGCATGGACATCTGAGATGCTGTTGTGAACCTCCAGATTTACGGGGAAACGTTACAGCCTTTTCCCCTTCAGGAACAATTAAAGCATTCCCACGTTACACAGCAGAGATATTGAGAGAGATGTAGAGTTTTAAAATGATTTTCATGGATGCCTGAAGTGCTGTATTTGGCTTTCAAATAGTTATCGCATCCCTATCCACATAAATAGTGCTTATTCCATAATCTTCCATAATACTTTAAGATGGAAAGTGTCCCACCCTTCCCATTCCTCCCCAGCCATTTCACCCTCCATCCTTTCCTATCCTCACAGCAAATAAAAAGCTTGCAATACACTACGATTTTTCTCACCAAGTAATGTTGTTTGATGGCACAAGAACTGAAGACTGTAATAACCACTTATGTTAAAATCATTTGGTTGCATAAGCCAAGCATTTCTGAGGCCAGCTCTTACCTGCGCAGCACAAATTGAGTCCTTATTTATCAAGTGAGGGAGAGCAATGCTGAATCAGAAAGCAACATAAAGAAAATACATTTCAAGTACAGTTACCCTACCTGCTACCGGCAAATTAGCTTTTAATTTCCCCAGATACTGCTGAAATATATTCCTTGGATATTGTAATAGAAACAGCAATAGCTAGCCAGGAGCACAGGTGAAGTTTTCAAAGTCCTATCGAGACATTTGCAACAACCAGTAAAGAGGGACGTGTTCGTGAGTTATCCTCCAACAATAAAATCAATACTCAAGTCTCCTTTAAAACAAAACGAAACGTTTTACTAATTGCACGCCCGGTTTAACGTGCAGTCTGACGGTACCTGTTTCCTAACGCGAGCTGTGGTTTTCTGCAATCAGCGCAGAGGACGGGCAGAGCCGGACCTGCTCTCCCTCCCAGCCCAAACCGACCGCCCGATCTGCGGTGCCAGGTGACCAGAGTGCAAAAACGAGTTATCTCCAAACCGCATCAGCCTATTTAGCCTAAAGTACTTTGGTTAAGATTGTGATCCAAAAAGTAACTTCGAAAGACTTGGAGACTGACCAGAGCTTTGCAAAAACTAAAATTTCTACTGAGATAATTGACTTTTCCATAAGAAAATAAAAAAAGAGAGAGAAGGCTTTTGACAAAATCTGCTTTCAAGTGCAGCGCAGCTAGCAAACCCCTTCACAGACCATTTCAGCTCATCAAAACATACCCACGTCCAAGTTGACCTAAGCTGTTCACGACTTTTCACAACCATTCCCTAAATAGATTATTTGAAAATATAAATCCCATAGAGTACGAATAATTTGTGGGAAAAACACATGCATCTTTTAAAGATTTACTTAATTACAGCCACTCCTGAGGGCACCCAAAGCACCCGTATTACCTGTTGACTTGCTGCAAGCTTTCCTAGGCACCCAGCATTGGGTCACTTTGTTGGAGACGCGGCTTCTCCAATTGCTCAGTTAAAGTGAAATATTACACACAATGTCTTTTCTCATTTGAAATACAATCAGAAGCACATTCATCTTGTCATGTGTTTCTCCAAATTTTGAGGGCATTTTGCCAAGAGAAAGTATTTTGCAAGGTCAGCTGTTTCATCAGTAATCTCTATTTTTATCTAACACAGGCTTTCTTCCATTTCATACCATGTCTTAATCTTCCTCGCCATATACTGATCACAACCAACAGCTCGTGATGGGGAAAACCAACTGGAAATCCCCAACAGGATCCCTGGGCCTTAAATTCCCATTCACTTAATCAAACTTCCTGCAGCCTGAAGTACTTGGCTTTGTCTACATTTCTTTAAAATGTTTCTTTAAAAAAAAAAAAAAAAAAAAAAAAAAAAAGGGACATTTACATTTGAGCTGACTTATACCAAACTTGCTTAGAGATACTTCTTAATATATCACGATCAACTGATACGAGGCCCTTTAATCAACTCTAACAGAAAGCATTCACAGAGAAGTCTGCACCAACTGAACTGCATTACATACAAAAAAAAAAGACAAGAAACCACAAACCTTTTGCTAGCACAAGCGAAGATTTGTGCAGAGATAAAGAACAGAAAAGGCCATTTTCCAAGCAAAGTGGTTACTCACCTAGTTGGTTAAATGTAGTATTTATAGACTTACAGGCGCTGCCTGCCCCTACGTACTACCTCGCAGTGCCAGACCCCGACAGCAGTAGGGAAAACCACATCACTTCATCACTTTAAGGAGTATTTTTGTCCCCAGTCAGGTTAGCCGGCGCGGCGGCACCGAAGCTAGAAGACAAGAGGTACAAAAACAGGCCGGTATCTACAAATACAAATCCCCACGGCCGCCGCTTCGTGTTAACCGCAGAGACCCTACCGACAGGAGGGAGCTTCCTTCCACTGTTTCACCGGAGAATAAAGTCCTTGTTAGGGCAGAGAGAACAGCCCTGGAGAAGGCGGGAAAAAAAAAAGTCCTTTAGGACTGATTTTTACCACTGAGGAGACTGGTGCATTGTGCAACTCAGCCCAGAGCCCCTTCCCGAAGCGACGCGGGACGGAGCACGGGAATAAAAGGATGCTGCGCCGGGAAGAAGGCAGCACGGGACCAGAAGGACAAGGCGCTCCGAGAAACGTCTCTGGGAAACGCAGGCAATCGTCACCTCTTCTCACGCCACCCGAGGAAAACCCTTCCCTCCCCCAAACGCAACCCCCAGGGCTCCCTCGTCTCACGTGTCTGGACCCGAAAACTGCGTGAACAGAGGTAGGAACCCGGCGACAGTCTTGAATGGAGAAAATCGGAGCAGTCTTCAGGACCCTCGAGCCAACCACGGGAACTGGAGATGTGCCAGGATAGGGAAATACACACAGCGAGGCCGTTTGCTCCACGTCGGGCACAGAAACGGGGCCGTAAGCCAAGGGCAAAAAGAAATACGATGACTACAGAAAAAAGTTGATGGAAAAAAGTTAGCATGTCACTAGGCAGCTTTTATTAAATACTGCTGTGAGGAATTATTTTTATCATCGATACACGCTGGATTCTGCATAGATTGCTCTAATTTCACATTACATTTACCTGATCTGCTACGTTTCAGCAAGGTTTTGAAATGCACCTTGAACCATCAGCTTCTACCCGTTGCAACCAC
Source organism: Dromaius novaehollandiae (assembly GCF_036370855.1). Classification (NCBI taxonomy): domain Eukaryota; kingdom Metazoa; phylum Chordata; class Aves; order Casuariiformes; family Dromaiidae; genus Dromaius; species Dromaius novaehollandiae. Next base: position 7,967,760 of record NC_088121.1, on the reverse strand, counting down.
CACCGGGAAGGGGAGAACTTTTATATCCCCCACGGTTGAAAATAATCATTGCATTTTTTCCTTCAGCTCTTTTAAGAGCACAGAAACTGGTTTGTACCGTCAGAACAAAAGGCGCGTTATTCAGCCGCTGCACCGGTCGGTTTCCAACCCCAGAGGCTTCGCTCCAGAGCTTGACTGAACCCCGCTGCTCCGCGCGCCCCGCTCCAGGCTCCCGGCGGGGCGAGGGCATCCCGGCGCGAATCCCCGTCTCCTGCCTGCAGGAACACTGCCGGCTTTTGAGGCCTGATGCACTTGGTGAGAGGCGGCTGTCTGAGCTCCTGCCTCCCCCTCGCGTACTCCCAAATCGCTAAATTAGCTGGCCCCTGAGGCAGCTAATTCCTAGCAGGAGAGCCAGGTTTGCTCCGGCCAAGCGAATTCACGTCCTCGTCCCTCGGCGTCATGTGAGGGCTCCCATCACGGGGCTACAGGCCAGGCCGCCCCGCGGCAGCTCCTCTGCACGAGCGGCGGACGCAAAGACGATAACGAAACAGCAGCATCATTTTTAGCACAGTATTTGTGAAAGCAGAGAGGAATCTGGGGCCCTGATCCCCACAGGAGGTTTTCTAATTCAACGGCTACTCCGCATAAGGAATAAATAAGGCTGGCGAGAACCTGCCGAAGCCTCCCGAGCCCGGAGCCGCTCGGCTGAGCCATGCTTCCACGGCTGGGTCTCGCTGTCAAACACCTAAGTTTTGCCCAGCCCGTGCTGGTTTTTTGCATACAACAACCCAGTGAGCAGACTATTCCCCTACAAAGTCAATCTTTATATACCTATTCCTAACGTTCACGTTTTCTGAGAAGACAAACGTTAACAGCTCTCAGGAGAGTAGACGTCTGCGACAGAAGAGCTCGCATGCAACGCACTGCTACGAAAATGCAGAAGAGGATGTGCAAAAGCAAGCGAGTTCATATTTATTTCCTGGCTGAAGAACTGGAGCTGAAAACACAGGGATGGGAGGGAAAATTACGGAAGAAGATCAAAACAAAAAGGAAAAAAAAGGGAGAGTTGATCAAGTTATTTCCGCCGTCGGAAAAGGCCCGAGGCCAGCCCAGCACCTCTGAGCACAGGACCCCTCTCAAAGCAAAGGCGGCAGCTCGTTTTGTCACCTCCTGACTCATCTCCTGCGTTCTGTACTCGAGCCATGCCGGGGAAATAGAAAAGCTTTCTCCAATATCCGCCCAAAGAGGAACACGACTATTGACCAAGCTTCAGCAGCTGCAGGCTTTTTTTTTTTTTTTTTTTTGCCGCCCAAGTCAAATCCGCACATTTAATACGCTGCGTTTTTCTGCTCGGGCGGCGTTCCCACCGGTGCCCTGCCAGCTCGGCCAAGCCAGCATTCACACGCGTGCAACCTGGGGTTTTTGGTTTGCTTTGGTTTCAAAAGCTCGGCGTTGGAAGGGCCAAAGGGACTAAAGCGAGGGAGGTCCCTCTCCACCTAAGGGAGCCGTCCCCGCGCGCCGGCGTTTCCCAGCCGGAAGAGCGGCCGCGTCTGCCAAGCACAACGCGCCTGTGCGAGCGGCCGCAAATATGCAGCGCTCCGACATCAAAGGCAGGAAAGAGGAGCAGCAAAAAGGGCGCTCGAGGTCGGCGGGACGCGAGGGCTTTTAAGCCCAGGATTTTCATTGCGGCGGCCTTCCAGAAACACGAGCACGGAGGGAGACGGCAGCTCCTCCCCAACCAAGAGAGAAAACCCAGCACCGTCGCACGACCATATTCCATATTTTTAAGCAAAGCGAAGGCCCCCGGGCCCTCAAATTCATCTCCCCTTTGATCCACAAGACCCAAATGCATCAACCCCCGAGACCGCGGGAGGCTCTTCGCCTGGCGCAGGAAATTGGGAGGAATTCAGGCCCGGCTTTGCATAAAGTGCAGATTCCCCTGTCGGGCTGTGCTGCCACGCAGCGATCCCACCCCGGGCATTTACTCACAAAGCTGCGACCCAAAAAGGCGAGAAAAAGCAAACCAAAACCCAGCCCGAGAACCAGATCCTTTAACACGAACAACAGAATTAAAGACAACAACTACCAGAGCTCAAAGAGCATTTGCACGGCGGCCGAGTTGCTAAGTTTCTCCCGGCTAATGAAAGGGTCTAAAGCAAGCAGCTTCTAGTAATTAATGAAAATATTAGATTTGTAGGTCGCGCGGCTCAGGAAGCTTTCCAAAGGCGAAGCTAAATTGGAGATGATGCAGAACTTCCTTCCCGAGCACAAAGATATTCCCCAGCTCCTGCAGTGCTTTCTCTTGGTCAGTCTCAAAACAGTTAAAAAAAATGGGAAAGGCAATGGTAAAAAAAAGCATCACTGAGGAATATGTGCTCAAAACGACCGAGCACATTGCAATTGGGTAGCACTGGGCTTCAAGACGGGTGGCAAAGCAATGCCAACCCGCAATGTCTTACCTCACAGGGCTTGCGGGCTGTCTGAAGTTGCTTTAATTTATCCAAAGGCTATGGATTTTAAAGCCTTCAATCCCTTTAAAAACAACAACAAAAAAGCATGTGCACACACCTGCTTATACGGAAATTTGGGCGATTCTTCTCTCCCAGCTCGCAAGGCCCAAGGGGGACGGGTGCTGGGGAGTGACGAAGAGCCAGGCCCACGGTCACCTTTCCAGCTCCTCCCAAACTGTGTGCTCAGCACCCATACATAAAACTTAAGTCATCCTCCATTAGGGAAAAAAAAAATAAGTCTTGTTCTGGTGACAAATACTTCTTCCGCCACTTGCTCAGACCTCTCCCCGGCCCCGGACGGCATTTTTCTTCCTGCCCGTCACACGTTCACGCCGAGATGCCACCCGACGCTGTCCTGCACGGCACAGAAACACTGCCTCGCTTCTCTCTCGCAGCTGCACAATTTATGCTCCAGGCAGGGAGACGCGAGCCTGGGATGCAACTTTTCACACCATTCATTAAAAGCTGGCTTAGGCTGCCAAAAAGCCAACCTTTCCGCAGGGAGGGAAAAAGGGAGAAAAGTACACCGAGGGGCCTCGAAGCCCAGGACGGGCTTTGCAGCCAGCTTTCAAGTGTGACAGCAGCACTGACACCATCCCATTTGCACAACCAAAGTCATCAGCGCCCTGTTCTCCCAATTCCAGCATTTTATCTAATGGCATATTTGATTTTGGGACCTCCCACTTGTCCCCCCCGCAAATGCTTGTCCATGTTTCAAGAAAAGCAACCATCGTTCCCGCTTGCTCCTTACTCTTGGCAGCATTTGCATTTGTTTTTGCATGCCTGCTTTGCATCAGCCCTCTCAATCACCTGCTTCCTACCGCTTTATTTCCAGGAATTAATTCCCACGCTGATGTTTCGCAATGGTGAGATACAAACTGCCAGCAGCTTTCAGCTTCATCGAGGGAAAAGTCGCTTTGCTTTTGGTGGCCTCGGCCTATGGGAAGGAAATTCCCCCCACACACACACACTTGCACAACAAAATCACACACTAGATCAGTTTAGGGTGATGCCGAGCGACTTTACAAGTGTTGAACAGCACTCTCCAACTGCACGCTGCCACTCAGCGAAACAGCTGTTTTAATAAGAGCTTACATCTTGAGCTGGCTAATGCAATAAAAAAATTAAAGAGGACAACGCGGAGACTAATCCGACGGGGAGGAGGGAAAGCTCGAGCCCCGGGACGAGCCCTTCGGTCCCTGCGCGCCTGCAGCCCGCGCCCGGGCGTTAATGCTCCGCCGCCACGTCCTGCTCCCGCGAGGATTTGCCGCGATCTGCTCACAGGATCCGCTTTTCTCCGCTAAAGGCAGGAAAGAAAACACCCCGCAGAGAGTGCAGGAGGCGGTGCGTCCTCGCCCAGCTTTTTTGCAACTTTTCCTGCAAATCGAGCGAACGGCCCAAATTCACAAATATCGTTACCGCTCCCGAAATGCATGAACAATGCGAGTTGGGGCTGCTGGAAGAGAAAGGGGGGACTGAAAGTATTAACAAAAGCCCACAGCGCGCTGGCTGCGGCGAAAGCCAGCGCCTGAAAGGGCTCTTTGTCTTTCCGGTCAATGCGAGCCTATTCAACGGCCCGATATATAGCCGAGAGAGCGAGGGTGGGAGGAAGAAGAGTCCCGTCTCTTTAGGGGACGTCTCCTCCGCTGCCAAGCCGCGAGGGGGAGAGGGCTCGCGGCTCTCCAAGCAGCCCGTAACCCCGGCATTGTCCGCGAACAAACGGGCGCTCGACGCGCGGCCCCGGCTCCCGCCGCACCTCCCGCAAGCAGGGACACGCAGCGCGGCAGCGGGACAGCTCGTTCCCAAAGAGCCGCCGGGGGCAACGTAAATAGTAAGCTATAGAAAAGAAACCCCTGTTTGGCTCTTCTGCCATCCCTCCCTCCCAACAACGCGCTATTGTTCCCCTCCTGGGGCTGAGGAAACGTTTGTGCTCCTTCTCCGCGTCCTTTACGTCTAGGAGCTGCTCCTCATTTCAGGATAATCATCCAGCAAGACACGCAAGCCTTTCATAGTGAAAGGGAAAACGGAATAAAAATAGGATTGCGTATTGATTCCATGCAACAAAACTTTAAAAATATCCCCTGCTTTTCTTAGCACTACATATGAACTCAGCAGCACTCGGTGGCTGAGCGAAAGACCAAAGGAGGGAGAAGGCAGGTCCGAGGCGGTGCCACCCGGCGCAGACGCGCACGACCCAGTCGGAAACGCGGTGTGGCGAGGGCGAACGTTATCTCGAAGGGCCTGACGCTTCCCGGGGGGGTTTTCCTTCCCCCCAAACGCTGAAACGCAGCAACGCCCGGGTTCCTCGCCTAGGCTGCGCGGCCGCGAGGGCCCGGGCTGTGCTCGCACGTGACCGGACGAGGCCGGATCTTCCGGGTGGTTCAAGATGTGGCCTTTAAGCACCTCCAGCAAGCTGCACGCCCTGAGGAATAGAAACACTATGCTGGAAAACCGACAGCCGCAAAAGCACGTATGTCTCAGCTTGCTCCTTCTCCAAGACGGGCACCCAGCTCGCGTGTTGCCTGCTGAAACCACCTCGCCGGCCCGGAGGGGAGCAAGGTCCGAACGCTCGCCGCCTCCAAAATCTGGGCCCTTGCAAGGCGGTTTCTGCGCCAGGGCCTTGCAAGCAACCCTACAAAGGAAGTGCTGCTGCAAGGAAATAAAAATACAGTGCATATTTCCAGCCCTTCGATGTTTACGTACCTAACTGTAGGCTGCAAGGGGACAGCAGGGAGATCACCAGATGAAGCCGGTGGAGAAAGAAGATGCGACACGCTCACGTACCCAGGTGTGAAGAAACACGAGCGCAGGCTCCGTTTCACCAAAGCAGCTTGACTTTAGACAACTCAATAAAAGACAAAGTTGGTAAAACCCTGTGGCTTTGCACCACTAAACACGCTGCTGCGCTTAAGCACAAGCATTTCACTTTTGGGGACTCTGTACCTATTTTTGGAGTTGGCCGAGGGGCAAGAAATTTCTTTATGAAGAGAATTAAACTAATTTCTTTGCCTTAAAGACAAGGGGTTGCTAATTGCAATCACAGCAACAACTTCTGCAAGAACAGCTTGCAAAGATAAAACTTTTTTCCCCCTGCCTCACAGCTGAACCGAAGGGAGTAAAGCTCCGCTGTTACCACAGTTTTAATTAAATTTGATTGATAGCCCATTACGTAAGTATGCACAAAGCCCTGGTTCGCACGGGGTGCTATTTCCTTTCAGGTTTTTCGATACAGAGAGACTCCAGGTCTTAACCGTTAAGATAAGGATCTTTTTTGAAGTGCTGATCTGCTGGTTCCCTGGAAAACAGGGGAAGGCCTCATTAAAAACACAAAATAACTGTGCAAAAAGTTACTTACGCCTGCGCATCCCATATGCCAGCGGGGCACGGACAGGGACAAAACCAAGTGGACAAGACGGGCGCACCGCTTCACCGGGAGCCCCGAACGGCCTCCCGCCGGCGGCAGGAGCGGGGTTTGGGGTATTTCTCTGTTTCTTTGCAGGCGGGAAGCAGCTCCGACGAGTGGGGACACTTGCAAAGCGGGAAAGGGGAACTGCAAAACCAAAACCTCTTACGCAGCAAAGGGCACTGCAAAAGCCGGATTTCACAACATGCTCTTGTATCATCTCTTTTTTCAATGCCAGGGTGCCACGCGTTCGCACACGCGGACGTCCCGTTACCAAAACACCCTCGGAGGTGGCATCAATCAACAAGGAGAGAGGAGGAGACAGAACAGAAAAGCAGAAAGAGCAACAAAAAGTCACCCCGGATAAATTCAGGTAATTCTTTACGTGCTAGAAATCCTAGCAGAGGCAGCAGCTGCTACGACATGCAACCCTGACACCTAAGTCTTGGGAGAAACATGCTCCGTAAAACAGCTATTTCTGACTGGCAATGACTTGGGCTTTAATTTGCAACTCCGGCACTACCTACAGAGACAGTAGTACACTGATAGGCAATTTTCTTTCACCATGCTAACTGTAAGTGAAAGACCGCGGTGCTGATGATGAAGGACGAAATGCAGCAGGGTAGGTTTTACTTACGTATATTTTTAAACTCAGCATGCATCAAGCAGCAACTTGAATACAAAGTCTTTACTCCAAAGCTTTAATGTTACCGCCGTAGGTACGAGAGCATCAGTAATGCCTGCCTGAAAGTACACTCCGTTTTCAGGTAAATCAAGACGTAAATATTTGTTCTACTTCCTTCTGCTTTATACAGACCAGAAGAACTGATCAAAGATAACAACATGCTTTTTGAGATGTAATTATGAAACACCAGCATTTAGAAACCAAACCATTTATAATAGAAGTTACTCAATAAAGAAAGAGGGAAAAAAAGAAGTTCTCTTGTAGTCTATTACATGGCACTCAACAAACTTGAATATTCCTCTAAAAAAAAGATCATAAGAAAGAAAGACATAAGAAAAAACAGATAAAAACCTCAAATTTCTTGAGGCTGCTGAAAGAATGTAGTTCCCATGGTTCAGGTAGCTTCAAGCCCCAACTGCTGGGCTCTTCGCTACTTCCAATGTGAACACTCAAGTTGCAAGACGGCGAACATGGCTTATAAACAGGCGTTAAGGGACAAAGGACAGGACTGAAAGATGCATCAGGAAAGGTTTCCTGTTTTTATGTTCCTTGTTTTCACCGAGCTGCACGCTGTAAAGGGGACTACACGCGCTTGCAGTACAGAGATCTTAATCAGTCCATTGGTTTGAGCTCAACCACGTTTTGCAGCCGCCCAGGTCTGCTCTGAGATTGCAGCTGGTTTGAGGACACCCACACGGGCAGGTATTCTTTAAAAATATTTTACCATCCCCTGGCGTCACACGGAAAGGCTACCGAAGCCCTGCACGTGCTTCTCACATGGGCAGGAAAACGAGAGAGCATCCCCTGATCTTACCTACCCCAAAGCCTCAACACGCTGCCTTTGAGGCCAGCCAGCCTCTCCTGATGAGCTGGAGACCAGCCGTGGTTAGGTACGAGCTCTCCCTCGGTGACCCACCAGCCCCGAAGACAAAACCAAAACCTCCAGGTGGGTGTTTTGGACGTGGCAAAGGGAAGCCCAGCCTGGGAAGGGCGACACACAGCACGCGGATTCACAGGTCCCACTTAGTGCTAAGTAACTATTTGTTTTAAAGCACTGTGAGATTAACTCCATGCAAACATTGGCCTTTTTTAGGCCAGGCTGACACAAGCTGCTAAGGGGAAGCTGACATTACTACTACATACAAATAAAGTGATGTTATTGAAGAGGGTTCGCTAGGCACAGGCATTGCTCATTTTTGTTTTTAGGGCAATCACTCTTTTCACTGGAAAAACTATTTTGTTGCAATTTCCCTGTTCCTAAGAGCAATTTAGCAAATCAGCTGTTCTGGTACTCTCTGCAGATTCAGGGCACACCAACAAAGTAAAGAAGCTCCTTTAAAACAAGCCAGATTCACTCAGACATTCACCTCTCGTAGCAGCAATTCCACTTCCCTCTACTCAATCCCTTTGCAACCTGGTTCTCCTCCTCTTCTCTTTGCCCACAGTGAAGAGCAAATATAAAAACCCTGCTGCCTCCCCAGAACAATCTCCGAGCGGACGGTTAACTTGGTGAAAGCCATCGTGTCGCCAGTCTTAAAACTCCTGGTAGCCGATTTCACCAAAAGACCCTTTGAAAAGACACCTGGATTTTCAACACTACTGTCAGCAGAGACCCTCCAATTAAGCACAGTTTTCACCTCTAATTCCTCCGGACACCTCTCCTGGTCAGTAGCTATCACTCAGGCTTTCATCCAGATAAGACCTACTATTTTCTTGGGCTGGAGATGTAAAGATATGGCAAAGAAGCAGTTTGGTTCCCATGACAGAGAAGACGCAGCTAAGCAGCAGCGACAACACGCAGCCACTCCTGCACCACACGGCCCTTGCAAGATGCACCCTCACATTTCCACAAACCCAGTTCCCCTTAAGGCACATAGCTGAAGTTAACACAGTAAAAAGGCTCAGGACGTGGCAATTCATGCCGTAATACTTGCAGGCACGGCTGGAGAAGAGGGCAGGGCCGAGGCGACGCGCTGATGCTAAGCGAGTTCGTGTGAGAATTTGGCCGAGGAGTTTCCAGCGCTTTGAAAGAGGAGAGCAACAAGTCTCGAGACTTGCAACATCATCCCGTTAGGCCTCCCGACAGGAAAGGCTTTCGGATGTTTGCAATAACTGAAGCACCTGCTCAGGCAAATTTTATTCCCATCCTGGAGACAATTCATACCCAGGCTTTTCCCTTCCAAGATATCCAAGAGAGAAAGGTGAATAAGTTTGCAGTGACTCACAGAGCTCCTTCCCAACACAGCTCCGATGTTTCCTGAATACAGAAGGAGCTCAAGTCCTACCACCACCACCACCACCACCACGCTGCTGGACTCGCTTCTACTCACATATTTGAGCTGCGCTTTGGGCAGCAAACCTCAGAGCTGCCTCGAGCGCTCCTTTGTGCCGAACAGCAAAGTTGGGCATGTGTTTTCTAAGGTATGTGTTAACGGAGCGAAACAGCAAGGGTAAAACCGAAGAAGATCCACGCTGTCAAAGGGCATTTTGATCAGGCTGCCCTCGGAGCGACGGTATTGACTATTTGGGGAGCGGCGCATACCGATTCCGGTCTAAAAATAACTGGATTACAGGAGTGACAGTCAATTCTAACTCCATTATTCAAATCTTGATTAAATCTAACGTCGAGCATGTTTCTTAATCAACCTGCCTCAAGTGACTACTTGAAGGCTAATCTCTCAAAGCCTTTTTCCAGGCTAGAGGAGATTCTTCTATAGTCTTAACACACCAAGGAGCAGGTAGAACATGAAAACGATTATGCACAAAGCTTGTTCTTTCCAAAAATATTTGGCAAAGCGCTGGATGTTTTTTTTGTCTGTTTCATATAAACACGATGTAAAATGAAGTTATAACAAAGTCTCAAAACGCCCTTCAGCATCTAAAAACGAGCTAAGCTGGGAGGGAAGAAAGCCTCTTGAACAAGGCACTTCTCAGTATGGTGCAACAGAAAAAAAAATCCTCGGATGCTGTTAACTGCTTTTATTCTTGCAATTAGCTACAACAGAAGGAAGAAAAAAAAACATTACCTGAAAGACAGAGATATCTTAACGCTGCTTTCTTCTGCGAGGTTCTTCTATACTGGCCTCTGGCTACCAAGCGTTTTGCAAATGTTAAAAAACATATTTACGTAAGAAACTGTTTAGCAGAGAAATGCCTGCACGTTCGAGAGGCGATCCTGCCCGCTGCAAGCCTCTTCCCAGAGGCGACGGAGGCAAAGACGCTGCCAGAACACATCCAGCTGCCAGCTCGGGACATTGCTGCCCCAGCTGATAACCAGCACCACTGCGGTCAAGGCCAACCGCACCCCCTGTTTTGTCAGTTTAAAACCCTCCGACTCCTCCCCAGCCGGCTCCTATAAGATGATCCTTTTTTAAAACTTTTACAGACGGAAGAGGACGAAAGGGTTCGGAGAAGAGAAGATGGGCAGGGAAAGCTTACCTCCCCGGGCCGCTTTACAGAGCAAAGCGATTGCAACCGTCGCCATGGGGCAATCATAAAAAGAGATCATAGCCTCGCACTGAACGACTGCGTAAGACTAAGCAAATGCCCTGGTAAACGCTGTAAAAATACACACAGTGCGGCTGCAAGCGAGCTTGCTTGGCTAAAACCACACGGCAGCAATCAGGAGAGAGTCACGGGAGACAAGGTCTGGAGCTCGTATTTGGCCAAGCGACACGCGCCAGCCCACTCCTTCCTAGATTTACTTTAGCTTTTGTCCTAGTCTAAAAGTAGCAGCTCTAGCTCTTCTGCTCTCCTCTAGATCTTCAGCTGCATCAGATGCCTATCTGCATCTAGTTTAGCAGGAAAAAAAGTATTTTAATAAAATGCCACAGACAAGGAACAAGCCCTACCTACCTTCTACTTTTCACATTCCATAACACAACCGCTGATATAACATTAAGGTTATATATTGTAAAATACCTCTGTATTCTACTTTATCATTGGGCTTAAAACAATTCATACTGCAATATCCAAAACACAGAGTATCACATGTGAACTGAATCGCATTTCAAAAAACCAGATACCCTCGAATTGAGCATACCTCCGCCCCATGATCAGCAGCTGACGCAGCAGCTTCTGGCTCCATACCAGCAGCACGCATGCTCGCAGCGAGGCTCGGACCCGCTCGGACACCGTTCACGCGTTGCTTCGAGATAAACACGCTCCGCGGTCCGGGTCCGACAGCCGGGGACGGCTGCAAAGCGTTCGGGGAGGACGGCTTACCCCGGGCGAGAAGCCGCGCTAGCGAAGCAGCTCCTCTGTGCCGAGAGCCGCGCCAGCAAGGGGAGCCTGGGGTTGTTTGCCTCCCCGAGCAGTTACTTAACACACAAAGTTATTTCTAAACAGAGTTTGTACTGCAAACACATAGCCAGTTAAGAACGTTAAAAAGTCCAAACAGAGAAAGCGCAGAGGGCTGGATGGCATCGCCAAAAGGCTCGAGGAAGACAGAGCAGGAGGGAACCCTCTATCTCATCGCAAACAGCAGAAACAGAAGTGACTGTGGCAAGGATTAAAAGCAGTACCAAGCTGTAGAAAAAGATATGCAATTTACTTTTCCAGTGGGACACTATTAGACAACCCAGGAAAAAAAATCTTCGATTTCTGGACAGTCTGCTGAAAAGCCTTCCTTCTACCTCGCTATTAGTCAGCTTTTATTCAACGTGCAGCCTGGTGCAAACCTCACACGGGCATTACAGCCTAGCTTCCCTAAAACCGAATTCACACAGTAAAACCTCACGGCTCCAACTTCCCTTCCATAATTATTTGCATCCAGGGGCATGTTGTTACAGGACTGGGGCGGGGGAAGTTCCCAGGACAGAAACGAGAGCGTCTAAATTTCTGTAATTCACTAAAACACGGCTTATTCATTTTTATCATCCAACGCATTTTATTAACGCAGGACTCTCCTCCCTGGGCTATTTACTTTGAACCTTGTACCCTAAAAACACAAGGCTGTAGCTCATAAGGCGTTCCCACAGCACGCACAGCCCTTCTCCCCGGCACGGCCCTGGCTTACAACGCCGGGCGTTCGGGACCCTACGGCAGCAACCACAGACCCCCGTCCCGTCCCGAGCTTTCCCTCTGTGTGATAGCCACGAACATCAACCACCAGCCTAGGGGTTCACTCTCTCATTCACTGGGCTACGTTTCCTACCGCGTCTCTAATACTTCACACTGTGACTGCATGGTAAAATTGAACGCTCGACTGGTCGAGCTGTCAGGAGGCATCACGGTGACAGCAGCGTTGTCACCCAGATTGATCGTCCTGCCACGAGCCCAGAAACGAATCCCCAAAGCGCGCTTCTCCAGAGCATTAACGCTCGTTCCAACTCCCAGTTTTGTAACGCCTCATCATTTTCCCCCATAATCTTTATTTCAGTGGTTTATCAAAATGAATTCAATTCATAAGCACCCTTTTGCCACGTGCAGACTGTATGACTTCTAAGTTAAAATCCCATGCTATGCAAAATGAAATCCCGAAAAAGCAGGCACCTATGGAAGACAGAGTGATGCACCTTATACACAAAATGCACAAAAATCGGAGTTTATAGAGTAATACAGGTTGGAAAGATCTCTGATTGCCTTTAGTCCGATCCTCCACATCTTCCCTTTTTCCTCCAAAGGCCTCTGGGCTGCAAACTTTGCACACACCTCTACAGGATACCTTACAAAAAAGAGCAGTAGCAACTATACCTTTATCCCAGCTGAACCCATTTTAATGCTAGGCACAATAAAGACACCATTTAAAGTAAGATTTAACAGGAACACAGCCATGTTAGACGTCTGAAGTGGAAATCCATACCATAACATCTTAGTCTTCAACACACCTACAGACGAACAGTACATCAGTTTCAGTGCGTTTCTCGTTTAAAAAAAAAAGTTTTACTTCCATTAGCTCTGCCGGTCGAATTTGGGCCACAAACACAGCGGTGAACTGGGGAAGGAAGGCTGCATCTTCTACACGCATCTACCAAGGAAGATTTCCAAGCGCACGTCTCTCTCCTTATCGCACAAATTGGCTTCTGTAGTAATTTTACAGACCTGAACAAAGAGGCAGCTGGAAGCCGGTGAAGATGAACCTGCTGGGCTGCACCGCATGTGCCACGAGAGGAACGGGAATCGCCAGACCTGGATCTGCCTGCTCGGAGCCGAGGACCGTATGACCAAACGCTGAAGCTCCTGAATGCCCCACGGCCAAACATGCTCTTCGCAAACGGGACTGCTCCTTTTTTGACCAGCATAACATCCCAGTTCAACTGGTTTCAGTGGAGAAGCAGCGTTATCATTCCATTTGTAGTGGGTCCTCAAATGGGAGATTGCAAACTTCTGAATAAGCACACGTGGATGTTACCCAACGGTTTGGCTTTCACCATTGCCATGGCAATGAGTGACATCACCTGTTAAAACACGCGCAGGGAGGTACTGAAGACTGCACTGGTTGTTAGTGCTATTTTAGCAGCCCTTTATCAGATTAACTGTACTCAAGACAAACACTACGGTGCGGGGAGGGGGAGGAAGAGAGCATAAGGATTTGCTCCGGTTTGAGCGCGCTGAATTCGGTCTTCAGCGCCAACCATACAGATGAATTTGGTCTCATCCATACGCGCAATGGAAGGAGATGGAAGCAAGTGACAGACAGCAAAAAATGGAAATAATAATTACTAGTCCAAACAGTGAGAGAAATTCTAGCAAAATACACATAATACTCATTAAAAGAGCTGTCCCCCGACCCCGACCAGATGTGCTGGTAAAATTAAGAGGTCCAACTAACGCACATCAGCCTCATCAGCAGTTTCCCGGAGACAAGCGTCAGCTTTAGACTTCAGAAGCACCCCTTAAAATTCCTCTTTAATTCAAAATAACGAGGAGGTCGCCAGGCTAGCAAGAACTGCAGCGAGGTCGCCAGACTAGCAAGAACTGCAGCTGCTGACATTGCTCCTCTCCTGTGGCAAGAGGGCATCCCAAGCATCGCGAGCTGCTTCGCTATTCAAGAGCTAACTTGCAGCAATGCTCAGACACTACATTTGATCACCCAGAGTTTCCACAGGGTCAGGTGGGCCCAACCACATCATTTTTTCAAGGAGAAAATTCCTATTCCTAAGCAAAAACACTGTCTTAAGCACAACACAGTAAAAATCAGGACGGAGCTAGACAACAAGGAAAAGCGGTCCAAGCCTGACAAGCGAGCTCTTCTCGCTTCTCCTGCTGGGGGTGGAAGCTTAGCAGACCGCCCCGAGATCTCCCAAATCCTGAATGACCTTTCTGCATTTTAGCTCAGTCGGTGAGACTCCAAACTCCCTGGCGCAGACTAAGTTATCCCCGCCTGCATCACTTCCCAGCGAGGCTGTATTCCCCCACTAACATACTCCCAACTGCAGGCAAGAGCTGCATCGCCAAGGGAAGAAACAGCTCTCCACCCCTCCTCGGTTCTCGCCCGCTTCAGTGCTGTGCTCCAGTTTCTCTTTACATGCACTTTGCAGGTTGATTAATACTCATCTCAGATGACGAGATGTCTAGTAATTCGGGTTTTATATCACTCCTCACCATAACTCTCGCTACGGCACACACGTTTTACTAGAAAGCTTTCTGCTGACTATCCCCACAACTGACGTCCAGACATTCAGCAAGACGTTCTGGATAGAGCTCCTGGCTATAAAACTCACATGTTCTCACTCTGCCAGAATCTGAATTTGGTGACAGTACAATTCATTCATTTATTTAATGATATTAATGTCAGGCTGAGTGGATAAAGCGTGCTTTGGCTTCAGCAACCAGAGATGGGGACTGGGCCAAATACCGGCAGCAATTATTTTGGTTGAAGTCTGCAATACCAGGTACCACGGCGACAGACAGTACGACAAAATTTTAAACTGGTGTGGGAAGGTGGGAGGAATCATTTCAAGTGAAACTTGGTACACAAAACCTCACAACCATATATTTAAACATGCAGCACGTAGTTTATTTGAGCCCATGAACGTTTTCTAAAGGTTTTATTTAAGATTTTTGGAACTATAATCAATACAATTAAGCTGAACGGCTTACGTTCACAAAACAGCCTATAAATTACACTTTGCAATATCCGCATAGCAACAAAAATGGATTTTTTTTTAAGAGATAAACATAAAAGCACTTTGAAACCTATTTTAAGACACAACGTTGAAGTAAAACACACGAAACGCAAGTTGCACAGACAGGTCGAGAGCTGAACTATTTGCGTTTCACAAACTTAGACTACAAAACAGAGCCCAAACGAGGAAAGTATTTGAAGTGAGACCATCCAGTAACTCCTATTTACATTTCTGTAAGCGTCAGCCACAAAGGGTGCCTCAAGCTGATGCTAACTATACGTTCTAGAGCAGACCGAGCTCAAAAAATGTCTCGGCAGCTCAAGAAATAGTACATCCATAATAGCGCCTTCTACACAAATTTTACAATGCTAAAATTGGGCATGAATCACCAACTGCTGAAATCCCTTTTCCAACATATTCCAGAGCTCAAGATGCACCATGAATTGCACATTAGAAGTCAGAAGAAACAAGCTTTAAATGCCTCTTGATTTAGGTTCTTGAATTCCCTCAAAAGAAACAGTATAGATTATCTATCTTCAGCGATCGTTCCCTGTCAAGTTCTCTTTCAAATATAATATACATATTGAGTCTGCCTAATTTATCAGCAGTACATAGCAAAACAAAATTTCTAGCGTGAAGCCTTAAGCCCTCATACACTACAAGCTAGAATAAAGACTTCCAAAAAGTTTGCAGACAAGATTTCAGTCTGAATTTTGTTTCGAGATTTGACAGTTCTGAGGAAGATCTCGCCGTAGTCCAAGGACAAAAGGGCTGGGTCTCTCCGCTTAGCGGGAATACGGATTTTTACAGGCATTTCCTTTCTTCAGGACGTTAGGATCCTCTTCAAGTCGGTGGCTGACTAAAAAAACAGAGCTGCAAGTAGTGCCACTACAAATTCTTTCCCTTTGATTCTTGCAGTAGGAGTCTCCTGTTGGAAGGTCTGTTTAATCTGAAAAGAGTGAAGACTTCTGCCTTTTTTTTTTTTGCTTTTCAGCAAAAGAACAAGCGTAAGCCCAGAAAAATACCGGTTTCAAGACACACAGTAACTTCTATGACTCCTCTACATCACAGCCTGGCGTAAAAGAGGGAAATCTCTTTTTCAGACCACCCTTAGCACAGCCATAGCGTTAGTTCAAACCTATTTTCAAAAGCCCGTAGCAACACAGACATTTAAATCAGACCAGTTTCAGTAATTCAGTAACTCGCATCGTTACTCTCGCACATGAGTCAAACCGAAATGTAAACAAATACACAATCTTTCGGCAACCAGAGAGGATCAGTGCAATGTTTAGCACCTTCCACCTTGCCAAGGCTTCCCAAACTCGGGAAAACTTGCATTATTTAATTAAGGTCTTGAACTGTATTAAGTCTCCTTTGTTTGGGGTGGCCAAACAAAGTGGGCTGGCCTTCTTGTTGGAGATTTCTGCACAGTTACTCCCATATACTTACTATTATTTTTATAATACTCTTCTTCCAGAAGAAGAGAGTCTCATTCCTGCAGAGTTCAACCACTCGGAAAGAAGCAGCTGCTCTGTACATGCAGACAAGTCCCAACTCATTTCAACATCTCACTGACAGTTTCGGAGAACGCTACCGATATTGGTCAAGCACAGCATATGTGTTTTCCCTGTCGAGACGCACATTTTAGAAGCCACTTTGCTTTTCTTAAGGCATATTTAAAACTCTGGAAATATTTTGACTCTCATCTAGAGCAAAGGTACGCAGAGGTGTTACAATGAACAGCAAAAATGCATCATCTTTGGTAGAAGAAGAATTGGTATAAACATGATACAACCTAAGGAGGCCTTAGTGCTTTGCACTGGGTGGGAAACTAGTCCATCTCTGTCCATCTCAGGTGACTACAAAGAAGCCAAAGGTAAAAACAATTTTTATAGTACAATAAGAATAGAAAACATGTAATTTTCCTTTCAGGAAAGGGAAAAAAAAATGTTGTCCCATTAACCTAGTTATATGCCCAGCAGCAATTTGACTCAAGTCCCATCAGCAACATGCCATCGCCTACTACGAGAAGGAAGAGCGCGTTCTGGGACATCTTCCAAAAGTATATAATAAAACATAAGAATAACATGTACTAGAAAATTTCACTAGCCTAAAAGCTTTCTTTTTTCCTTGCTCGCCTCCCTTTGATCCTTTTCTTCAAGAATCTATTCTATTTTCTTCTTCCAGCTGTTTCACATCACCATTTCCTACTTGGGAGGCCAAACCAAGTCCACAGCTTGGAATGGAAAGCTGTGCGTACGAGAAGCTCTTGGAAGTACCATCAAACGCAAAGCGCACGACTATGAGAAATCACATCAACTACATTCCCTTAAATTACATACATATAAGTCCCTTTACAGCCTTCCCCCAGACCATGGGGGCACACGACTCCTCCGACTAGAGCTGACCCTCTGCAACAAACACAAGCTCTCTCCTCCCCATCCTTTCAAGAATACTCTTTGCAACTGCAAACAAAACATATCCAAGTCAGATGAAGTTTGCTATTAAAGATATGCCTGTAAAACAGTGATACTATCCATCTATAACTCCCCAGAGTCAAAACTATAGCAACTCTAATCACGTTAGAGGATTTACACACAACTAAACTTGATAGTTGACTAGCCCTGAAATTGCCGGGTTAAGGATAGAAAAAAAATATAGGTTGCCTACGTCTTCTAAGGAGAAATCTTCACTCGTAACTCTCAACTATCGCACAAAAATGAAGAAGATACACGCTTGGCACATCCAAATATTAGCTAACGATGTAAAAGAGCCTTTCAGCCATAAGATGACTGACAAAATCCACATACGCAACTGAAAATCCTTCCACTTACCAACATCTAAAAGGGAAGTTATTTGTTTTAAGTCTCTTCTTACCATGGATACAAATACAAACTGTGTTCCAAGATCAGTACTGCATATTAAAAATATATATATATAAACGCCTCAAGTAACCTTCTCATGCAGACGTCTGCCAGAGAACATATACACTCGTGTCTTCAGACAAAAGAAGAAAATAAACTATTTCAAATCACGTGTTTGAAAGAATGGTTTTCTTCAAGCCATTTCCCCACAAACTCTTACAAAGCTAATAAAGTGACATATCTGCACTCTAACACGATTAGCCTTTGTCATCAAATCAATCAGAGCTATTTCTGCTTGAAAGAATGCTAAGATGTGCCAAGGCTGGGGAACATCAACAGCGGAGATGGCACAGAGACCTAAAAGCACTTAATTTTTGGCAATACGCTCTTAAGCCCGTGCCCAGTCCTCCCCTGCACAATAGCCACCACCATGGAACGGCGGGGAGAGACACTGCATTTTCAGAAACATCTCTCCTGCTGCGTACCCTCCAGAGACGCACCATCTCTGCAGCTTCAGACGCTTCTAAAACACAAACACTTCTCAGGCAACACCGTTTCCCCTTCTTTCCCTTCATCTGGCCAAGATTTCAGAGCGCTCACTCCTGAACTCAAGTCTCGTACTCCAAACAGACAGCAAGGAATGTCTCTGATCTTACCCCAGTTCCTCCCCTCCCTCCCGCCTCTTGCCACTCCTTCTCTTTCATGACTGTCACTCTCCAAACACCCTTCTTCACGAGCGGCCGTGACTGGCATCTGGAAGAGAACTGCTGACCACACTCTTATTTTAGCTCAAATTCAACGCAAAAGTGGCGCGGAAGCTTGAGTCAATCCACCTGAGGCACGGGGATATCGTGCTCTGCACAAGAGCCACAAACATGCTCCTCACTTCGCCCTGACTTTTATGCCCAAGTAGCTTCTACTGCCTGCCTAATCCCTGGGTCCTCGTCTTCAAAGTCATCAACAGATGAACCCCAGGGAGCACAGAAAGGCATTGCATCACATACTCTGGGAAAAGAAAAACCTACTCATAACGAAAGTAAGCAGCCCAAGGAGATGGCGTTGGTCCCAAACTCCCAGAGGGCATCACAGCAACCCCGAGCCTGGTCTCCTCCCGGATACACTGGAGATACTCTCCTTGCAGAAATTCGCAGGTACTTCTCCCTCCCGTGTTAATGTATTTGCATTTCCGCTCACTTCTTTGCTCACTAAGCGGTCTATGAGCAAAGATAGAAACTCCACGCAGCCAAGACCTCGTCAACAGTCTTATTTTAACTAGGAGACTACCAAAGCAGGCCTCCTCCAACAGCACAACCTGGCCCGCATCCGAACACCGGTAAGCGTTGCCAGAACCTCACCCCGACTTCACACACGTCTCCTGCATTCTTGACAGCGATCCTGCGTTTCTTGCTCTTCTCCCAGTCTTTCGGGAAGCCACTGCACACCTCGATCCTCATCCAGAAGGATGGCGAGAACCACTTGACGGACCCAATGGAGCAGGAGCCAGCCCACTGCTTTCTGACAAGCGACCACAGCACAGTTAGCTACAGCCTTGCAAAAACAACAGCAGATGCTGAATTACCAAGGTGACTCCAACAAAACCTGAGCATCCCTAAACAACAGTGATATATTTGATGCAAAAAACCCAAAGGCAGACCCTTCTTCTCAGCCTCTCTCAGAAACAGAAGTAAAAGAGAGGGGGGCAGAACAGAGGAGAAACAGATTTTAAACAACCGTCTCTTAAAACCCATCCTGAATCAGCTATAATTGCCTGGCTGCAAAAACCTGCAAAATACGCGTGCTGAGAGAGACCCAATCCCACAATGAAACAGCAAAGGTGATTATATTAAGGTCAAGTGTTGCCTGCACAGAGATCATCAACAACCAGGAAGCTGAACTCACTCCAAACGCAAAGAAGTTCGAAAAAGAAAACAAAAAACCTACTGACACCAGCACCGAGGCCAAGATGGCTCTAATTTGGCTCCAAGGTAGTGTTAAATTAACCCTGACGAGCCAGTCCCATAAGCAGACATGCCACGTTACCAGAGTTCAACGCAGATCAATCTGTCCTTTATAGCACGTTGTTTGCTGCTGTCTAGGCTGGTGCTGCGAAGAAACTGGCGACCTAATTATATTGATCCACAAAATTTATTCACAGCACAGGGACTTTTTAAAGAGCAGCTTATTATAACACACACAAAAAAATACTTTAGGAAACTCTTAAGTGGCAGCGTGAGGGAGAGTAGAGAAACACTGTTTAGTTCAACACGCATCAGAAGTGCCATCAAGCTAAAACACAAAGGGCGACGGTAAGCTTGCAAGCTGGTGCGTACCTTCATTATTTTACATTTTCGTGAACGAAGTCTCGCTGCGGAACAACAGAGTTCATCGGGAACGCATTCCTCAGAGGCAGTTGGAGAGCCAAAGCAAAGGTAGGCAGACCTGGATTTACTTCTCATAATAATGAACCTCTGCATATCATTTCACAGGGACGCACATATATATTCCTGCCCCCCAGAAAAGGTGCAAATTAAACTGGAGGTTTTGTTCAGACCGACAACTTTGAGCACAATTTCTGCCTCAGATCAGGTTTGATTTGATACTTGCCACTATTAGGGATACAGAATTATTTCAGGTTACTTTTGCACAGAAAATTAAACTTCTTGAAGCCATTATATGTTCAAGAGATTTTTCAAAGCTCTTTCTTGTCTTGCAGCACCTACAATAACTTCCCAAGCAGCACGGAACAGAGCAAAACTCACATCAAAACATTTCTGTTCTTTGTGTCTGTCCATCACCCTCCAATTTCACTTTCCTTCCAGAAATAATTTTAAAAAGCCTTTCTTCTCCCTGTATTTTAGTTCTCTCTCCCTAATCCCTTTCTACAAAGGCACATGAAATAAGCAGTCCGCAGTCCTCCTCCCGCACAGTCCCCTTTATCCCAATTCCTTTTCTTCAGTCCTACAGATAACCGGCTAATTTCATAATGCACTGAATAATAAAAACACGTGCATTTCCAATGGTACCAAGTTCACCACGTGAAAATAGTTCCAGCTCAAAAAGCCTGAGTCAGAGCTTCAGTCTACCTATTAACATCTAACGAACGCACTGATCATTTGCATCAACAAATAAATCCTGGCGTTGCCTTCAGAAGGAAATACAGAGACCTTGCAGCGCACTGCTTGCTCTAAGTTGCCAGGAGAAGCTTGCAATTGTGATTTATCTGCTGTAGGGTAACGCTGTCTCAATAGTCATATCATAAAAAAAAAAGAAAAACAACCCCGCCAAACAGGGCTAAAAATAAGGCTGAACTCAGATGACCCCACGCACTTCAGTAAAGCACAAACGAACTATGCTCCCAAAGCCCTGCTTTTGCAGCAATGCTTATAAAAGGTAACAGCTCCTGTTTACTATCTGGGAGCACATGCAAGTTTCAGCAGAGGGCAAAACCAGCCAGGACACCTGAACAGTTAGCTGAAAGGTATCGGGAGCAGTGTTTGTGTATATTACCGGGACAGCTTATTACTTCAAAAGTTACGGAATTGCATCGGTCAAACAATGTTTCCAAAACAGACACTACTAAATAAAATTAGAGGGTGTTGCTTCAGCCTCCCCACGTTTGCACCGCCAACTTGCCACGTCCACCTGAGACCTCCCCGGTCCTCTGCACCTCTTGGTCCCAGCGTCTTGTACCTGTACCTGGCCACCGCTCCGGCACATCACTCAAAACCGAGCAAATCCCCCCCGAGCAACAGTTCAACTCGCCACCACCCTGCTTTCCCTGCAACGACGGTACCTTTGCACTTTTTTCCCTAAATAAAGCACATGTTGGAACTGCAGAATATCACAAGCTAGCCAAAACCACCGAGCGACGAGTACGTCCCTCCGCAGCACTCTCGAGTCCTCAGACGTTTCACTTGACCCAAACAAATCTGTAACGTCAACAGTCTCATGATTTAAGCAACGCATTTGTGGTCATGGCAAGAATGATTCTTGCCGGAAGCTCAAGAAAACAATGGACCTAAACTGATTATAAAAGGGCTCGGTTTTCCCACCTCAAAAATGAAAGTGAGAGCAATAAAACGCTCGTACACGGAGAACACATTTCTCGAGGAGTGAGAAATTACCCAGCTGAGACAGCCGGCTCTCAGCAAAAATATCCTACACTTCCATTTTAAAACGTAAGTCGTTACCACCGATAAATAGCAAAACACGCGCTCCCGACGCCCCCGGCGCAGCAGACCTGCCGTACCAGACACCATCCCAGGTTAACGCAGCCAGGCAGCATCGCACTTAGCACATTTTCCACTTCACACTCTCCCCAAAACTTCCAGGGCAGGAAAGTCCGTTTGTCAGGGGATGCTGTCCAACGCTGCAAACAAAACACACGCGCGCACGCACGCACGCTCGCCGCCTCACTTTCCTGCTGAGCCCTGCAGTATTTACCTCCTGACTTGGGGCCTAGTCGCAGAGCACCGGAGACCTCTATAAACACTGCACGGCGGCCCCGGCCTCCCTTTGTAGCCGCAGCGGTTTTTGGGTGGTGGGATTTCCAGCGGAAACCTCCCCCTCCCCGCCGCGCAGGGCCTTGCGGAGCCAGCCGCTCGGCGCAGCGTTCCCCCTTAGGTTTATTTCCACCAGCCGAGTTTAAAAAAAAAAAAAAAAAAATCACATGAAAATCGGCACCAGCCGGCTTTAAATTCGCCTTATTGGAAAAAAAATAATAATAAATAACCAAAGCAAAAGCAAAGCACTTACCTGGCCGGGGGGAGGACTCGAGACAAAACCCACACGCGACTTACGGGTAAAGTTTACCCTTGGGGGTCACTGCTGGGGGAGGGGGGGGTCCCAGGGGAAGGGGCCGGGCCCCCAAGCCACCCCCCCCTTGGCATGGGGTGAACCCCCCCTTTTTGCCCCCCCCGGAGACCCCAGCAGGTGCAGCCCCCCCCCGGGCCAGGGGGTGGGGGGCACAACCCCAGGGGGACACCCAAAAAGGAGGTGGCACCCCCCTCCTCCCCCCCTCCCCGCCGAAACCGCGGGCCCCCCCCAAGCCTCCCCCCCGGGGGCCCCGCTCCCCCCGCCCCGGGCCAAAGGATACTGCTGGGGCGGCTGGGGCGGCAAGGCCCTGATGTTGGGGTGAGGCGCCGGCGCCGCCGCCGCGTGAGGGGGAGCCGGGGGGGGAGGCGGCCCCGCCGCCGCCGCCGCCGCCCCGCTCCCGGGGCCGGTCCCCGCCGCCGCCGCCGCCGCCGCCGCCGCCGCGCCGGGCTTCAAAGCCGCCTTCTGCGGTAAACTCATGGCCAAGCGGAGCCACCACCCCCCGGCGGGGAGCGGGGCCGGGGCCGGGGGCGAGCCGGGCCGCGGGAGCGGCGAGCGGGCCGGGGGCCGGTGCGGCGGCCGGGGCAGCGCGGCGGGCCGGCACCGGCGGCCGGTCTCCGTGACAACGCGCCTCCCGGAGGGCTCGGAGCGGGGAGGGGACGGGCGAGGGGCCGGCGGGGAGGGGAGGGGGGAGGCGGCTCAGGCCGCGCTGCTCATGAGCCGCCGGCGGCGGGGGGTCTCGGTCGCCCTCGCCGGGGGCAGCGGCGCCCGTCGCGGTGGCGGCTCTCGGGCGATGCCGGCGGATTTTCCTCACTGAAGTAGCGGAGCATCAAACATGGCGCTGCGGCCGCCTCCAGCAGTCCGGCAGGACGGACGCTCGGGCGCCTTCGGGCCGCTCCGGAGCCGCTCGGCCCACCGGCGCTCGGCAACCTTCGGCTCTTTCCGGAGGTGCTCGCCGGCGACCCGCGCTCGGGAAACTTCGGCTCCTTCCGGAGGCCTTCGCGGGCGCACGCTCCCTCCGCCCCGCCCCCCTCGCTCGGCCCCCGCCCGCCGCCTCCCGTGACCCCCGGCGGGCGCTCGGGAAACTTCGGCTCGCTCCGGAGACCGGCGGCGAGAGGGCGCTCGGGAAGCTTCGGAAAGGCTCGGGAGAGGGATTCCCGCCCCGCCGGGAGGCGCTCGGGGCTTTTCGGAGCCTCTCGGCCGCGGCTTCGGGCGCTTCCGGAAAGGCTTCGGCAACACTCGGCGGCCGGGGGTGGGGGGGCGGCCCTGGGCTGGGAGGGGACACAGGGCCCTGGGGGGACACCTAGGCCTGAGGGGACACCTAGGCCTAAGGGGACAGCTAGCCTTGAGGGGACACCCAGGCATGAGGGGACACCCGGCCCCAAGGGGACACCCAGGCATGAGGGGACACCTAGCCTTGGGGGGACACTTAGGCCTAAGGGGACAGCTAGCCTTGAGGGGACACCCAGGCCTGAGGGGACACCTAGCCCCGAGGGGACACCCGGCCCCAAGGGGACACCCAGCCCTGAGTTTTGGAGGAACGTAGTATTTTATAGCAACCACGAACGAAGTGAAAGTGGAAAACTCCTTTTTTAAAAGCAATTAAGCGGCGCCCCGGGTGGTAAATGCAGGTATTTGGGGAGCAGCGACCGAAAGGCGACGGTCCGGCTGCGCCACACGGCCGGTAACGGGGAAGATGCGCCCACGTAGGGCGATTTGGCCAACTGAGCCCGCAGGTTTGGTGACCTCCAGCTAGATCTGTGCCGGGAGAAGGGACTGCGGGGTGCGGGGGATCCCTGAGCAGGGGCTTTTCCCTGCAGAGATCCTCCCGGAGACGAGGGCGAGGAGAGCAAAGCGATCGCCTGGCGCGGCAGCACCTCCCTCAACGGGTTGCTCCGGCTTTTTCCCCACTGATCCGCTGCCAACGCACCCTCCGGGCAAAAAAAACTTGCAAAAACAAACTTGCAGAAAAAAAAAACCCAAAAAAACAAAACAACCGCCCTGCTTGGAGCCTTCCCCTCCTTCCTAGGGGAACGGCCGGGCCAACCAGCCCGGGCTCAGCCCTCGGGGGCTGCAGCCGAGCGCAAAATAAAGCAAATACCACCCGGCATCGGGCAAGCCCGTGCCAGCATCCAGCATCAGCGTGCGAGCGGCGTGAGTCACCTCCCCCGGGGGGGACATCCCGGCCGGCCTGACCCTCGTGCAAAGCCCGGGGGGGGGGGGACAAGAGGAAAAAACATGCCTTGACAGGGCTTAGAGCCTGCAAATCTGCAGTTAAGGCCTCCCCAGGGCACCGCGGTGATGCCGGGATGAACGCCGGGGATGAACGCTTCCCGCCGGGAAAGAGGGGGCAGCTGGGCTCGTCTTGCTGCGAGCGGGGGTGTCCTGCGGGATCGGCGCTCCCGAGGACCTCGGCATGGGCTGGATCCTGCAGGACAACCAGGAGAAGACCTGCCCTGGCCGCACGCCGCTCCCTGGGAGCAAAGGCGGGTTGCTGACTGCAAGAAGCTCTCCTGGGAAGATCTGGGGATGCCAGAGAGCAAGTCCCCCTATTCCGCCCTGCTCCTCCCTTTTTGCAGGAGCATGGACATTTTGCAGGAGCATGGACATTTTGCAGGAGCATGGACATTTTGCAGCGCCTCAAACACACGTCGGCTGAGGCCGGACTCGGTGGCCGCTGCTCCTGCCGCGATTTTCTCGGCTCCACCGCCCTCTGCGGGCTCCTGCCACAATTTCCATCCCGTTCCCGGGGAAAGCAGGGCCTTGGCTCGGCGCCGGGGGACCGAGCGCTGCCGGGAGGAAGGAAAAGCAGCCGGGAAAGACCTTCCTCCGCCCCAGATGGACACAGGGCAAACAGCCACCCGCGCCGAGAAGCTTTTTGTGCCCAAAAACCTGGCTTTAGCCTCAGAGAGGGATGGCGGGCACCAAGGCCAGGCTGGGAAAAGCCCCCTCCGATCTCCTCCGTAGGGACCCCGCAGCGGCACGGGGAGAGACGGATGGACGGACGGAGGACACAGGGTTCTCCCGGCCCTCAGAAAAGACACCTCGTGACCAGCCTCACACCCAGTAGAAAGTATTTATTTCAATTACAATAAGCCCCACACTGAAAGATGAAAAAACAGTTACAAAAAAAATCCCCCCCCATCCCTCCTTTTACATATAAATATTAAAAATCCCTCTACATCTTTGCTTTCCGCCTAGAGCAAGAAAGTGCCCCGCGAGACAACACGCGGGCACCTGAGCTACCGTCAGTGGTTTCCTTCCAAAAACCGCAGGAAGAGTATTAGAAAGCCCACAGGAAGCCCCTGGCCCCGACGTCGGGGCTTGCAGTTCCCGGGCGGCGGCGAGCGAAGCAGCAGGACCCGTCCGCGAGGACCGCGGGCCGATCCGCACCTCCCGCGGCTCAGCGGGCACGAAGTCAGCGGCCCGGGCTGCGGCAGGCCACGCGTCCCTTTTTGCAGGAAGGGGGTTTTGCAAAGAGAATTAAAAAAGAAAGGAGCCCGCCGGGGAAGCAACGCAGGTCCGCAGCCGGAGCCGGAGGGAGAGCCGGGCGCTCCGGCCGCGCCGTCGCCACCCGCTTGCATCTTTGGCACATCAACTTTTTCCCTTTGCACTCGGAAATTAAAGCTGTCTCCGACCCGGCGGGCTCTCTCCCTCCTGTCCCCAAGGCCCCGCTTTCCCCCATCAGCGGCTTCCCAGGATGGTCCTCCGGGAAAAAACGGGGCTCCAGGGCCGGCCGGCTGCATCCGTGGCCCTGGGAGCCCCAGGCGGCTGCACCTACGGCTGCGCCGGTTCCAAAAAAATAATAAAATAAAGTAATAAATATACTAATCCTTTGTTTAAAAAAAAAAAAAAAAAAAAAAAAAAAAAGCTTTAAAACGCGTTTTCCCTGAAATCTTCCAGTGTATTCCACAACGCTAGAAAAATACTTCCCCCCACCCAAATATATCGCGAAGTGCTTTCCACCCTCGTTGCCTTCGCCGGGGCGGCGCGTGGGACGCGGGCAAACACGGGCTGGCGCCTGCGGGCACGCGTGTCTCGACACGCAGCCTGGTCAAGGTGGGGAAAAACAAACAAAAACAAAAAAAAAAAACCCAAATCCAACCCAAAGTCATTCCAGGAGCGAGCGAGGGGAAGGCGTTTTCACAGTGGGTCGAACGTCGGGCGCCAGCGGGCGCCGCGCCGGCTGAGCACTGGGCAGTTCGGTGCACGGAGAAGTGGTTTGAGCCTCGGGGAAGGACCGGGGGACGCGGCGGGGGCCGGTGCCCCGGGGCGGGCGCCCGTCACCAGACCTCGCACTTCTTGGGGGGGTTCATGGGGGAGCCGGGCGGGCAGCCGAAGTGCTCGGCGAACTCGCGCGAGTTGGAGACGGTGCCGATGACGCGGAAGCGCGAGGGGCTGTGCGGGTCGGTGATGAGCCCCTCGTGCGAGCTCTCCGGCGTGCGCACCGAGCACCACACCTGCGAAAGGGGCGGCTTGAGCTCCGGCTTGGCCATGGGCCACCACGAACCGGCTCACCCATGAGCTACCGTGGACCAGTTTGCCCATGAGCCAGCACGTGGCATCGCTGGAGGCATCTCTGGAGGCATCGGTGATGCCAACGTCTTGCTCGCTCCCCCAGCCAAGCACCGTCAACCCACGTCGCAGCGACCTACCTGCGCGAAGCCCACAAAGAAGAGCTGGTAGTTGGTGAGGCCGAGGGTGGGGAGTGTTTCCTCCTCGCCGTTCCTTCTCAGCCAGTTTTGGTAGGCCTGGAGGACAGGCAGGAGAGCAGGGTCAAGGCCACGTCACCCCACGTTGTCCCACGCCATCCCACGCCATCATCCTACCCGGTAGGCGGCCTTGAGGCCCCCGTTGTCGGCGATGTTCTCGCCCAACGTGTGCTTGCCGTTGATGGCCTCGCCGTTGACGCTGTAGTTGCTGTACTGCTCCACCATGCACGCCGTCTGCCGCTTGAAGGCCTCCACCGAGGAGTTTTTCCACCACGGCCGCAGGTTGCCGTCCTTGTCGTACTCCCGGCCTGCGGGGAGCGGGGCTGTCGGCAAAGCGCCGGGCGACCGGCTCCACCACTGTCCCTCCTGGCCTTACCTTGGTCATCGAAGGCGTGCGTCAGCTCGTGGCCCACCACCACGCCGATGCCACCGAAGTTCAGCGACCTGCGGCAGGGCAACACCAGGCATCAGCACCCCAGAGCGGAGCCGGTGGCCCCATCCCGGCCTTGGGAAAAGGAGGAAATTCGGGAAGCAAGCTCTCCCACCCCGGCTCTTCTCCAAGGGTGTCACCAGGCTCTTACTTGGGAGAGGCGCGGGTGTAAAACGGGGCCTGGAGGATCCCGGCGGGGAAGACGATCTCGTTCTTGGTGGGCGAGTAGTACGCGTTGACCGTCGGCGGTGTCATGCTCCACCTGCGGCACATGAGGACCTTGGTGGAGAGCCGCTCAACCCCGGTTTAGCCCCCACCCCAACGATCCAACTGCCTGGAGAGCATCAGGGAGGACTCATCCCACGTAGCCACATCGTGACCCTCCACCACCACGATATTCCCGGGAGAGGCTTGCTGCGGGCACTTACTGGTCCCGGTTGGGCGGTTTCCGGAGCTGGTCGGCGGTGACCCTGGCCGAGAAGTTGTAAAACTGCATGACGTTCTCGAAGTAGAGGTCGGGCACGGCCTCGTACTGCGGGAGAGAGCAAAGCCGGCGGTGACCACGGCGCTTGGCCTCCGGCGCGGAGGCACCCGGCTGAGCGACTCACGTCGTTGAACACTTTATCCAGCTCCTTGGGGTCCATGATGAACTTGGGGTAGCCGATCATGTTGTAGATGGCATCTGCCTGGGGTGGGACATGGAGGTGTCTTTGGCACGGCACGGCGTGGGACAGCAGCGGTGCCCCCTCTGCCGCTGCAACGCCTCACCTTCTCCTTGGCGGATCTCCTCGTCTCCTCGTCCATCCACCGCAGCGTCTCCAGGCTCTCCTCGAAGGCCGTTTTGATCTCGGCGATCATCTCCTCTGCCTGGGCGAAACCCAACGGCATGTGTCAAATCCTCCCGCCGGGGACGCGGCGGTGCCTCTCCCGGACAGCCGCGGCGGGGCCACCTACCACTTGCTTGCTGTCCTCGGCGAAGGTGGCCTTGACGAACATGGCCCCCAGGGCGAAGCCCAGGTTGTTGTCTGTGTCGCTGATGCAAAACTTCCAGCGCGGGAGGCAGGTCTGCGCGGGGCGAGAAACCCGCCATCAGCCTCCCGCCCCGAGGGGACACCACCGCAGCTCCCGGGCTGGTGGGACCCCAAAACCCAGTTTCCCCCCACCACGGTGGGGACTTTGCAAAAAACCCAGGAGGGAGGGAGCCCCATGGTCGCCAGCGGGGTGGTTAAAGGAAAAACACAGACAAGAAAAATGCAATTTGGCGGCGCTCACCTTCTTCGTCCCGTACATCACCTCCATGAACTTCTCCTCGGCGTCCTGGAAGCGCTGGTCGAGGAAGGGGCTGGTTTTCCGCACCAGGTTCCAGATCATGTAGTTGTTGAGGAGGCTGCGGCGCAAGGGGAGGCCGTGAGCGGCGGGAGCCCGCGGCCGGCGCGCCGCGGGGACGCTTCTCACCATTTGTCCGTGGCGAGGATGAGGTCGGAGACCTGCTCCAGGTACTCCTTGGCGTAGACCACCACGGGCTCCGACTCGTTGAGCTCCACGGGGTAGAAGACGGTGGACAGGAACGGCAGCCAGTCCACGGCCGGTGCCAGCGCCTGCGGAAAGCCATGGCACCGCTATGCCTCTGTTTCAAGGCGTTGAGCAGCATCTTGCCCAAAAACGCTTCCCACCACGCCGGTGGCCACCAGCGCTCAGAGGTGACCCAAGAGTTTCCTCCCTCCAGTCTTGCAGGGGAAAAGTGAGCCCAGCCCAAGCCGGGAGGGCGTAAAAAAGGGGAGAACCTCCTACCTTGAGGTCTCCAGCCGTTATTTTGTGGTAGATGACCTCCTCGTCGCGGTGCTTCTCCTGCGGGATGGTGATGTTGGCCAGCGCCGTCTCGAAGTCCAGGATCTGCTGCATCTGCTGCCGCGTGGCCGCCTCGTCGGTGCCGCCCAGGAAGGTGCCCAGCTCCACCATGTAGTCGAGGTACCCGGCGAGCACCTACGCGGCGTCGAGGGGGGTCAGCGCGGCCGGCGCCGTCCCCCTCCTCCAAAACCAACATCCACGGCCGCTCCGCCACCCTCACCTTCTCGTTCTCCGTCTTGTTCAGGTAGTAGTCGCGGGACGGGAGGCCCAAGCCCGACTGGTCGACCTGCGGGGCGCGGAGAGGGGGCTGAGCGCCCGGCCCGCCGAGCCGGGGGGCACCGCCAGCCCCCCAGCAGCCCCCCAGCCCCACCTGGATGACGTTGCTGTTGGAGTTCTTGGAGTCGGCGCTGACGTAGACGGAGAAGAAGGGCGAGGTGCGGTAGTGGGCCGTCACCTCCCGCAGCGTGGCATTGAAGTCGCCCCCGGCCCAGGGGCCCGTGACGTTCCAGCCGCCCAGCTTGGGGGGAGAGACGCCGCGGTGAGGGCTCGCGCCCGGCTTCGGACGCCCGCCACCGCGTGAATATCCCCCCCGGGGCGGGCAAAACCATTGCCGCGGGGCCAAAAAAGCCCGGGAGAGGGAAGTCGCTGCGAATCGCTGCCTCCCTCCGCTCGGCCGCCCCGGCGATGCTCCGCGAGGACCGGGGACGCCCCGTGGGGCCCCGGCGCGAAAAACGAGCGCGGGAACTGCCCCGAAACAAGCCACCGAGGGCGGAAAAGCAGAAACCCTCTCGTTTTCCCCCGCCGCCGCCTTGCAAAGGCTTCAGCGGCCCGGCGGGGCTTCCCGCGCCGGTGCTCCCGGGGGAAGCGGCGGTCGCAGTCCGCACCTTCCGGATGAGCTCCACGAGCGGGGCGGCGCGCAGCTCCTCGATCTTGCTCTCGTTCATGCAGGCCCGGTAGTAGCGCTGCGCCTTGCGCTCCGCTTCGCTCGACACGTTGGCCGTGGCGTTTTCTGCGCGATCCGGGACGCTCCGGATAGATGCCGGCCTCCCCCCGCATGGCCCCCGGCTCCCTCCCTCCCTCCCGCCGCCAGCTCCGGCTCTCCGGAGGAGAGAGATAAGGAAAGAAAAACAAGCAGCGTTTTTCCAGGAGCTCTGATGCTCCTGCCCTCGCCCCCGCGCTGCCGGCTCCCTCCCCAGCTGCCTTACTTATTTCCCCGCCTGCCGCAGGCTGCAAAAAGCAGCGATCGACCCGTTCGCCACCTCTTAAACTACTCCCCTCCCCAAAATCCCGCTTTCCTCCAGGTTTTCCTGCCTTGTTACGCAGCTCACACCTATCGCTTCGCCTTTCCCAGCCCAAAAAGCCGCCCGGTGCTATCGGTGTGCCAGGTTTCCGCCGGAGCGGCCGGGCGCCGAGGCCGTTCCCGCGCTGCTCCCCCTCGCCCCGAAGCTCTTCCCGAGCTCCCCCCGCTTTTCGGCTCCTTGCCCCCGGCGCCGGCTTCCCAGCGGAAAACGCCGATAAGGAGCCGGTTGTTTGCTCAGAGCTTGAGCAAACCCTTCCCATGGGCTGCGAGGCGGAGACGGGCGCCGCTCGCCCGGGCGGCTTTTTCTCCAGCTCCTCGGGGCCAAGAAAAGCCCAGCCGAGCCCTCGAGTCCGTCCTTAAATCCTGGGGGCAAGTTTTCCCGCGGTGCCCAAAACCCTAAATCCCCAGGGGCAAATTTTCCCGCGGTGCCCTGAACCCTAAATCCCCGGGGCAAATTTTCCCGCGGTGCCCTGAACCCTAAATCCCCGGGGCAAATTTTCCCGCGGTGCCCTGAACCCTAAATCCCCGGGGCAAATTTTCCCGCGGTGCCCAAAACCCTAAATCCCCGGGGGAAAGTTTTCCCGCGGCCCCGGCCGGAGACCCCCCCGCTCACCCAGCAGATGCTTCATGACGGCCTGGTTGTGCTCCCAGAGGTTGTTGAAGGTGCCCCAGCGCGAGTGGCCGTCGGGGAGCGGGTTGGCCTTGATCCAGCCGCCGCAGGCGTAGCCGAAGAAGTCCTCGCAGGGGTCCACGGCGCGGTCCAGCGAGCCCAGGATGGCGGAGGTGACGGAGACGCAGGCCTCCGAGAGGCACACGGCCGGCGGCCCTGGGGGCGGCACGGCGGCTCAGCCCCGCGGCCCCGGCTCCCGGTCCCCCCCCCCCGGCCCCGGCGAGCCCCCCGCCGACTCACGGGCCCGGTACTGCAGGACGAGGCCCAGCAGGCAGCCGGCCAGCAGGGCGGCCAGCGCGGCCACCAGCGCCGCGAGCTGCTTCTCCGTGCGCGTGCGCTCGGCCCAGCAGCCCAGGCCGCTCCGCGGGCCGCGGAAGTTCACCTGCGCGGGAGAGAATAAAAACAGCGGAGAAACAGCGGCGTTTCCCTGTGGATCGCGGGAAAAAACCCCCGGTGCATTCCTGCATCGGCAGCATGAGACCGCGGGAAAAAAACCCTGGTGCATTCCTGCACCGGCGCATGGGACCGCGGGAAAAAATCCCCGGCGCGCTCCCGCCCTCCGAACCGCTCTCAGCTTTTCGGCCCGTGGCACGGACGAGGCCTCCCCGTCTCGGTCCGGGAACGAGGCCGCGGCTGCCAGCCAGAAATCCCGCCAGGAAGGGCAGCACAATGGGAGGAAACGCGGAGCCGGGCGAGCCGCAGCCGCCCGCTCGGAGAATCTCGGAGCCGGGCGAATGTGCGTTTCCCGGCATCGCTGTGCCCGAAGTCAGCGGCTCCAGTGTTATTTGGGGGACGAAACGCCGCAGCCGAGCTGGTTCGGCTCACTGATCCGGCAGAAAAGGGAACGAGCGGCAGCGCCGTCACATCCCGGCGCGGGGACGATCCCTGGGGCATTCGGCTCCCCTGCGGGATTTCCCCGGCGTGGGAAGCAGAGGTGCAGCGGAGCAACACAAGCCTCGATTTTGGGGCGGAAAAAGCCGTTCTCGAGCGAGGATGCCCGTGCAAACCTCCCGGTGCCGGTCGCATCGCTCCCTCGTGACTCCTCGCAGCCTCTCGGTCTCTCCCCGGATATTCCTGCGGGAGCCTGACTTTCTGAGCGGCACACGGGCTCGTCCCGGCCGCCCGCGGCCCCGTACAAAGCGGCTCCCCCGCCGCGCGGGGAGGATCGCGCCCGGCTTAGCCTAATCCGACCTTTATGCGGGGACAAAGCTGCCGGCGGGGCGGTAATTGCTCGGCAAAGGCCCCCGCGGCTCCGGGAAGGACCCGCGGGGCCAGGACTTCGCCCCCGGCCGCGCTTCCCCCTCCTCTTCTTGGCTCTCGCAGCCCCGCGGAGCCGGGAGCAAAGGGCAGCGCGCGGGGAGCTGCCGCCATCCCAAAGCGGACTTTGCCCCGGGGACGGCGGCAGCCCGGCAAAGCGAGCGGCTCCCGGGGGAAGCCCCGCTCCGAAAGGGCCCCGCGCGCCGCCGGGCCCCACCTGGAAGCCGTTGGGGTAGCCGTCGCCGTCGCCCTCCAAGGGGTCCTCGTCGTCCAGCGTCGCCCGCTTGTAGGTCGACATCTGCAAGGCGAAAGGCGGCACGGAGGCGCTCAGCGTCCCCGCTGCCGGCATGGGCCCCGGCGAGGAGGAAGAGGAAGAGGAAGGCGACACTTGCCCCGGCAGGTTATAAAGCCGCCTCCTCCGGGGAAGCTCCACGCCGGAGGGAGCGCGGGGCGCCGAGGAGCGCGCGTCGGCCTCCGCAGCCTCTCCTTGGCCTCGGACAAGCCGCACGTTTCCCCGGGGAAGCCGAGCGCCGCTTTCGCCGCCCCCCGGGGCCGTGGGAGCAGCGGGCAGCCGCGAGGCGCGTTTCCTCCCGAGACTACCAGCTCGCTCGCGCGCTCGGGCGAAGCGCGTCCCAGAGGGGAAACCGAGGCAGGGAGACGGAGCCCCGCGGCGGGTGCTGCCGCGGCCGGGCTGCCCCGGGCCTCGGTTTCCCCCGGCCCCGCGGGTGAGACGACGGCGCCGGGGCTCAGCCGCGGGGGCGAACAATAGGCCCCAGAGGTGGGAACTTCCCCTCTCGCTCCGGCGGGATAACGCCGCCTCCCAGCACCGTTAACCTTTTCCACCCTGCCGCCCGCCGCCGGGGCTCGGGGGGGGGGGGGGGGTTTGTGGGGTTTTTCCCCCCACCCCCGGATTTTTCCCGAGGGTGCAGCCAGGTTTCCCCCTGGCACGATGGATAACGAAGCCCCCCCTGCCCCCCCCCGGCTAATGAGGCGCCGCTGGGGCTCTGGTTTTAATTAGCCCCGGGTGCTTGCACAACCGCCGCGTGTGACAACAACAACAACGCGGCGGGGGGACGGGGCAGCACTTTTCCCCCCCAAAAATCTGCTTTTTTTGCTTTTTTCTTTCCTCCCCTGCTTTCTCCCGCTGTTTTTGCACGAGGCGCCGGGCCGAAAGCGGCAGCTCCGGGTGCAAAATTCCCACCCCGCGGCCGCCGCGTCCCGCAAAGCCGCCCCCGGCCCGGCTCAAAAACCCCCGGCGCAGGCAAATTCCCGGAGCTGGGAGCCGGCAGCCAACGCTTTCCCGCGGGAAGGGGCTTTCGGCGCTCCCTTTCTCCCAAAAAACACTTGGGGGGGGGTAAATAAGTAAATAAATCAGGCTGTCGCTGGCAGCCCGCCCAGGCTCAACCCTGTATTAGCCAGCGGGGAAGCCACGGCGCTGCCGGGAGCAGGGTGGCCCCGGGGGCCCCGGCAGCCCAGCGGCACCGGGCATCACGCAAAAGGAAAAGAAAAGATGAAAAAGAAGTAAAAGTGGCCCGGGAGGAAGTTAGGGACCGAAAAAGAGGCATTTTCCCATTTTCCTTTTTCCCTTCCGCTTTCCCCCAAACGCCCGTCGCCGGCGGGGCGGGACGAGCATCCGTGGGGCACCCATGGGTGCTCGAGCCCCGTTTCGGCAGGCGAGAGCCGCAGCGGTGCTTGGAAACAGGCCGTTTTGCCCAAAACGCCCCTCTTTTTTCCCCAAAAAACTACTAATAAAAACTAAGATTCCCAAAAAAGAGAGGGGAGCCCTCCTGGGTGCGGAGCCCTGGCGGGCGGCGCCGCTGCCCCCCGCTTTTTGGGGAGGGGGGCACCGTCGGGGTGAGGGGCCCCGGCGTCCGGGGGGCCCCGGCGTCCGGGTGGGGGGAGCCTTGGCCGCCGGCTCCCTCCCGGGCGCCATTTCGGCTGCGGCGGCTCCGTTTCGCTGCCGCTTTCCCCAGCGCGGGAAAAAAAAAGAAAGCAAGAAATCGTCAATTGGGCCTTAAAGCCCCCAAAACGTCGCTGCCCCTCGCAGCCCCCCCGGGGCCGATCAGCGGCGCGGCGTTAATTGGGGTCCCGATGCTAATGGGGGGGGGGGGCGGGAATTTGGGGAGC
Source organism: Dromaius novaehollandiae (assembly GCF_036370855.1). Lineage (NCBI taxonomy): Eukaryota > Metazoa > Chordata > Aves > Casuariiformes > Dromaiidae > Dromaius > Dromaius novaehollandiae. The sequence goes on along the minus strand of NC_088121.1, from coordinate 7,933,094 downwards.
TCGGCGCCAGCCGCGCGAAAAATCTCCGCGCTGCAAAAAAAAAAAAGGAGGAAAAAGGGAAAGCGTTGAGGAAGGAGGCGCCCCGAGCCGGGGGGGGGGACGGGGGGGTGGTGGGCGCCGCGGGCCCCCGCTCACCATGGTCGCGGCTCCTCGGGGCGCCCGAGCCGCCGCCGCGGCCTCCGCAGCGAGGCTGCACCTGGGCCGCGGAAGCCAATGGGCCCGCGGAGGGCCGGGCTTCCGCGCTCGCGGCCCTTAACTCTTTCGGGCGGCCGCGGGGGCCCCCGCTGCCCGGCCTCCCCGCGGCCCCTCGCCGGCGTTTCGGGGTTGGGGGTGCCCCAAGCCAGCGGCTGTGCAAGCGCGCAAGGGCGAGCACACGGCTGTGCGAGCACGCGATCGTGCAAGCATGCAAGCACGCGATCGTGCGCGTATGCACACGTGCGCGCGCCCAAGCGCACGATCGTGCAAGCGTTCACACACACGAGCGTCCAAGCGCACGATCGTGCAAGCACGCACACGTGCAAGCACATGGCTGTGCACGTATGGAGGCACATAAGCATCCACGCACGCGACTACGCAAGTAGGCAATTGTGCAAGCACCTAAGCACACAATTGTGCAAATATGCACGCGTGCGAGCACCCGAGCACATGATTGTGCAAGCATGCACACGTGCAAGCGCCCAAACGTGCAAGTATGTGCACATCCGAACACCCAAGCACCCAAACACGCAGCCATGCACGTGCCCAAGCACCCGAGCGTGCAAGCAGGCACACACCCAGGCACCCGAGCGTGCAAGCAGGCACACACCCAGGCAGGCGATCGCGCCGGCACGCACACGCATCCGAACCTGCAATTAGGCGAGCTGGGTTCTCCCCTCCCCGCCGCCCGGGCCCAAGAGCCGGGAGCCGCCGGCCCCTCCAAGCCTTGCGGCTTTTTTTCCTCTTTTCTTTCCCAGCTGCGGCTTTTCCCAGCCGGGCTGGGCTTTCGGGAGCGCAGCCTCGCCATGCGGCCGTCCCTGCTCTGTACGGACCAGCCGAGCTAACGAGCTTTTTAACAAGCTTTTAATTGCCCCTTGCCGCCGGCACCTGGGGCTGCGGGGCCGCTGAGCACTGACGCACTCGGCTCACGTGTGGGGCTGCTACAAACGCCTCTGCCGGGGGGGGAAAACAAATGGCAGCGGGGTTTGGGGGGGCACGAAACGCCCCCGCCGAGGCCCCCTGTTTATCATAGGACCTACGCAAACAGGCTGAAGCCTGGGGAAACCGAGGCAGGCCGGGCCCCGCTGCGGCAGCCTGCCCCGAAGCGGGGCTGCAGCGTGCCGCCGGCCCCGCACAACCCCATAGCAGACACCGGAGACTCCCCCGCTGCAGCGGGCTGGGGGCAGAGAGTGGCCAAAGCACCCGGCCTTCGCCCCACCGCCAGCCCCGCTGCCGGCGAGCCCCCCAGTGCTCCCAGTGCTCCCAGTAAAACCCGGCAGAGGGCACCAGTAAGCCCAGTTCGGTGCCGTTTCCCCCCCCCCCCCCCCCGCTGCTGGCAGGCGGGTGGAGGGTGGAGGAAGGGGAGGAGGAGGAGGAGAAGGCCGGTGCCGGCGGGGGGATTTAAGGGCTCGCGGGGGCCCCGGCCCCGTCCTCTGCGCCGGAGCCAAGCAGGGCCGCGCGCCCCACGCCGGGCTGCGGGCGCGGAGAGGCCCCGGACGTCCCCGCGCGCGAAGCCCCCGCGGTAAGGACCACCGCCACCACCGCCACCACCGCCACCACCGCCACCGCCGGGGACCTCGCTGCCACCACCGCCACCGCCGGGGACCTCGCCGTGTGCGGGGCCGCGGGGACGGGCGGCGGGACGCGGGGAGCGATGGGGACACGGGGGAGCAGGGGGGACCTGGAGGTGCAACGGGGACACGGAGGTGCAACAGGGACGGGGATGTGCAACAGGGATGCGGCCGTGCAACAGGGACCTGCAACGGGGACAGGGACGCGCGGTCGGGACGGGGACATGCAACAGGGACGGGGACATGCAACAGGGACGTGCAGCGGGGACAGGGACACGCAAGAGGGATGCGGACATGCAAGGGGGACATGCACTCGGGACAGGGACATGCGACGGGGACAGGGACAAGCACTGGGGACACGGGCATGCAGTCGGGACGGGGACATGCAGTCGGGATGCAGACATGCAACGGGGACAGGGACACGCAAGAGGGATGCGGACATGCAAGGGGGACATGCACTCGGGACAGGGACATGCGACGGGGACAGGGACAAGCACTGGGGACACGGGCATGCAGTCGGGACGGGGACATGCAGTTGGGATGCAGACATGCAACGGGGACAGGGACACGCAAGAGGGATGGGGACAAGCACTGGGGACATGGGCATGCAGCCAGGACGGGGACATGCAAGAAGGATGGGGACATGCAGTTGGGATTGGGACATGCAGTTGGGATGGGGACACGCAGGGGGGGCACGCAATAAGGACAGGGACACGTAACAGGGACACGGCCGTGCAGCAGGGACCCCGCGAGCCGCCCTCGCCCACTGCCGTCCCCCGCCGCGCCGGGGCGCGATGAAGGCTCTCCTCCTCGCCCTCGTGGCCGAGCTGTGCCTGGCCTCGCTGGCGCCCGGTAGGTGGGTTTCGGGGGGGGGGGGGGACACGGGGGGGTGCCGGTGGCCGAGCCCGGCTTTGCGCCCGCCCGCAGAGAAGGAGCAGGACCCCGAGTACTGGCGGCGGCAGGCCCAGGCGGCCCTGCGCGATGCCCTGCGCCTCCAGCGCCTCAACCAGAACGTGGCCAAGAACCTCCTCCTCTTCCTCGGCGACGGTGAGCCGGGGCGGGTGAGGGTGGCCGAGCGCGGCACGAGCGTGCCGGGTCTCTGCGGCGGCTCACGGGGATGCAACCCCCCCCCAACCCCCCCCCGCAGGCATGGGGGTCTCCACCGTCACGGCCGCCCGCATCCTCAAGGGGCAGCTGCAGCACGGGCAGGGCGAGGAGAGCCAGCTGGAGATGGACAAGTTCCCCTACGTCGCCCTCTCCAAGGTGGGGCCACCACCCCGATTTGGGCCGCGGGATGGGGCCACCAAGGCGCCGCTCCCGCCCCGGCCTCGCCGAAGCCCCGCTTTGCGGCGAGCGCCCCAAAACCCCCCTTTCTCCGTCTCCCCCCCACCCCGCCGCAGACCTACAACACCAACGCGCAGGTGCCCGACAGCGCCGGCACCGCCACCGCCTACCTGTGCGGCGTCAAGGCCAACGAGGGCACCGTGGGCGTCAGCGCCGGCGTCACCCGCGACCAGTGCAACACCACCAAGGGCCGCGAGGTCACCTCCATCCTCCGCTGGGCCAAGGACGGAGGTGGGCCCCGGCGTCCCCCCGCCCTCCGGCCTCGGGCAAAGGCCCCTTGGCACCGCGGCGCCTATTCGCCCAAAGCGCCCGCTTTGCAAAATCAGGCTTCCTGCACCGTTTTGCACCGTCTGCATCGGGGCCGGCCGCTTTTTTCACCCCGCGCCGGGCGTTTTTGGGGCGCAGGCAAGTCGGTGGGCATCGTCACCACCACGCGGGTGACCCACGCGACGCCCAGCGCCGCCTACGCCCACTCGGCCAACCGCGACTGGTACTCGGACGGCGAGATGCCCCCGGACGCGCTGGAGGGCGGCTGCAAGGACATCGCCCGGCAGCTGGTGGAGAACATCCCCGACATCGAGGTAGGGCCGCCGGCCGCTGTGGGGCCCGGCCCCCCCGGCCGCTGTGGGGCCAGCAGCCCGGCAACGCGGGGGACGGACCGCGGGAAGACGCGGGGCTGCCACCGCGGGCGGACGCGGGACCAGGGCTGGGGGCAGACGTGGGGCTGGGATCCCCAGGGGATGTGGGGCTGGGACCCTCAGGGGATGTGGGGTTGGGACCCTCAGGGGATGTGGGGCTGGGACCCCCAGGAGATGGGGGGATGGGACCACCAGGAGATGTGGCACTGGTATCCCCAGGGGATGTGGGGCTGGGACCTTCAGTAGTTGGGGGGCTGGTACCCCCAGGAGATGTGGGGCTGGGACCCTCGGTAGTTGGGGGGCTGGGACCCCCAGGGGATGTGGGGCTGGGACCCCCAGGAGATGTGGGGCTGGGACCCTCAGTAGTTGGGGGGCTGGGACCTCCAGGAGATGTGGGGCTGGGGCCCTCAGGAGATATGGGGCTGGGGCCCTCAGTAGTTGGGGGGATGGGACCCTCAGAAGGTGTGGGGCTGGGACCCTCAGTAGTTGGGGGGATGGGACCCCCAGGCGATGTGGGGCTGGGACCCTCAGTAGTTGGGGCGATGGGACCTCCAGGAGATGTGGGGCTGGGACCCCTGGAGATGTGGGGCGGGGACCCTCAGTAGATGGGGGGCTGGGGCCCTCAGGAGATATGGGGCTGGGACCCTCAGTAGTTGGGGGGATGGGACCCTCAGGAGATGGGGGGCTGGGACCTCCAGGAGATGTGGACCTGGGATCCCCAGTGGATGTGGGGCGGGGACCCCAGAGGATGCAGGGCTGGGACCACTGGAAGACGTGGGGCTGGGATCAGGGATGGGTCCAGAGCTGGGACCCCCGGGAGATGCGGGGCTGGGACCCCCAGGAGATGTGGGGCCGGACCCCCAGGAGATGTGGGGCCGGGACCCCCATGGGATGCAACCCTCCCTCGCTGCCCTGCTGCCCCGCGGGCTGCGCTTCCCTCGCTGCCCATTTGAGCCAAAATTCGGCCCTGTAAATAAATCTGCTTCTGTGCTTCAAAATAGCCCCACGGCGCAGCCTGTCATTTAGCTCTTTAATAGGCTGCTCGCCCGCTTTTTTCCCTTTAATATAATTTTAACTCTGTCCCAGGCTGGAAATAATTATATAGCGGGGAAGAGGGGTTTTTTTTTTTTTTTCTTCCCGTTCTCCCTCTTCTTCGCCTTAATAATTTTGGCATTGCTTTTTTGCAGCGTTGTAATTCACCTTCGGCGCGGGGCGGCGGCGGGGGGGGGATCTCGGCCCGGTTATTTATAACGGCGGCCGGGGAGGCGGCGCTCCAAAGCAAACAGCCCGCGCCGCGGGACGGGGCTCCGCGCCGGCGGGGTCACGCGGGGACCCGGCCGCACGCGGAGCCAAATCGGGGCTGGCGCAGGGGGATATTTCGGTCCCGGGTGGTTTCGGCTCGGCGGCGTTAATAGCCGCCGGGTGGGTTATTTCGGTGAGGTCCCTGGGGTGGTTTCGCCTCGCTTCGCCGCCCGACGGGGTTCCCTGGATGTCTCGGCCCGCCGCGGTGCCGCGGGGGCTGTTCTCCTCCTCGCGCGGCCCGAATCCCCGCGGGAAAGAAAATCTCAGCTCTGTGCCAGCCATCCGGCGGGGGGCTTTTCCGGAGGGTCCCGTGGGGAAACGGCCGCCCGTTCCCGCAGGTGATCCTGGGCGGCGGGCGCAAGTACATGTTCCCCAAAAACGCCAGCGACGTGGAGTACCCGGGCGAGGAGCGGCACCGCGGCACCCGCCTGGACCGCCGCGACCTCGTCCAGGCCTGGCGCGACAGCAAGCCGCCCGGCGCGGTAACGGGGGGGGGGGGACACGGGGGGGGGGGGGACCGGCACCCCGCGGCGGGTGCATCCCCACGGGACGCCTGGGCTCCGGCAGGTCGCCCGCTACGTGTGGCACCGGCGGGAGCTGCTGGCGCTCAACCTCAGCCGCGTCGACTTCCTCCTGGGTGAGTGGGGCGGCGGGTGGGCGCGGGGGGGTCCCGGGCATGCGGCACCCCGGTGACACCCCCCCCCCCGGCAACCGCCTCCCTGCCCAGGCCTCTTCGAGCCGGGTGACATGGTCTACGAGCTGGACCGCAACAACGAGACGGACCCGTCGCTCACCGAGATGGTGGCCGTGGCCATCCGGATGCTGCAGAAAAACCCCCGGGGGTTTTTCCTCCTGGTGGAAGGTGGGGGCACAAAGGGGGGGCCCGTGGGGTGACACCGACGGGGTGATGCTGAGGGGGTGACACCGACGGGGTGATGCCAGTGGGGTGACACCGACGGGGTGACGCCAAGGGGGTGATGCTGATGGGGTGACACCAACGAGGTGATGCGGCTAGGCTGATGCCGACGGGATGATGCTGATGCGGTGACACCGATGGGGTGATGCCACTGGGGTGATGATGATGGGGTGACACCAACAGGGTGATGCTGCCGGGGTGACGCCGACGGGGTGATGCTGATGGGGTGACACCAACGGGGTGATGTGGCTAGGCTGATGCCAACGGGATGATGCTGATGTGGTGACACCGATGGGGTGATGCTGATGGAGGGACATCAACGGGGTGATGCCACTGGGGCGATGATGATGGGGTGACACCAACAGGGTGATGCTGCCAGGGTGATGCTGACGGGGTGATGCTGATGGGGTGACACCAACGGGGTGATGCGGCTAGGCTGATGCCAACGGGATGATGCTGATGTGGTGACACCGATGGGGTGATGCTGATGGAGGGACATCAACGGGGTGATGCCACTGGGGCGATGATGATGGGGTGACACCAACGGGGTGATGCCGCTGGGGTGATGCTGATGGGGTGACACCAACGGGGTGATGATGATGGGTGGCCTCGCAGGGGGCCGTATCGACCACGGGCACCACGAGGGCAAGGCCAAGCAGGCGCTGCACGAGGCGGTGGAGCTGGACCGCGCCGTGGGGCTGGCGGCCCGGCTCACCTCGCCGCGCGACACCCTCACCGTCGTCACCGCCGACCACTCGCACGTCTTCACCTTCGGCGGCTACACCCCCCGCGGCAACCCCATCTTCGGTGAGCCCCCCACCCCCCCCCAACCCCCCCCCGGGGCGGCGGGGTCGGTGCTGACGGCGCCCGCGGCAGGTCTGGCGCCGATGCAGAGCGACGTGGACCGCAAGCCCTTCACCGCCATCCTCTACGGCAACGGCCCCGGCTACAAGATGGTGGCGGGCGAGCGGGAGAACGTCTCCACCGTGGACTTCGGTGAGTGGTCCCGGGGACGGAGGGAGGGACGGACGGACGGATGGACGGATGGGTGGATGGATGGATGGACGGACAGACGGACGGATGGATGGACGGATGGGTGGATGGACGGATGGAGGGATGGGTGGATGGATGGACGGATGGTTGGACAGATTGATGGACGGATGGATGGACGGATGGACAGATGCATGGAAGGATGCATGGATGGACGGATGCATGGATAGGCAGATGAATGGATGGATGGACAGATGGATGGACGGACAGATGGACGGACAGATGGATGGACGGATGGATGGATGGAGGGATGGGTGGATGGACGGACGGATGGATGGACAGATTGATAGACGGATGGATGGACGGATAGACAGATGCATGGAAGGATGGACGGATGGACGGATGCATGGATGGGCGGATGAATGGATGGATGGATGGACGGATGGACAGATGGAGGGACAGACGGATGGATGGAGGGATGGGTGGATGGATGGACAGATTGATGGACGGATGGATGGATGGACGGACGGACACATGGATGGACGGACGCATGGACGAGCAAACCCGCTAACGCCGGGGCGTTTCGGCCCCGCAGCCCACGCCAACTACCAGGCGCAGGCGGCGGTGCCGCTGCGGCAGGAGACGCACGGCGGCGAGGACGTGGCCGTCTTCGCCAAGGGCCCCATGGCCCACCTGCTGCACGGCGTCCGCGAGCAGAACTACATCCCGCACGCCATGGCCTACGCCGCCTGCATCGGCCCCAACCGGGCGCACTGCGGCGGTGCCGCTGCCGCCGCCGCGCCGGCCCCGCGCTCCCTGGCCTTCCTCGCCGCCCTCCTCCTCCTCCCGCTGCTCCGCTGAGCGCTGGCCGCTCCCGCCGGCCGCCCGCAACGTGGTTTTCCTGCCCTGTCATTAGCATCGCTCCGCTCCCCCCGCTCCGGCCCTCGGGGAGCGCGGGGTGGGGGGGGGGGTGAAAAAAAGAAAAAAAGAAAAGAAAAAAGGAAAAAAAGCCCCCGGGCCATGCACGAGCTGGCGATGCTCCGGCCCCCCGGCGCGGAAGGAAGCCGAGGTGAATGCAAGGAAACGCGGTGGCCGGGGGGCGGCAGGGCCGGTGGCGTGGGAGCGGGGGGGGCGCAGTGGGGGGCTCCAATGGCCCATTCGCGGGGTGGGGGAGGCAGGAAGGATCCGGCCGCCGCCTCCTCCGACATCAAAACCCTCCTGTTCGCAAGCGGCCCCCTGTGCAAATAGTGACCCCCCCCCCAACTTGCAAACCACTGCCTGTGCAAATAGCAACCCCCCCATTTGCAAACCACTCCCTGCGCGTGCAAATACCAACCCCCCCGTTTGCAAACCGCACTATGTGCGTGCAAATAGCACCCCCCCGCTTGCAAACCGCTCCCTGTGCAAATACCACCCCCCCCTTGCAAACTTCTCCCCGTGTGTGCAAATAGCACCCCCCCGCTTGCAAACAGCCCGCCACACTTGCAAATAGCACCCCCAGTTGCAAACGACACCCCCCCGCATGCAAATAGCGTCCCCCCTTTGCAAACCGCTCCCTGTGTGTGCAAATAGCACCCCCCCATTTGCAAATGGCCCGCCACACTTGCAAATGGCACCCCCAGTTGCAAATGACACCCCCTGCATGCAAATAGCACCCCCCCCCAGTTGCAACGGGCCCCCCCATGCATGCAAACGGCACCCCTGGTTGCAAACACCTCCCTGTGCAAATAGCACCCCGCCAGCTGCAAAGGGCACCCTGCGCGTGCAAATCGCCCCATCCATGTGCAAAGGGCACCCTGAGCGTGCAAATCGCCCCCCCCACGCGTGCAAACGGACCCCCCCCCTGCTTGCAAACCAGGCCCTGCGTGTGCAAATCACACCCCGCGTTTGCAAACCGGCCCCTGCGTGTGCAATCGCTGCCCTTGCACACGCAACCGCTGCCCTTGCACGCGCAGTCGCTGCCCTTGCACACTTGCCCCCCCCCCCGCCGGCCGGTGCCCGCTGCGGGCGGCCGCGAGGGGCTGGCGCGGCCCTTTTCGGCGACGCTGCCCGGCGCCTGCGGCCCCCGCGGCCCCCGGTATTTATTTCCTCGCCCCCCGCGCGGGCCGGCGGCACGGGGCCAGGAGCCGCGGCCCTGGCAAGCCCGGCGCCCGCCGGAGCCAACGCAGAGCGAGGGGTTTTTTGTAAAGCCCCTTTTTTTTGCAATTTCTTTTTTTTCCCCCTTTTTTTGGAATTTCTCGTTTTTTCCCCTTTTTTTGGGAATTTCTCTTTTTCCCCTTTTTTCCCCTTCCGGCGGGGGGGCACCCGCGGGTGCCGCAGCAGCGTCGCCGTTCGGTAGCAATAAATAGATCTTTATTTTATACACGGCCCGGCCAGCGCCCCGAAACGCGGGGGGGGGGGCCGGCGGGGGGGGGGGGCGAAAGCGGGGGGGCGGCGCGCTCCCGGCGCCCCAAACCACATACTTACACCGGGGAGGGGGGGGCGCCGGGGGGGGGGATTGTCTGGCGATGCCCCCGGGGGGGGCCCGAAACGCAGCCGGGATGCTGGGGGGGGGGGGGGGGCGCCGGTGGTGGCGATGGCTTCGTGTCCTGGCGAGGGGGGGGGCGAAGCGGGGTGGCGGCGAAAAAGGGGGGTGCGAGCCCTCTTCTGGCCCCCCCGCGGCGCCCGGCGAGGAAGACTAGCAGCCCTGCGCGAAGGCCAGAGGGGGGGTCACCGGGGAGAGGGGGGGGTCACCACCACCATCACCCCCCCCAGCGCGGGGCCGGCCTCACCGTGGGCGGCAGCCGGAGCTCGGGGGGGCCGGGGGGGGCCGGGCGGGCGCCGTCGGGCTCCTCGGGCTCCTCGGCCACGCTGCCGAAGCTGCTGGCGCTGGACGACGAGCGGGAGAAATCCCGCGGCGGCTCCGGCTTCTCCGCTCTGCGAGGGACGCCTGGCCTGCGCCACCCCGTCCCCCCCTGTCCCCATGCCACCATGTCCCCGTGTCACCCCATGCCACCACATCCCCATGCCACCACGTCCCTGTGTCAGCCCATCCCCATGCCACCGCATCCCTGTCCCATCCCGTCCCCATCCCACCATGTCCCCATGTCACCCGATTGAAGTGCCACCTTGTCCCCGTGCCACGCCACCCTGGTGAGACCTCGTCCCTGTGATGTCCCGTTCTCACACCACCTTGTCCCTGTGTCATCCTGCTGCTGTGCCACCCCATCCCCGCGCCACCCTGTCCCTGCACTGCTCCGTCCCCGTGCTACCACGTCCCTGTGCTGCTCCATCCACGTGCCACCCCATCCCACGATGGCCCTGTGCCACCCCCTCCCCATGATACCATACCCCATGCCACCCCACCCCTCAGCCACCCCAGCCAAGTGCCACCAGGTCCCCAAGCTACCATGTCACCATGCCATCCCATCCGAGTGCCACCAGGTCCCCGAGCTACGATGCCACCCCATCTGAGTGCCACCAGGTCCCCAAGCTACCATGTCACCATGCCACCCCAACCGAGTGCCACCAGGTCCCCAAGCTACCATGTCTCTATGCCATCCCATCCCCAAACTACCATGTCTCCATGCCACCCCATCCAAGTGCCACCCCATCCCCAAGCTACCATGTCTCCATGCCACCCAATCCAAGTGCCACCGGGTCCCCAAGCTACCATGTCTCCATGCCACCCCATCCAAGAGCCACCAGGTCCCCAAGCTACCATGTCTCCATGCCACCCCATCCAAGAGCCACCAGGTCCCCGAGCTACCATGTCTCCATGCCACCCCATCCAAGTGCCACCCCACCCCCGAGCTACCATGTCTCCATGCCACCCCATCCAAGCACCACCAGGTCCCCGAGCTACCACGTCTCCATGCCACCCCATCCAAGAGCCACCAGGTCCCCAAGCTACCATGTCTCCATGCCACCCAATCCAAGCGCCACCGGGTCCCCGAGCTACCATGTCTCCATGCCACCCCATCCAAGTGCCACCCCATCCCCAAGCTACCATGTCTCCATGCCACCCCATCCAAGTGCCACCGGGTCCCCGAGCTACCATGTCTCCATGCCACCCCATCCAAGTGCCACCCCACCCCCGAGCTACCATGTCTCCATGCCACCCAATCCAAGTGCCACCGGGTCCCCGAGCTACCATGTCTCCATGCCACCCCATCCAAGTGCCACCCCATCCCCGAGCTACCATGTCTCCATGCCACCCCATCCAAGTGCCACCCCATCCCCGAGCTACCATGTCTCCATGCCACCCCATCCAAGTGCCACCGGGTCCCCAAGCTACCATGTCTCCATGCCACCCCATCCAAGAGCCACCAGGTCCCCAAGCTACCATGTCTCCATGCCACCCCATCCAAGAGCCACCAGGTCCCCGAGCTACCATGTCTCCATGCCACCCCATCCAAGTGCCACCCCACCCCCGAGGTACCATGTCTCCATGCCACCCAATCCAAGAGCCACCAGGTCCCCGAGCTACCATGTCTCCATGCCACCCAATCCAAGCGCCACCGGGTCCCCGAGCTACCATGTCTCCATGCCACCCAATCCAAGTGCCACCCCATCCCCAAGCTACCATGTCTCCATGCCACCCCATCCAAGCACCACCCCATCCCCGAGGTACCATGTCTCCATGCCACCCCATCCAAGAGCCACCAGGTCCCCAACCTACCATGTCTCCATGCCACCCGATCCAGGCGCCATCGGGTCCCCAAGCTACCATGTCTCCATGCCACCCAATCCAAGAGCCACCTCATCCCCGAGCTACCACGTCTCCATGCCACCCCATCCAAGCGCCACCGGGTCCCCGAGCTACCACGTCTCCATGCCACCCCATCCAAGTGCCACCCCATCCCCGAGGTACCACGTCTCCATGCCACCCAATCCAAGCACCACCGGGTCCCCGAGCTACCACGTCTCCATGCCACCCCATCCAAGAGCCACCAGGTCCCCAAGCTACCATGTCTCCATGCCACCCCATCCAAGCGCCACCGGGTCCCCGAGCTACCACGTCTCCACGCCACCCGATCCAAGCGCCATCGGGTCCCCGTGCCCCCGGTCCCCGCGCCGCCCCACGCCCGCGCCCCCAACCTGTTCCTGGCGGTGGGCATCTCGGGGGAGCTCTGCGCCGAGGAGGCCCGGGAGGCGGGCGGCGGGGCCCCGGGGCTGGTGGCGCCGGGCGGGCTGTCCCTGGCGGGGGACGGGGCGGGTGGGCAGGGCGGCGGGCGCCCCGGCCCCCCGCGCCCCGGCACCCACCTCTGCTCCTGCACCTCCTGGATGTTCTCGATGCCGATGGCGCTGCTGCGGCGCGAGCCCAGGGGCCCCGGGCGCTTCCGCGTGGGGCTCTTGCCGGGCACCAGCAGGGCCTGCGGGGCACCCACGGCGCGCTCAGGGGACGCGGCGGCGGCAGGGGGGACACCGGGGGGGGGGGACACGGGGGGCACCCACCTCCTCCACGGTGCCGATGCCGATGGCGCTGCCGCGACGTCCCCGCCGGCTCCCGGGCACCAGCAGCGACTGCCGAGGCGGCGCCCACCGCCGTCAGCCCCCGGCACGGGGCCGTCGGGGGGGCGGGGCTTGGGTGAGGGGGCGGGGCTTGTCATCGCAGGGGGGCGTGGCCAGGAGGAAGGGGGCGTGGCCAGGAGAAAGGGGGCGGGCTCAGGTGCAGGGAGGTGAATGGGAGTGGAACTTTGGGGCTGGGCTGGGGAGAGGAGGGGCGTGGCCAGGAGGAAGGGGGCGTGGCCAGGAGGAAGGGGGCGTGGCCAGGAGGAAGGGGGCGGGCTCAGGTGCAGGATGGTGAATGGGAGTGGAACTTTGGGGCTGGGCTGGGGAGAGGAGGGGCGTGGCCAGGAGGAAGGGGGCGTGGCCAGGAGGAAGGGGGCGTGGCCAGGAGGAAGGGGGCGGGCTCAGGTGCAGGATGGTGAATGGCAGTGGAACCTTGGGGCTGGGCTGGGGAGAGGAGGGGCGTGGCCAGGAGGAAGGGGGAGTGGCTCAGGGTGAGGGGGCGTGGCTTAGGGGCTCAGGCTCAGCCGAAGGGGCCAGAGGAGGTGTGTCCGTGCATTGCAGGGGCGGGGCCACGCAGCAAGGGGCGGGGCCACGCAGAAGCCCCGCCCCCATCCCATTCTCACCTTGAAGGACTCGAAGAAGCTGCCGCCGCCGCTGCCAGCGCCGCCGGCGCCGTTCTCGGGCCGGTCCTCGTCGGGGCCCAGCCCCAGCATGGCCTGGCTGTGGGCGTGCAGCTCCTCGTGCAGCGTCTCCAGCAGCGCCGCCCGCGTCCGCTCCTGCGGCGACGACCGCGGCACCGGTCACGGTGCACGGTGCAGCACCCGCGCCGTGCACGGCCCCTGCACCACGCGTGCACGGTGCACGCTGCAGGCGCAGCACCTGCAGCATGCATGGCCCCCGCCGCAGGCCCAGCGCCGCCGGGGCCGCGGCGGAGCCGGCGCGGGGCTCACCTCCAGCTTGGCGAACTTGTCGGCCCGGTAGCAGGCGTACTCGGCGTTGATGAGCTTGGTGAGCAGGAACTCCTGGAACTCGGGGCCCTGCGGGGCGACGGAGCCGCCCTGGTGGGTGCCGGCCCCCCCCCGGCGCCCCGCGGCGCCCGCCGCCGCTCACCTTCCTGAAGACGGCGGGGTCGGGCAGCGGGGGCCCGAAGAAGGGCACGTCGTCCCGCGCCGTGACGGAGACCTGCAGCGCGGGGCGGGGGGGCGGCGTCAGGGCGGCCGAGGCGCGGGGAGGGCCCCGGCGTCCGGGCGGCCCGTACCTTGTAGAGGGTGTCCTGGGAGCCGGCCTGCTCCAGCTGCACCACCACGTAGGCGTGCAAGAAGTTGGAGGCGATCATGTCAGGCACGAAGGGGGTGTTCTCGTCCTGGAAGACGATGGCCACGATGTCGTTGCCGATGTGGCGCTTGCGCTGCAGCTGGGGGGGGACGGGAGGGCCGGGGGTCAGCGGCGGCGGGGCGGCCGGCGGGTGCCCCGCGGCGGGCGCCTACCTGCTGGGCGTCGCCCTCGGTGTAGGGCAGCTTGGTGGAGACGTGGAACATGATCTCCTTGTCGCGGAAGTGGCAGTACACCGACTCGGTGCCCGTCTGCCCGTGCGTCACGTCCAGGCCGCCCCGGAACCTGCCGCGGGACGGGGCTGAGGCCGGCGGCACCGCGGGGTGGGGGAACCCGGGGGGCACCCACCGCCGCCGCCTCGCTCACCCCTTGAAGTCCTGCAGCTTGACCTTCTGGCCGAGGAAGTCGAGGAACTCCACGAAGGCCGGGCTCTCCTCCGTGGTGCCGAAAAGCTCCTCCTCGGAGGTCTGCGGGGACGCGCGCCCCGTCGGCACCCGGCGCCGGCACCCGCCGCCCCGCCACCCCCCCCCCCGCCGTTACCTGGCCCAGCTTTTGGTAGATGACGCCAAACTTGAAGTTATTGCTGATGACGTGCTCGTCGAAGGCCACGATGAGGCGGGAGGCCTGCGGGCGCCCAGGGGCTGCGTTGGCGCGGCGGAGCCGGGGGCACCCCGGGGTGCTGCTTTGTGTCCCCCCCCCCCGCGCCGCCGCTCACCTTGGGGTAGAGCACGGGGTAGAAGCGGTCCACGTTGACGTCCTCGCACACCAGCTGCGGGGGGAGAGCGAGGTGGGAGCGGGGCGCGAGCGGGGCGCGGGCGCGCGGGGCGGACGGGGGCACCCACCTTGGCCATCTGCACCACGTTGGGGAACTCGGCGAGGCAGGAGATGGGCACCACGTCGTGCAGCGTGCGGGTGCGGGTGCTGCGGGGGGGGCCCAGGCGTCAGAGCCGCCGTGGCGGCGGCCCAGGCCCCCCCGGCGCCCCCCCGGCACCCCGCTCACCGCAGCAGCAGGTGGAGGTGCTCCTGCTCATCGTACTTGAGGGAGAAGACGAGGTGGCCCAGGGCAGCGTCCAGCGAGTAGTAGTTGAAGTGCTCCTGTAAGGAGGGCAGAGAGCCCGTGGGGTGGGTGCCGGGGGCACCCGACCTGCAAAGGGGTGGGGGCACCCTCCCACGGGCAGCCGGACCCACTGCCCAGGGGGCTTGGTGGCACCGTGCCATGGGGCACCTGTGTTGGCCATGCCCATGGGACACCCATGTCATGGGGCTCCCATGCCCTTGGAGCACCCATGCCAAGGGACACCCATATCCATGGAGCACCCATGCCAAGGGACACCCATACCCATGAAGCACCCATGCCATGGGGCACCCATACCCATGGAGCACCCATGCCAAGGGACACCCATTCCCATGGAGCACCCATGCCATGGGGCACCCATTCCCATGGAGCACCCATGCCAAGGGTCACCCATTCCCATGGAGCACCCATGCCAAGGGACACCCATACCCATGGAGCACCCATGCCAAGGATCACCCATTCCCATGGAGCACCCATGCCATGGGGCACCCATTCCAATGGAGCACCCATGCCATGGAGCACCCATTCCCATGGAGCACCCATGCCATGGGGCACCCATACCCATGGAGCACCCATGCCAAGGGACACCCATTCCCATGGAGCACCCATGCCATGGGGCACCCATTCCAATGGAGCACCCATGCCAAGGGACACCCATTCCCATGGAGCACCCATGCCATGGGGCACCCATTCCAATGGAGCACCCATGCCATGGAGCACCCATTCCCATGGAGCACCCATGCCATGGGGCACCCATTCCAATGGAGCACCCATGCCAAGGGACACCCATTCCCATGGAGCACCCATGCCAATGGACACCCATTCCCCCCAACAGCCATGCTTCTGGAGCACCCACATCCCCAGCCACCCATATCCATGGGCACCAATGCCTGAAGGCTCCTGTGCCCACATGCACCCAGGCCCATGGTGCACCCATATCCATGGGGATCCTGCAAGCACACGTGCCATGGAGCACCCATGTTCAGGGGGATCCCACATCCCTCAGCACCCATGCCTATGGGTACCCATAGCTGAAAGCACCCATGCCGTGGGGCACCCGTGCCCATGGGGACTCCACATCCATAAGAACCCATGCCCATGGGCGACCCACATCCACGGACACTCATGTCTCTGAGCACCCATGTCCATGGGCACCCGTCTCTGAGCAGCCATGCCCACGGGCCACCCATGTCCACGGACTCCCACCCCCACGCAGACACCCCCGCCCAGGGCACCCGTGGGCGCCGGCGCTCACCTTGCCCAGGAAATGCTTGCGGTAGATCTTGGCCGTGTGGTTGCACTCAAGCTTGGCGCGGGCGCTGGGCGCCGGCAGGGGACTGGGGACGGGCGTCCCGCCGAGCTGGTGGTTGGTGCCCTCGATCCAGTAGCCCCCGAACTGCGGCAGCAGGATGAGGGGGAACGGCCCTTCCCGGCCCAGCACCTGGTGCCAGCGGCGGAGGTGGGTGCCGGGGCAGCACCCGCGCCCGCCCGGCGCCCGCGCCGGCACCGGCGTTACCTCGTGGACGCTGGGGTAGGGGATGTAGTCCTCCTCCGTCTGCAAGACACCGCGGCGCGGGCGTCAGGGCCGGCTGCCCGTCCCCACGGGGCGCCCGGTGCACCCATGGGTGCCCGCCGGGCGCGTCCCCCGCTTACCTTGAGAGGCGGCGGGCAGGCGTAGCGCGGCTCGGCCATGCTGCTTCCCTGCGGGACGCAAGGGGCTGTGAGCGCCCGGCGCCCGCGGTCGAGCGGGCCGCGTCCCCCCGCCCCCAGGTACCCCCAGCGCCGAGGTCTTACCGTGGGGTCGGGGGGTGGGATGCGTCTAGGTGGCCCGGGGGGGCCCCGGGTGGCCCATGGCTCTTCCTGGGGGGAGAGGAGAGGTGGGCAAGCCTGGAGCCCACCGGCTTTGGGGACCCAGGCACTTCAGCACTGCCTCACCCCCCCCCCCCAAAACCCAGCTGGCACGGCACCCTCGCCCTGACACCTCCACGCTCCTGCGGGGGCGTTAACGCTGAAGCCTAATGGTGGCGTTCACCCGAAGTATTGCTGGCTGCTGTTTGCTGGCCAGCGCGGGCTGAGCGCGCCGGCCGTGCTCATCTCTCACGGGCAGCAGCACCGGGGCGGGGGCAGCCCGCGGTGCCCGAGGTGGCGGGGCCACACGCCAGCCCCCGGCATGGGGGGGGGGGAGGGGGGGACAGACCCGAGGCCACGTGCAGCGCCGGGCACCCGGCGGCGCCCGCTGCTGGCGCCCGCGGCAGCACCATGGACAGCGGCCGGGGCGGCAGCGCCGAGCACGGCACCGGCACCGGCACCGGCACCGCGAAGGCCGGTTTGTGCACGAGCCCCCGGGCAAACGCGACGCGGCCCCACGCGCAAACGCGAGCCCCCGGCAGACACGACGTGGACACGAGCCCCCGGGCAAACACCACGGGGCCTGGTTTGTGCACGAGCCCCCGTGCAAACGCGACGCGGCCCCGCGCAGACGCGAGCCCCCGCGCAGACACGCCGCAGGCTGGTTTGTGCAGGGCCCCCGTGCAGACACGCCACGGACATGGGCCCCCCCCGTGCAGACACGCCACGGACATGGGCCCCCCCCGTGCCGCCACGCCACGGATATGAGCCCCCCCCGTGCCGCCACGCCGCGGCACCGTGCGCAGGCCCCGGGCAGACGCCGCGGGCTGGTCCGTGCAGGGCCCCGGGCCCCCGCGCAAGGTCGGCCCGTCCCCGTGCAGCCGTGCCGTGCCCGCGCGGGGCGAGTGGGGCCTCGCCGGGGTCCCGGGGGGCAGAGCGGGGCCAGGCTGGGGGCGCTATGGGGAGCAGAGGGGGGGGATATGGGGGGGGCAGGTTGTGGGGGCGGCTTGCGCTGCAGCAGGGCAGACTGAGGGTACACATGGGGCGATAGGGGTAGATGTGGGGGGCAGGTTGGGGGGCAGAGGGAGGGGGGACAGGTTATGGGGAAGATGTGGGGGGGGCAGAAGGGGACAGACGGGGGGGCAGATCCAGGGGATCAAGGGGCCGGTTGGGGGGGTACAAGGGACCGGTTGGGGGCTGCTTTGGGGGGGATTGGGGGCAGGTTGGGGGGGGGCTGGGGAGGTTTGGGGGTGGTTGCGGGCAGGGCGGGGGGCAGATTTTGGGATGGGGGGTGGATGGGGCAGGCGGGGGGGCAGGTTGGGGGGGAACAAGGCAGTTGGGACTGGTCAGGGCCGGTGAGGGGCAGGTTGGGGGGGGTGGATGGGGCAGGTGGGGGGGGGGGAGGTTTGGGGGAAGGGGGGCAGGTTGGAGGGGGCAGTTTGGGGGGCCGGTTGGGGGCAGATGGGGCAGGTGAAGGGCAGGTTGGAGGGCAGGTGGGGGGGCAGTTCGGGGGAAGGAGGACAGGTTGGGGGGGCAGGTGGGGGGGGCCAGTTAGGGCGGATGGGGCAGGTGAGGAGCAGGTGGGGGGGGCTGGTTGGGGGCAGATGGGGCAGGTGGGGGGCAGGTGGGGGGCAGGTTTGGGGGCCGGTGGCGCGGCTGCCCCGGGCGCGGGTCCCTGGCGCGGCTGCCGCATCCCCCCCCCCCCCCCGGTGAAGGTCACCGGAGCGGCGGGGCCGGGGGCGGCGGGGCCGGGGGGGCGGCGGCACTTACCGGAGCGGCGGCCGGGCCGCGCCGGCGGCGGCGGCGGCAGCGTTGGGAGCGGAGGCAGCGGAGGGACCGGGCCGGGCCCCGCCGCTGGGCGCCGGGAGCGTCACGTGCGGCGCGGGCGGGCGGGGCGGGGCGGGGCGGCACCGGGAGCCGGGAACGGGGACGGGAACCGGCAGCGGCAGCGCCCCCCGCTCCCTCCCCCGCCCGGCCGGGCACTGAGCCCCCCGAGCCCCAGCCCCGTGACGGGAGGTCTCCTCCTCCTCCTCCTCCTCCAGCCCTGAGCACCTGGGGTGACCATCCCTCCCTCCATCCATCCCTCCTTCCATCCATCCCTCCAGCCCTGAGCACCTGGAGTGACCATCCATCCCTCCCTCCATCCCTCCCTCCTTCCATCTCCAAGCACCTGGGGTGCCCATCCCTTCCTCTATCCCTCCTTCCATCCCTCCATCCATCCTTCCACCCCTGAGCACCTAGGGTACCCATCCTTCCACCCCGAGCACCTGGGGTACCCATCCCTCCATCCCTCCCTTCATCCCTCAGCACCTGGGATGCCCATCCCTCCCTCCATCCCTCCTTCCATCCCTCCTTCCATCCCTCCTTCCACCCCTGAGCACCTGGGGTACCCATCCATTCCTCCATCCCTCCAGCCCTGAGCACCTGGGGTGACCATTCCTCCCTCCCTCCATCCCTCCCTAAGCACCTGGGGTGCCCATCCCTTCCTCTATCCCTCCTTCCATCCATCCGTCCATCCCTGAGCTCCTCAGGTGCCCATCCCTCCACCCATCCTTGCCCCCTGCAGTACCCATTCCAGGTACCTGGGCACCTCCTCCTCCGTCCATCCATCCCTCCATCCCTGCTGGCCATCCGTCCACCCCTACCACCTGAGGAACAGCCGCTGCCTCCTCCCTGGGGAGCCTCACGACCATCTCCTAGGGCATCCCTTCATCCAATCCATCCCTCCATCCATCACAGAGTACCCACTGTGCCCCATCCCTCCATCCCCGAGCACCAGGCCACCTCTCGGGCCCCGCCCCAGGCCACCAGCCGCCCCTTGGGCTCAGGACCGTGCCCGGCTCTGCCCCAGCAACACCCCCTCCCCGCGGGGAGCCGTTTCCTCGGCCGCCCTTCGATCCCCGGCCGCGGCCGTGCCAGGTAAAGGCGATTCCACTTCACCCGTCCGAGCAAAGTCCAAACAAGCCCAAGCCCAAGGCTCTACGCGGCGTGTTCAGACGGGAGCAGCTGGACCACGTGTATGCACTTTAATAAGGCTTCCACAGCTCAAACGACAAGTTTAGTCCAATATGTTTGCAAATACAGACAAAACGGTCAATGTGCCTTCGATCACACCTTGTACCTGTTTCCTCTGCGCGCTTGCAAGACGCCGCGATACCAAGGCCGGTGGGTACACGGATCCATCACCTCCGTAAACGCGACTACGCCCCAGTTTATGCTTCTCCCCGCAACGTTTCGAGACTTAGCTTTGCACCGTTTTAAGGTCAAGGAAGCGCCTCTCATAACAGAACGAAACAAAAATCAAAGAAATAACAGCAAATTGAAAAAAATATCAAATTTCCAGGGACTATGTACACAAGCGAGTGCTTCAGTCTAGGAAGAATAAAACCCTTGCGCACGTTTCCAAAGGATGGAGAAGCTCGGCGCGTCGCTGGGCGCTAACGGCGGCAGACTGAACTCACGCTCAAGTCTTTACCGTGGGAAAGAATAAGCTGGGCTGTGCCGCTTCGCCCCGTGGATCCGGCCCTTCCGCCGGGGCCTCGTCCCCACGGCCGGAGGTGAGGGAAGGCAGGAGTCGTCTCGACCCCAAGTTCCCCCTTTCTGAATCTTTTCCAAGCCTCTCTGCCCCCTCCCCGACCCCCCCACTCGCTCCCGACATCGGGGACGAAAAGGGAGATGGACAAAAGCCAAGGGACGGCGAGGGAAACCACGGAGACCGACGCTTCCCGAAGGGCAGCTGTAATTCTCCGGATAAAAGGGACTATTTTAAAAGGAACACGATCAAGGTTACCGGGCCCGACTGCTCGTGTATTAACCTTCCCTCCCTTCTCCACGCAGCCCTAACCCGCGGCAGCTCCGGCGCTTTTTAACAGCCGCTCGGCTTCGGCAGCCCGTTAAAAAACAAAGCTGATGCTGCAGCAACCCAACCCGCACGGCCCGTCTCCGGTGCCGGTGCCCACACCCGGTGAAAGACTTTTGCTACGGAAACAAGGTTACGTCTCGAGGTCATGGAAACAGCTAACTTTATTACGAAGATACCTTGACAGTGCCCTTTTAAGCCTGGAAGTGGTACACTATTTCCTGCTACTAATAGTCAATCAGGAGAGGAAGAGATCCCTTCCGGGAGCTACAGGAGACGTGAAAAAAGAAAAAAAATCTTTAGTGCATTCCTGAAAACAAGGAGAACAGAGGGAAAACCTCTTTTACATGGAAAACACACCACCCAAGCACGACACAGCCCCTTCGGTATCTCCGGTTCCAGCAAAGAACGATTCAAAGCTCGCGAAGCGACCGGCAGAGCGCGAACGGTTTCTGGCTCTTGGCAGTAACATACTGGAGAAAGATGTTATCAAAAGTCGTTAAAATATTCCACGTTTCTAAAAACACAGTTCACAGAGAGAAAGACCATGTGATTATTGAAAGTTAAGATCATCATGTTTGGAAGTAAAACTGCGAAAAGGCGAGTGGCTGAGAAATCAAACCTCCGGCGCGGGCGAGGAAGGCGGCTCCCCGCCTCCTTCGCCGCGCCGGCGCTACGAGTCACGGATGGAAGGCTTTCGTAGGCAGACCACGGCTTACACGTTGGGTAAATATATGACGTTGGAAAGAGCTAGACATTCTTCACAATTAACAATTTCTTTACTTCCATGCTGCTCGGAAAGAGTAATAGTGGATCAAAGACAGGATTATCTGTAAGCAGGTTATGCCTAAAGAGTTACTGGAGAACAGATCAAGATGTTTTTGATCTACTGCATTACGATTCCTTTTTGGACAGACGAGCGTGGTACGAAATCTGAGTCAGGAAACACACGCAAACACCACTGTCTCCCTCGCTAGAAACGCCTGCCTGTAAACATGATACATTGTTACTGCTACTAACTTTTCAACCTTACTTTTGCTTTATTAAATATAAAATTTGAAACGTTCTCTCGAAGTCAGGATGTCCTTCAGTGCAATCTGCTTTGACATAAGGCATTTTTGGGGGCAGTCATTTCAGAATGGGTTTCTGCCTTCTGGAAGAGTCAAGCAACTGTTCAGTCCTGTATCCACCTTTTCTTTTAATGCCCTACCATGTCAAAATCCTCTTCCCTTCTGGTCGCTCCTCTGCCGCCAGCATGTATAAAAACCATCAGTGTCCAAGTAAACCAGTCCCTGAGGGGCAAGAAGACAACCACCGAGAGGTTACACGCTTGCGAGACGGAGCTGAAGACAGCGTGGGCTTAAATAAAGGGGGAAAAACACAAAACCAAAACGGATTCTCACCTTTAAATCCTTCTTCAGGCATACAAACTGCAGACAGGGGGCGGAGGGGGAAAGAAGCATCACGTTAGAAGTCTCTTGACAGTCATTTCTAAAAGGACCTTTTATCTCAGCGAGAGCGTACCGCAGCTTTCAGCTGCATCTGTGACTGACAGGTACAGGAACGCTTCAACGCCTTTGTTTTCTCTTGGTTTCTACAACCCAAGGCTCCCTTCCCAGCCCGGTCCTAGGCGGCCATGAATGCTTTTCCCAAAAGCGCGGCAGCAAGGCGGCTTCCCCGAGCCCCAGCCCTTCCCCAGCAGAGCCGGCGCGGCCCCCTTACCTTGCATAACGTCGTCCATCGCTGCATAATCTGCAATTGGTTCGTCGGCCTGGAAAACAAACCGGACACGGGGTCACGGGAGCACCAGCAGCTCTGCTAGGAGCCGCCGGCCCCATCGGCTCAGCGGGGCAGCTGGGTCGTGCCGGGGAGAGGAGCTGGGAGCAGGGCTGGTGCCCAAACAGCTCCTGGCACGGCTGGGAACGAGAAGGGAGAAGGCACGTGCCGCTTACGTCCCGTCTCAGGAGCAAGTCCCGTTCCAGACACGAGTGTGGAGTGGGTGGCCACCGCTTCCCGACACCGGCAAAGCTTACTAGCTTGAAAATTACTTAAAAATTACTTAATATTAGCACTTACTAGGGCACGCAGACACGCAGGTAGGGAGCACTCCTAATTTAGCTCTCCTTTAGGCTGGTAAGCACACAGCTTAGCAGCAAAGGCCAGCTAATAAACGCTCCTTAAAGAAGCAGACTCTCCCTTCCCCTAGCAGGGCAGGAGCTTGAGGAGGAAGAACTGGTTAACAAGGTTAATTAGGTCACCCGGCTTACTGCTCCCGAGTGCCAAGGACAAGCAGCAAGACCAAGAGCCACGGGTGGGCACGTCTGCGGCACAGCGGCTTTCACGCGCCCCGGAGCGCGTTTCTCCCCGGCTGTGCAAAAATTAGGTGAACTCTGCTTTTCTTTGCTCTCTTTGCAACCACAACTTCATCTAGCAGCCAGCTCACTTTCACGTTACCTTTAATAAAATGACGGATTCGGGGATGACTCCCAGGCTGCCGAGCGTCGCGGTGTCATCACTTAGTATCTTCCCGTCGATCGACAAGTTCTGGTCGAAGGGGGCAACTGAAAATGCATGCATGATCTGTGCCAACACAATGAATGAGACACACTGATTTTGTGCAGAGGAAAACACCACTGAACTACATAAAAATACCACCTGCTTAGAAGAACAACACGTGCCTTTCAATACCACCTGAGATCTTACCCTCTTCCCCCCGCTTCCCCTTCCGGCCTTGCACGCTTGCTATTACTTTCATGTTTTCTTACTCAAGCTGCTCCGCTCCTTCACCCTCCCCAAAAAGAGACGGTACCAGAAGACACGCTCCTTAATGCCTCACCTGTATTTTCAGCTCTTTCAATGTCTGATTAGCAGAAACCAGCAGCGCCTTTTCCCCTCTGACTTTCCGGTGCCGCGTGCTCCGCCTGATGCCTTGCTTTTGGTAAGTGATGTAGTTCTGGTGCGAGATCTTCTGGCGCTTTGCACCACCGTTGGTCTAGAGGGAAAAAAAACAGGAGTCCGACTCCGGGATTCACTGCAAATACAACCTCCCCCCTTGCCAGAAGACACGTTTCCTCATCGGGAACTCTTTAGTAGGAATGTTTAAGGTAGCCCAAACGCCTTTTCAAAACACATTTGGGAGAAGGTGGATGAGCAAAACTGCTCATCAGCTCATCGAGTTTCTCTTAGAAAGCGCCGATTGGAAAGGTACCCAGGAGCACACAGGCACAACGCTAGCCTGGGAAACGGAAAGCCAGACAAAGTGTGCGGTGTAACTATTACAATAAACACACTTAAATTAAGACCCTGCTGTTTTCTCTTTTGCCTGCTGGTAATAAACAGAAGAGAAGAAACTATCCCGTCATGCTGAATCCTGGACATTCAGAGCCGGACTTTTCAGCACCTCAGAGGACGGTGCAAAAATGAGGAACCTTGCAGTATTTTTGATCTCTACCTGGTTAAAATCTGGGTCTTGTTCCCCCTCTGGTTTGTTTTCCTCCCTTTCCTCTTCAGCTTCTGAGCTGCTCACGTTCAGCTCTGGAGCAGCGTCCTTCATTACCTGAAGTTATAAAAATCATTCTCCGTAACTAACCCGACAGCAGAAACCCAGACTGTCACATCATGGCAAACAGCTTTCAGAGACTTCCGGGACGCCACCTTGATCAAATGAACCGAGACAAGGCAGAAAAAAATAAAAAAACCCACAGGGATCGACTCCACATGCTCTGCGAAGGCTTCCCCTCCCAGCCGCGTCGAACCGGAGGGGACTCGGCCATGGGGAACACGTGCAGCTTGTCGAGTTTCCCCATCGAACCGCAGGTGCTGGCTAAAAACCAAAACCCCGCTGCAGGGACATCCTGCTTCCCGCGGCTTGGGACCTCCCCTCCTCTCTAGGCAAGGGCAACGCCTCCAGGGGCCTGGACTGATTTCTTTCCCATTAGCTGGCTGCTTCTCTGTTCAACTAAGTGTTCTGCAAAAGCCAGAACATAGAGAAAGGAGTATTAGCTGTAATTTATACACTCCACCCTCCCTGTAGCTGACGGACAGAGGCACCCCCCATGCTTATTTATGAGTTCAAAGTTTGTTGGCAAGTAAATGAAATCTAAATAATTTACAAAAACATATACAGACCCAAACTTCCTTTTTATTTAGAAGTTGCACCACAGGAAGCATGGATGCGCTAGGCTTATACACACGTCTACGCTTTGGCTGCGATTTGCAAGAGGACACGGGGCTGGAGCACTCTCCATCCTGGAGACCTGAAGAGCACACTTATCCATCGCTGCGTTTGCGATTCGAGGTGCAATCGCAGCTCCCAAACACACAGCAGGAACCTCTCTAGAGCCCTCTGGATTCCTAAAATTTTGCCCTTTGGAGAATGCGCCCTCGACAGCCGACAGCCGCTGCTCCACAGGGCCTCGGCTTCCCTCTTTTGCTTCGAACAAAGCAGGCGCCCAGGGCCCTCGCTCCGGGCTGCGGAGGAGGCGACGGCAGCGGCGAGGGGGCAGGAAACGCTCCCCGTCTTTTCGAGTCGAAATCAATCTGCCGAAGAAAGCAGCGGGTTCGGGCGCCGCCGTTTGCAATCGCCGCTCGCACAGCCCGGTGCCATCGCTGAGCTGACGCGCTGCCAGCAGACACTATTAATTCTTCGCCTCTCTTTGAGGCCGCCCTGCTAACGAGGGATGCTCACACAAGCTCTCACTGACTCTCTCCACTCCCAGCTGCTCTCGCAGAGCTCGGCGATGAATAGCTCTCTGTCCTTTGCCAGCCCCACGTACCAGCGTGGTCTCAGCTAGCTCCAAACTCCTCTGCGCCGCGGCCGAGGCACAGGCCGCGGGATTCAGCCTCAAGCCCGTGGCCAGCAACTCCCGACCACGCGCCGTGCTGCGTAGCCTGCGTCTCATGGCCGGGGCAGCTACCTGCCCGGGTCTGGCGCCCAGCAAACCCCAAGGCTCTGGCTCTTCCCCTCATCTGAACGTGCTGTACTTTGCAGAACTATCATGCAGCCGATTCCAAGCACTAGAGGACGGGGAAGCTCTGGAGACCCGTCGGTAACTAGCTGGTTATGCAAAATACTCTGAAACCTTTTAGACACCAGTTCAAATCAGAACCACCCGCAACACAGCAGCATTATGCTTTGCCCCATCCCAGAGGCTGGCAGGGGATCCGCTCTGCTACGTCCTTCATAAACCTCAGGGCAATGAACTATCACTGTCTCGCGTTCGGAGCCTCAATCCTCCTGTCATCAGTTGCATCTTGGCATCTTATCTCAGCTTGCACATGAGCCTTGGTTGCCTCCACAAAGAACAAAATCGCCCTAATGAGGACTGAGGCTTATTGCAACAAACTCAGATACCTGGAAAGCAAATTCTAGAGATGATATTGATCCCTTAAGACACCAGTGAAACAGAAACATAATTCAGAGCTTCAGAGGGGATCTTTAAAACCACCTTCAAGTTATTGCTCTTTCATCAGCCTGGAGCCTGAAGAACTTATTTCTATCTAGGAATAAATGGGATGTTGGCAGCCAAGAAAGGAAATGACAAATACTGGAGGGAGAGATCAGGTAGAGCCTGATAACACGATTATGAAGACAGAAACTGCTACAACATTGCCTAAAATACTCCGAGCAGGAAACATCCATGCTGATAACCGATTATACAGAGACCACCAAAAGGATTCAATGCGGCAAAAGGAAGCCTGGAGAAAAGCAAACTTTCAGAGCAGCTACAGCCCAAGTTTTAGTATTTGCTATTTTTGCCCCAAAAAGCAATAGCTGGAAAGAGCGGCAGAGTTTGGTGCTTTTTGCCCACAAAAAGCAGCCCCGCACGGCACCCTGATCACAGATCACCCAGGCACCGCAAGCAGCAGGTCCCACCCCGGGGGGACGTGGCAGGCTGCGCTAGCTTTCTTGTCATTGGGTTCGGGGAGCTATTTTTTTATTGAGACATTTGGCTCCTTAACTAATCAACGCAGTTTCCGTTAAACGAAACGGAGCCAAGATCAGCAACGGCCACGGGAGAGATCCGTACCTTTTTATTATCCACCACTTTATGGATGTAGATGGTGGCTTGGGTGTACTCACGCAAGTCCCGCTGCTGTTGGCATAACAGCCCTTCTCTGCATTCTGGACAGAGTTCTGGGGAGGCACAAAGGAAAAGAAGTTTAATTGCCTCCGCTCCTTGGAGACGCCGCATATATGGTCGCACCTGCCTGACGCCTCTATCCCAGAGCGGCTGGCGTAACAAGGGGCATCTGCCAAACTTGGCATTTGCTACATTTCCATCCCCTTAGATCTGAGCCTTTATCTGAAAAGGGCCATTTCCCCAGGAGTCAGCACAAATTAGCAAAACAAAGGAGAGAGGATGCACTCACTGGGCTCCGAGTCGTAGAGAGCGCTCTCAGGGTCCGCCCCGGCGGCTTGCGTCCTGGTGATTTTGATGACGTGATCCACGACAAACAGTTTTTGAATCCTCTCCCACTCACTGGGCCATATTAGAGCTATACTGTGCAAAGAAACAAGAACGTGCTTTATGCCATTGAAAAGCCAGGCCCTGAGCGCTCGGCGCAAGCGGCGCGGCGCTTCTGCACAGTCCCGTTTTCTCTTTAGTTTGTTAATGAAAGAAAAGCAACAAAAACAACCCATAACCCAAGCTAAATGAGAGAGCCCCTATGCCCAAGATAACAGGGAAACAGTAGTGAGCTATTAGGGACACTGCTACGCTCCAGTCATACGCAGCGAAGCCCCGGAGGGAGGAAGGAGGAGTACACAAGTGGAAGATCTGCTACTTTTAGTTCTGCATCGCTGCAGAAGCAACGCTGCGGAGCATAAACTCCAGCCCAGCGTCCAGGGCTCGCAGGGTAAGTCTCAGAGAAAGCAAATCTTAAGGATGATTTCTGCGCCCCGGTCAGATGCAGGATCATTTATTGTCAGGAACCAGCCAAGCTTAAGTAAGCTCTTTTCTTGACCCAGCATCCTTCTACAGTTGAGGTCTTGCCTCACTAGAGCGCCTGAAGAAAGCTGGTGTGAAGATTTACACCAAGGCGGGCCTGGGAAAGCGCCTGTGTTAATTTTGTTCAAGGGACGGCATTTGCGCCTCGCGTTTCCGCAGCTCAGCAAGCCTCCGGGAGCACTCCCAGCGGCTCGCGCAAGGCCAAGGCACCCAGCAAAGGCAGACGCGCGAACAGAAGAAACTCACAGTTTGGAGTCTTCTTTGGTCATGGAAGCGTAGGTGAACATAAGGCCCCCGTGGGGGCAGAGCAGAGCGCTGTTTCCTACCGAGGACACGGGGCTGCAGCGCGTCGGCCTCCTGCTCGGGGGGGACAAGGGAGAGGAACCGTTAAGGGGTTTGCAAGGTTGGCCAGGTTCTTCCGCGCAGAAGAAAATCACAAGTCTGCAGGCAGCCGCGAGAAAGGAACCACATGGGAATATTTACAGAAAGCATTCCAAAAGGGGAATATTAAACTACTGCAGACGAGGAAATCAGCTCTGCGTTCCTGCGCATTGCAAAATTGCTCTCCCCTCTAGAGGAGATTTCCATCTCCTACCACCGACAGCCTGCAGAAACAGGATTGAGCAGTGACCTTTGCCCAGAATATAGCTTCAGACAGATGAAAAAACTAATCAGGTTACTATCTAATCTGACCATCTGGTTAAGGCAGAGTAAACAAGGAAATTCAGTTTCTTATAACGTATTACAACTGATACAAACACAGGGTCCGAGTACTGCAAAATAAGCTTCCTCGTTTCCACGAAGACAAAAGCAAATCCCAGCTAACTATTTTTGCGCAGCTATGCACTGAGCCATGCAAACGCTGAGATTCAAAACTGAAATCATTATCTGTAGCCCCCAAAAGG
This sequence comes from Dromaius novaehollandiae, assembly GCF_036370855.1. NCBI lineage: Eukaryota > Metazoa > Chordata > Aves > Casuariiformes > Dromaiidae > Dromaius > Dromaius novaehollandiae. The sequence goes on along the minus strand of NC_088121.1, from coordinate 7,904,676 downwards.
AATAAAGAGCACTGAAAGTCTCTCAAGCCGGTTACCTGACAAATTTCCTCCATTCTTCTACAAAAAACTGCGATACAATATACAGCTCATCTGTCTCCTGGAGGAAAGAAATAATAAAAAAAAGTCTTATTTTAATTAACCCAACAATAGAGAAGCGATGACTTTTTCTGCGGTGCTCCTTTTCTTGGAGATCTCAGCATTTTTACCATGACAACTCCATCCAAGCGCACTGTAAAAGCCAAGTAAAATAATTTGAGATCAAGTACCAAGCACTTACGTTACTAATCTTGTGTTTATTACAAAGTTAATTTAGCTTTGGATCCAATTACCTTCAATTCATAGCAGGAAGCGGTTGCTTCCCTTACAGTAGCTACGGCTCTCTGGTACTGCCTGCATTTTCTGTCACTGGGCACTCCAGGTCCCTGCGGGCAGCTTGTCCCCGGGGCCTAAGCGAACGTGTTTCTGCCTGGTGTGCAAGACTATCCTACCCTGCCCTCATTTCCTTCCCCAGGCAAAATCCAGAAGCAGCTCCTGATAGTGACAGTGCACAGTGGATTCAAGACCACGGACGTGCACCTTCTGTTATGGACCAGAAAAACTCACAAACCTCAAGAGGGAGATCCTTGACTCTTGGATTTCCCAGCGGAGCCCTGATAAACAGGGTGGGGGACATAGTTTTGCTGCTTGGAGAGACCCTCGTGTTTCGAGCTGACCCATGTTGATGGGCTGCAGCTTTTCCTCACTTGCTTCAACTGCAGAAGCAAACACGCAGGTTTTGACCCAACCCCAGATAAAATCTGGGTAGGACTTGACAGCTCTCCTTTGGAGGCTTATCACGGAGCATTTTCCATGTAGTCCCTCCTAGGGTTCCTGGTTCAGAGGCGTAGACCCATGTCGACCTCAGTATTTATTCACCACTGGAGCTGCTCGTTACCCTGAGAAAGGATCCGATAGCAGCAGGCTGCTCGCAGACGTAGGCAGGCACCTGCCAAAGCAGCTTGGCACGATCTCGGAGTCAATCATTAGTCAGCGCTGTGAGACATCCAAGAGCCAAGGTGTGGAGCCCGTCCAGCAGCTCGTGCCACTTCTTTCGAACCACCTCAAAGCCCCAAGGTATTGGCAGCTCTTAAAAAGTCGTGGAGAGCTACACGCTCGTGCTGGGGAGAGACCCGTACTACAGGACTATTGATTATGTGTCTGTCCTCCTTATTCTCGGGGCTTCAGCATTTAGTTCAAGTCACGGAGATACAAACAGGGCTGCTGGCTGAGGTTTGGAGAGGTCCTGCTGGTAGACTTGGGGCCAGGATAAAGGGACAACTCCCTCCACAAGTGAAGCCTGACCTGCAGCTACAGAAATGAGGCTTGAAAACACTTCCAGGCACAAAAGGCAGCTGCCCCTGAGCTCTTTGCTCTGCTGAGAACATAAGAGGATGCTGGAGGATGCTGGAGGAGCCAGGGGCACACGTGAATTATGTCCTACCTGGCCAGCACTGGTGGTGGAAAGCCCTCTCCACCGGCACAGCTGTACAGCTTAGGTGCTTCTAGGGGTGGATACAACTGGAGCACAAATAATGTCTCTGCTTATCTGGCTGTTTCCGGTCCAGCAACAGCTATATTGGCACACGAGCAACTCTCATGGATCTTCAACAGGGCCTTCTGCCAGCACATCTAATCGGGGGAAATCACACCTCGGCGCAGCACAGATGCGAGCTCCGCTGGCAGAGGCCTCCCAGCGCCGGCACGGGCTCCGTCGGACCGAGCGACTGATTATCAGACAGAGCATCTCACAGGCAAAATAAAATTTCTTCGGAGAGGGATAAAAGCTAATAAAGCGCTCAAACGCTACCCATCTACCGCCAACCGTCTGCAAATAAAAAGCAAAGGCTGCACGGGGCAAGCCCAGCCCATCGCTGCCTGCCGCGTTGCTAGGCAGAGAGAGCGAGGAGGGAGCAACAGGCAGGCGGGAAGGCTCGGCTCTGTGCAGCTGGGGAGGCAGCTCCAAGGGATGCTGCTCACGAAAAACGGCTTTCACGCGTGTGAGGAGCGGGCGCAGCGATGGAGCACGGCGGCTCCTACCCGAGCAAGTCCACGGCCTAGGGGAATGTACGGAAAGAAGGCAATATATGGCCTGGAGGGCCACCGACATAGGAGATTAAAAAAACAGTTCTTTCTCCATCTGAGATATGCATGAAATAAGAACCTAGCACTTGTCCTTCATCTGCAGAATTAAAAAAGTCACTTATTGAACCGCCCAAGTAAGGGTCTGTTAAAGTTTATAAGTACCTTTGTCCGGTCAGCTACTGCATCTAGTGCTGGCGTGACAAACTGCCAGTCCCAAGAGCACAGAAAACCTTCCCCAAGCCCCGCGTTATTCCCCTCACCTTCCTCATTCCCCTACCTGAGGCCAGCTGCCAAGGCAAGGCCTGCATTTATCGTGAAACAGGTTCTGGAGAGACGTCTTCTGCTCGCTAGCCATCATCTTATGCAGAGCTTCGTTTTCCTCTCCTTCTCGCTCCAAAATCTGCACGAAACAGTCAAGTTACCACAGCAGTTCTTGCTTCAGTCCAGAGCTGTTATTTAAAGTTGACACTGCTTTTCTCTTCTGCACTTTTTGAATGGGGTAGCGTTAAAGGGAAACCCAGAAATACGACCACGTATTTACAGTCAACAAAAGGGTAATGTTATTTGGCATTTCAATACCTTGCACTGGGAACAGCACTCTTTGTTACTTGGGAATTCAGGGGCCTTTGGAAAATATTGCTTGAGCTTCTTCCAGGCTTCTTTCGAAACCACTCTTCTTTCATTTTCCGATATGCACAGGTCACCTGCACGGAGAGAGCCAAGAGAAGGGCTTTGCTCTTGACATGCTCAGCAACGTTTTGCAGCACTAACTAGATTTAAGAGATTACAGGGTATAAATGTGGGGGAAGATAGTCACGCACTTATCAGCCAAGACCGTGTCAGCAAAAAGAGCGCAACTAATACAGAAAGTCACCTTCGACTTCTTTATCATTTCCTTGTTTAGACAGGAAAAAATATGACTTTAATTCGCTGTAAACGCCCTTTAAATTTAGAAGCCCGTGAACCTGAGCAGCTGATCCAAATACAAAGCAAGGGAAGGCAATGACAGGGACACACAGAAAAGCAAGGACAAGCCAAAGAGGACACAGGACTACTGTTTTCTCATTGTGGCTTTTTGGAGCTCCATTTTCCAAGCTGCAGGCCAACCGTACGCGGCTGTTGAGCGTGGCAAGCTCCTCAGGATGTTCAGATAGTCCAGATTCATGATTAACTGCAGCCCCTCCTTTCAATAACACCTATCGCAAGGAGGAGAGAAGCAGGCGGACAGATCAAGGGCACCGGCAGAGGAGTAGTGCTGGGAAGGACTTGCCTGCGCACGGCTGGGAGGAAATAACTGGGGTGTGAAAACACTAGCCAAGATTTACCAGCTATCACCCAGGCTGCTCAGAGTCCTGGTGTATTATTTATTTAGGCAGCTGGCGCTCCGGCAGCTCAACATATACACGAAAAACAAAAGAGCTGCCAAAAGAATGGCTTAGCATAAGGCATTTGTGCTTGTCATTTTAGTGACAGCAATACCGGAACGATTATGCTCACGCATTTGGACGCCACACGTCCGCATCGCAACGTGCTCTCCAGCAGACAAACCAGGCTCGGGAAACCACGAGACCTCAACGGCTCGCGGATCAAACGAGCTGGCCATTTGCACGGCTGATGGCCACCGAGGAGAAAGCACGACCCCATCTCCCTCCGTGACCACCACCGCCGCCGCCGTGACGTTGAGGCACGGCTGCACCTGGTGCGGTCGCAGCGGCAAACGCAAGCATCAAGGCAGCAGGCGTTTTAAAGCACCCAGGACCTCATGCAACTGAAAAGCAAAACGGATCCGGATACAGCGTGGGAACGCTCAAGCTTTAAACTGGATTTTAACCAGCAAGGAGACAAAGCCAGCAAACTTAACAGCGCTGAGTGGAGTCCAGCAAAAGAACAGGGTACTTTATAATCTGCTCCACGTTCCTACAGCCCAAAGAGCTCAGGGAGGTGGAAGACAGAAGACTTTGCTAAGACGAGCCCCTTCTCCCCACCCTCCAGTAGCTCTTTAATGCTCAAGCACTTCCTCAGCCCCACGGACCTGTCAGCTTGGCTCTTTCCAGCCACGTCTGGACTTCTGCCAAGCCCTGAGCAGAAAAAAAATAGCAACGCTCCCCTCCTGCTTTTATTCCACTAAACAAAGGTCAGGCTGGACCGCTTCGAAACAGCATTTAGCCACTTGCTCTTCATCAAACACGACCAAGTGGCCCAGCTTTACCATAGGAGGAGGCAGGGCCAGGCTGCTTTCCAGAGCCAACGAGCACAGGAAAAAAAGCTCGTACGAATAAGCTCCTTGACATTGCATGATTAATGAACAGACTAATAAGCTGTTGAGTGGAAGAGGTGGAAAAATCAGATCAGAAATGTGCGGAGAACAAGTGCGTTGCCATCTGGAAGACGATGACCCGAACCGCCATCCCTCCGCCCCCTCCCGCCTTCGCTCTCCGGGGACGAGTTTTGGGCAGGGACATCAAAGAGACTAACTTGGCACTTGGGGAAAAAATTATTTGGCAAGGCCAGGCAACTATTGGAGAGCAAAAAATAAAATTAAAAAAAAAAAAAACGCATCAAAGATGCAAAAGGACTTCATAAGGGAAGGCCCGGATGGTATTTCTGGATGCCAGCCAGACCTCATAGATAAAGCGCTGGGTTTTCCAGAAAGTACCATTAAGGCAGTGACTTCCTCCACAGCAAAATTAGGGCTGCATGACTGAAACTATGAATTTGCTGATACACTCCCCAGAAAAATTTTTAATGTGTAAAGGTGAAAAGGTCGTCTTCCAGGAGCAATTGCAGGTTAGCTCAGGATGGTGAAATCCGACCTCCCGGTGGCCTCCGTATTTAGTGTAATTTATTCTGATACGACCCAAAGCAACAGATCAACTAGCAATTTACCAGTTTGGTATTTTCAGGGGCCTACTGGTCTGTTTTTATGCTGGTTTTGTCTGGCTACATTAGATGCTTCGCCACTGTGCCCCGTGGTTTTATTTAGCGGCAGCAGCCGCCTCGTGGCACTGGGAGTTATGACATAAAACCTCCGTGAGAAACAGCTAGCATCGCAACAACGCCCTTCGTTTTAAAACCAGGCTTTATCAAGCCATTACTGTACATCCTTTATTAGCTTTAACGACAGGAGGTGTGTTGCTAATCTATTGTGTTTCTTTCTTACTAGCAACGGGCTGCGCCGGGAGCACGCTCGAGCGCCCCAGGCAGACCCGCCTGGGGAAATCGATGCCTCCGAACCGGAGGCCCCAGTCCGTGAGAACACAAACACGTCTGGGAGCGACGGGCAGGCTAAAAAGCAAGAGTTGAACAACAGCGTAGCCAAGGATGTTGCTAACTAACTTCACAAAATGATTAACAGCAGGTCAAAACCTTATGTAAGTGGACACCACAGCACAGCAGCTTGGTAAACCGATACCCTCGGGAGTCCTGGCCGCCCACAGATCGGCCGGCGTTCCTACGGTTGTCGGGCAAGCGCTTCTGTTTTCAGAGTTCTGCTTTTTCTTTTACACCAGGAAAATAAATTGGTACTCCATCACCAGCCTCGATGGTTTTACACCACCCTTCTGTTTTCCAGAATCTCCTAACTCTTCCAGAGTTTAAGTGGCTACAAATCTTCCGTGCTCGCCTCACTCCACCACGGCACTTTGTTAGCGGGAGGAAGAGATGCACCCCTGCTACTGCCTCGCATGCCTTGCAGCATCCAAGCTTATCTGCGGTGGTCACCATCTACATCTACACCCTTTTCACTATCTTGCAAAATTTGGATTGCAATGTAACAGCACGCTTACAAAGAAAAACTCAAAGCTAAATCTTCAAGAAGCAAACGAGAATTAAGTACACTTCTTGTGTAATTACTTGTGCTGGTCTTAAGTTCAGCAGGAGAAAGCTACAAGCTTTGTGTCTTGAGCAGCAGGCAACAAAACATTTATTCAGTTCCAGCCCCCAGAGACTTACCATGTGGGCAAACAATGTCTTCGTTAAAATTTAACTCCTCTTCCTCTTCTCTTTTCTCTTCATTTGATTCGTCTAATTAAAAGAAAAAAAGAAGATGGCACAGTGTTCCTCTCTCAAGGAAAGTTAACATCGTTGGAGGAGAGAAGACCATGGTTTCCCCTCAAATTGCTGCAAAACTCCTAATCCAAGGGAGGCTTCAGAAGCACAGTGTTCTCGAATGCATTAGCCCATTCGCCCAGGGGCTGGTGCGGGATTGTGGCCTGCAGTCCATGCAGGAGCGCTTTGAAGCATGTGGAGCATGAGACCATCCTTTGTGAGATTACAAAGGACGTGTTTGTTACGGCTAAAACACCACAGGGGCTGCTGCTCCCAAAGATGCTCGGATCGGCCTTAACTGAAACAGAACTCTAGGTATGAACGGAGGGAGCAGAAACCTTGCTGGCAAAATATTAGTCAACTCTTTGCCTTGAGGATACTAATCTAAAACAGATGCTCCCTTTGTAGCTTCAGGAAGGGATCACGTGAACGAGCCAAGACCTACACGGCTCGGAAGAGCTGCTGGGAAAACCTGGGAGCGGGCCTGAGCTTCCCCTGGCTGCAAAGCACCTAGGACTGGGCAGCACCAGAAACCAGCAGAAGTCACACAAGCTTAATGAGACAAGGGAGAGCAGGCTCTGCGCCCTCCCGTTAGGTATACAGCAGAGAATTAGATGAACTTCATTAACTATAATTAACGGTAATCTGACTGCAGAGCTGATTTCTACATTCAGTTTTTAGGGGGGCAGCAGGGACTTATACCAGCGGGTGAAAGAGCAGAGCTTGACCTCCCACATCTTTGGTGCTGGCAGCAAGGCGCAAGCAGCAAAGGACACGCTGTGCCCCGAGAGCGGGCTGCGCCGTCCCCGGCACGCCAACCGGCAATTGCGGAGCGGCTCTTCGCCGCTCTGCTCCGCGCTTCTCCTCCGAGCGCCAAGACAAACTGAGTCACCGAACGAGGGGAGCCTGCCAGGGGTTTGACAGGCCCTGCGTTAATATGTAAATAATATTTAGAAACCTCAGCTATAGAGACGGAAGCACTGGCCATTTAACTGGAGCATCATAAACACGACAGTGCGTTAGTAATGGCCTGTAACAACCTGCCTAACAAGGAAGCTGGCTAGTGAGCAGCTCAAAACCCAACACTGTCCTCCTGGGAGTTGCAACCTCTTTTGAAACCTAGGTCACCACGGAGGAATCATCCGTGGGACAGTAACTCAGCTGCTGATGCAGAAAAGTACCCTTCTCCCAACGAAAGCCACAACAGAACAACCAGGCTGCATCGGCAGTGCCAGCTTAGAGATATTTTCATGAGATCTGCGGTATGTGGTGTTGCTCTTGGAGCAATCAAACCCAAGATCAATGCAATCAGCTGATCATCTCCACTTTCACTCAAACCAACTTCTTGCCCTCAGTTCTGGAACAAAAACTTGAAGAAACCCCCAATTTCCAAAGGTTTAAAAAGCAGAAGGCAAATAAAAGAAACCACAGATTCTCAAACTCATGATACAGGCAGAGAAGAGAATCCGAGTCATGATTTTTCTTTTTTGGAAACTGTGTTTTGCCAGTGCTGCTTTGCCAGCTGTGCTCAGTTTCATCAGTAAGCTTTTTTGCAAAAAACAATCTTCATTCCTTTGCCCAGGGTAATTTTTATGTTTCTTCCTCCCCTGTGTTCCCCCATTCAGGTGAAATTAGGATGTAAGGATCATGTGGCTAGGTGGTTATTTTGCACAGCTTTGTAAGATTGTTTATTTCCTCATCTTCTTCTCTGAATACAAAGATCATCCAGCAGTTTCAAAGCTTATCAAAGAAAAAGCTCCTCACGCTAAGGCTGCATTCCCTCCCTGTTCATGCAGTGGAAGCAAAACAGCTAAAACAGCACACGCAAGAACACCTGATGTGCCTTTTGTTAAGCGGTATCACACACAGGCTGGTGGATGTCTACAGCAAAAGAACTACCTTTGTTTTGTGCATTTCCATTCATTTTTCCATTACTGTGCTCCGCATCTTCGTCTTGTTCGTTTAATTGCTCTAGAGCCAATTGACGCCAGCTCCGCAAGGACGCCTTTCCAACCCAAAACCCGTCATTCCTGCGTACAGAGAACAGCGTTGGCACCACGAATCACAACTTCATTCTCATTCTGAGCCCAAACGGTCTTTAAAAGAAAGCTATTTAAACATCATTAGCACTGTTCAAAAGCTCTGACAACATTTGAAAGTGTCAGGACTTACATACCCTTTTACAGTTATTTTCAGCAAGTTCGTAACAGTTTTGTAGTCTTCATTTAATTGGTTTTTCAGTCGTAGTATTCTACACCTTTCTACCACGCAGTCCTTGCAAAGTGCTTTAACTGAAGAGGAGGAAAAAAAAAAACAGCCTATTACTATGGCACACATGGCTGAGCTTTTCATAAATGTGAGCACTGCTGTTCGAAAGCGCTTAGTTTGTCAGATAAGTGTAATGTAGGTACCGGCTATCCCGCCTCATAAGGAGAGATCGCACATGTAAGAAAGACGCCCGTGGTTACTGCCAGATCAGGCCGCATTTACAGCTTAATAACCGTAAAACGCCTCAGCTGAGGTGTGATCTGTTCCGCTAGCTTCACAGCTCTGCTAATATCGATAGTTGACAATTGCAGCTGCGAGCGAGGTCACACCAGCATGCAGAGACGCAGGATCCAAAAGATAGGAGAATTTGGGCCCATGCACCAGTTATCGTACCGCTCCCAAGCGTGACTTTCCTATAGCATGAAGATGCTGTATAGCCACCTTCAAATGCCATGTATGAGTGTCTGCCGCCTTCCTGTACGCTGAGACAAGAGGGGATCCTCTCCGCTCAGCCTGGGCAACTCCTGGAGTGACACTTTGCCACCTAAACCCAGAAAAAAAACGTTCTCCAAAGCTGCCCTGGACCAACAGGAGGGGAAGCCCAGCAGCTGGGCAAACGCTTCGTCAGGCAGCAAGAGGAACCAGAGGGTCACGTCCATCAGCTGCAAGGTGAGATGGAGAGCGCAGCACATCAGCCCTTTCCCTCTCAGCCATACTCAGCAAAACAATCTGCAGGCGATCTTCCAGTTGACTAATAAACGTTGGCCTGTTTTACAAAGGCTGCCTGCGTCACAGCAGTTGCATTTCTTCCCTATAAGCTCCTAGCAGGAGCTGAGCTAATTTGGTCTCAGTGGGAGTTACCGAGCTCCCTTATAAAAGGAGCTAAGCCTAGGGCTTGATTAAGGGATGCCCAGACACTGCAGAGGCCAAGGGCTTACCCCAAAAATCAAATGCGTGGCAGATGTGCACAACACAAGCACATATGCCATCACGTATGTGTTTTGTTAGGTCAAGGCAGCTTGGGACATGCTGGAGGTGAAAGATAGTAAATGATTTTCTCGGCCAGCACACACCCACACCGTTCCAGAGCACAGGCTGCTGGCAAGAGGCAGCACAGATCTGCACACAAAACACTGCCTACACCGGACCTGGAGGTGCTGCAGGCATAAAAAAATCGTCCCTTTGTTTTGAAGAGCTTGGGGGTTTACATGTGCGCGTTTTGCTGTTTGGTAGCATTAGCTTCATAAACTCCTCCAAATATTACCTTTTTTAACCTAAGTGCACCACTGCCTTCTCGCAAGCTACTCTATGCACAGTTGTTTCTACACAGAGCAGACTTCAGGTCTGAAACAGCCCCTCCAATCAGACTAATCCTATTTGTTGGAATGCTAATGTAATCGAGCAATATAAAAAAAATTAACCCGGGAATAACAAGGCAGCACAGAAGTTACATGCAGAGATAAAGCTAGGTTAAAATAATAAAGGATGGCCCAGCAAGAGGCTGGGACCAGAATAAGGCTCTAACACATGTTTAGCACACAAAAACGTGACTTCAAAGGATGCTTCCTAGTCAGACACCTTACCATTCAGCCGGGGTCCCCCTCCGTATCTCCTGTAGAAGAAGTCAGCCACATACTCTGATATCCTCTTCATAATTGATATTTTATCAGGATGGAGTTTCCCGTGTGAACACAGGCAGGCTGTGTTATCTATAGGTTTCGGAGGAGTGGACTCATCCAGCCATTTCTGTAGCCATTCGAGAGAGATGAAATCGTATGGGGAACCTGGAAGGGAAAGACACAAAAAGAAATAAGCCCACACATGTTAGTACATGACACAGCAGATGGTATTTATAATTACTCTGATACTCAATGATAATTTTAAAAATTAACAGGCTACCACCGTTGATTACATCTCCGCAGGACAAGTTTTCAAACATCTAATGCAGCTTCCCTGTCCAATTCTCATCTCAGCACTGCAGATTTCTAACATGGTGCCTCTTGCGACAGATGCTACGTGAAGTTAGATACATGAGAACAACTGATCATTTAATATTCAAGCAATCAATGTGAAACAATGGAGTACTCTAAACAGGAAAGGGCATGCTTTCAGACTGCAAAACCTGTAGCAGCTTATGGCAGACTACTCAAGGCAAGGGCATAAGCAAGGCTTTCCTACTGTCCATCAAGGGACAAATACAGTATTTAAGGTATGCTCTAACATTGCTAAGGGAAAAGCCCTTTACAAAACCGAGTGAGATCTTCAGGGTAGATGTAAAAATAAAACAAAATCACTGCACATGAGACCAGTATTCTCCTCACACCCTCAGTGCCCAAAATTTTTTTCTGGGCTATTCTTACAAACCTAGGTGAGAGACACTCCTGCATCAAGAGATTTACAGTGAAAGTGGTAACATGCTCAAATTTCTCAGTGTTACTGGGATATACATATATATATATATATATTTTTTTTTGAAACAGGGCGGTAGGGCCCCCCACATTTGTTAAAAGAAAAATCTCACATAAAGCCAAGGTTCAGGAGCAGGTCAGAAACGGGTCAGCATCTCTACACGAGCAGTAAACTAGCTTTGTATGAAGTCCCCATAAACTCATATCTTGATAGCAAGAGCCAGTGTTGATTCTTAAACCCAAAGAACAAGCATGACTACATTTTAAGGAAGAATTTTACATTTTGAAGCCACTTGCTGTGGATTAAATGGAAACAGAACTGTAGCAAAAAAGCTTATCTCAGCGCTTTTGCCATTTGCCATTAACGGCAATCATCCGAGTTCCTAGATAGGTTCCTAATCACAAACTGAGCAACAGACAGTGGTGTGAGAACAAAGTAGCTTTCTCTTAGCACACCAAATCTAGCAAACACTGGCGAGGCAAACACTACAGCTTCCAAAAGACGGCTGGAAAATTAGCAGGATGACCAAGAAATTAAACACATTTTGCTGACGCGACGAGGGCAGTTCTGAAATGGAGAGGAAAGGGTTCTGCTGTTAGTTACATTTATCAAAGGAAATGAAATTAATGTTTCATACAAAGCAGCAACAAAGAAGCTTCAGCAAAATACTTTGTCCTCTGACTTGCCCTGGATTTTTGTGAAGCCAGGCCTCAAGCTCTCTTCTCTGCAGGACAATCAGCAGTCGTTTCATCTTACGCAATAACATTGCCAGACTCGCACAGGCACGACCTCCAGAGAATTGCAACGCTGTCAAAAATGGTTTGCTAGCTGGGGATGAAAGCTGCCTCTCAGAAAGGAAGTTTTTCTGGGCCTGGCTTTACAAACCTGGCACAAGAGACATCTCCACAGCTGCACAGATCATCCCAAGCTCCTCAGGGATCAAACCCAAAGCAGCCCTGGGGTGACACTACCTCCAGCTGCGCTAGCAAGCTGCCGTGCCCAATAGCAGGGGCACACAGTGGGTGCCTCCAGGCACTGCCAGCTAAAAATCGGGGCAGAGGAGCTAGAGTCTGTCTGCACCTGTACTTGTAAACACATCTCACTAAGGTTTGTTCCTTCATTGTGTTAGAAATGCTGAGGGAAAAGTATTCTGTTTCTGCTAAAGGCAAAAAAAAAAAAAAACCCCAAACTGAGTTGCGCTTACTACTCCTCCTTTCTAATGGTGACTCATGGCAGATTCATACCTCCACCACGTCTTTGATTTACAGGTGACATTTGAACAGCACTCAGGCTTGCAGGGACTCTGCAAGATGAGCTGTGACACCTTTCTATTCCTTAGTTAAGCGCCGCTGTTCTCAAAGCCAGCCTCATAAATTGAACAGGCAGATGTTTACAGGAGCTGAGCTCTCGCCGCTCAGGAAGGCTCGTGAGCTCCTTATGCGCTCGACAAAAAGTCGAGTGGCTATTTAGCTACTTGAATCTTGATTCTGGTTCTCAACTCTGAGCATTTAGCCAAAGAATATTAAAAACTAAAATCGAACTGTATAAAGGGCTACACAATCAAAAAAAATTTTTTTTTGAAGTTACAAAGTTCCTACTGTTTTTAGGAGATGTGCATACTGGAGAGAAATTCCCCACGCTGGTGAGACAGAGCAAGCGCCCACATGCTTGCTTTGAGGGAGACTGGGGAGAGAAAGGCAGGGGGTATCAAAATCCTAGTGCTCAGACACACTAAGATGACAAAACCCAAGGAATTGAAAGGATTAACCCCACTAAGCTGTTGCTCATTAGGAGCACGAAGCTTAGACATGGGGCTTCGAAGCATCAGTAGCGATGAAACAGTTTTCTGCTGGAGGCCAGGTGTTCTTGGACCCGGTTACCTGCCGATTAATTCAGACCAAGAGCACCAAAACTTGGCGTGAGCGGGCAATCTGAGACTGCCCAGTTATTCTGCCTCAATGCTACTAAGCAGTAATGAGCCGAGCTGCTCACAGCGCAGGAGAAAACAGTCACAATGCATGGAAGCACACAGGAGACTGACTGACGAGGAGGGAGCAAGAGGGAATTAGTGATGCCAGAGGCCATTAGAACGAGCAAAAAAAGGAGAAAAATAGGTTAAGGCAGATGAGCAAGCAAGGGAAAGCAAATACCAAGTGTACACATAGCAACAACAGACAGCGATCGCCTTCCTCTTCACGGCGAGGGCTACAGCTAATGCCTTCCAGTGAAGCGTTCAGGCCACAGAACCAAGGTGTGGATTAGTCACAAAACATTACTAATCTTAACAATGGTCTACTACAAAATACTACCAGAATATCTTACAGACCAGCTTCAGCAGGTAACCTTTTGTAGAGCTCCTTCACCTCTTCGTGTTTGATTTTGCCTCTGGCCACGCTCTGTTTGCGCATCTCTGCCATTTCGTTACACCACTCCTCAAACTTGCAGTTGTCGCGTTCCACCAGCTCCTGCAGGAAAGCTGCGGGGAAAGGAACAGCAAAGACGCCGGTCACTTCGAGGAAAACACCAGATACACCTGAAGCTGCCGCACCGCTCACGAGGCGCAGCCCCAAGGCGCACACCGTCTCGGCGAGAGGGACCAGGCGCATCTCGAAGGCAAGGGCAGAAAACCCCCATGCGATCAGAGATAAGCCAGAGCAGATCCTCGAGTTGACGGGAAGGCGAGGGGGACAGCGATTTTTGCTGTCATCAGTGGAAAAAACCTTAGCAGGGGAAAAAAAAGAAGATAAAGTACTTCCCTTGCAGGGATGGTGTAACAGAGGGGTAGAATATGCTTATCTGAAGCCTCTTCCGATTCAACAATATTTTGAAGAGCTAAAATATGTCAGAAAGGTGAACTCCTAGGCAGCCACAGAGCACGGTATCTATCTTGGGAGAATATACACTCTTAAAAAACGTAGTCAGCCTGACCCATTCACCCTCAACGACAGGGGCTGGGGACCCAAGTTACACTCGCCGCTGTCCCAGAAAAGCTGCTCTTCCCAGCACCAAAGCAAAATGCCTTGAATTTGCAGTTGCGTGAAGCCTCGCTGAAAGCACGAGGCTCGCCTGCTGCCCTTGGCTCCGCGTCCCTGGCACACGGCCATGTGAAACAAAGGCAACGGCAGGGCTGCTCAGGAATCTGAAGCTGGGTGGAGAGGCTTTGCTGAGTATTGTTTTGGGCAGAGGGGTAGGAGGCGAGAGAGGGCGAGAGCGCTGGGGAAGCAAACTGCAAAGAGAGCCCCAAGGCGTGAATTAGCGCGCGTTCCCAGGGCTGCACGCCTCCGAGAGCGGGCGCTAGAGGCAGCGGGGAGGCTGGAAGAGGTTTGATGCTGTGATTAGGGGTCCTTGTGATTTCGGAGAAAGCTGTGCAATTATCACCATCATTACCCTCCTCTTCCAGATAACCTAAACTGAACGCTGACAAACAGCTCCGGTCAAAAGGGAAAACAATGCCTCTGTCGTCCCTATTTCACAGGGAAGGGAAGAAGGTGGAGCACACCTCCATCCCTACCAGCTAAGGCCTAATTAATATTTCTAATCAAGTAGCATGCAAATACTAAGCATCATTAAATCCACAGGCCAAACCTACAGGGATTTCTACCACCCCCAGTGATTCTAAAGCAAGACACGAACCTGCTAGTACAAAATTCTTCTAAGGGCTTGCATCCTCTTATTTCTATGCCATTTATTCTCAGTATGGCAAAGATTAAGTACTTGTAAAAGAAACATGACATCTGTCAGGATTATTCACCTGCCGCACAGTACATGCACTGCTGATGACATTTAACCACACTGTTCTCCCTCGCTTCAGGTACCTGAGCGGCTACAGGGGGAACCCGGCTGCGAATCCCGTTACTCCAGCCACGCTCAACGCCGGCAGCTGGATATTCTGCAGACGTTGCTCGCCGCGGGATTACCTCCTCCTAACCCCCTGCCACCTCATCTCTTTGGTAAGATGGTGAGGCCTGAGCGGGCACAGGGGTGGTATCAGCCAGGCTAATGTCATTCAAGCGCTAGGAAAGCCCAGGGGGCTGCAACGTGGACGACCCAAGTTCCGACACCGAGTCACCTTATGGCACCTTTGGGGACTCCTAGACAGCGGCTGCAAAAGGCGCTTCATGCAAAGCACCGGTTCCTGGCCTGCCCGGTGCTTCACAAGGACGGACAGAGAGGCCAGGAGAGTCGAGGCTCGCTTACCTGGTACTTCGACTGTCGGAGACTTCTCCCGGGTTTGCAGCCTGTATACCAGCATGTAAGCATTTCGAGAGCAGTGAGTGCCTTTCCCACACTTAGGTTTACGAGTCTGAGATTTAGAAGGCTCCGCTGTGGTACAGAAGGCAAAAAATAATAAACACACAAGCCCGCTTACTGGCTCGCCTTGAATGGGCCGAGTTTGCCATCTAGCCAGCTTCCCTCTCACCGCATGCTGTGCCCTGGCAGGCCTCCCTCTGCAGAGCACCGGGCTGGCATGAGCCTCGCATGCATGGCAGGGAGCAAACTTTATCCAAGACCCAAATCCCTCTAGCGTTGCTGAAGCCAGGGCAATTCAGAGGCACTAAGTTAGGATCCTGCTCTGAAGTACCCTCTAAGAGAGCCTTTCTTCTCTCTTTAAGCCTAGCCTCACCGAGCCAAAAAGTAGCCTTTGCAAAAACATCCTTTCTTCCCTCTGCCTCCTGTCCTCATTAGTGTTGGTGTCTTGACACCAAAGAACAGAGTCCAACCCTCAGGGAAAAAAAAATACATTTACACATGACTGGGTATGTAAAAAATATGCACCAGTCTATTGGGCAACAAAACCTTTAGGAACTGAACAGCCACGGAAATGGTCACTTCAGAGCATCTGATTCCAACGCTGGCTTTCACCGAGATGAAGAATGAGGCCATATAATACAAGCTAATGTGGAAAGAGAGTTGTCATGTCCAGACAGACTGCCAGGCAAAGAAAGAAACCTTACTAGAATGCTTATCTACAGCTGCGGCTTCAAAAACCAAACAGTCCTTTATTTTTAAAAAAAGGAGCAAGCCTCTGTCGGTCAAACATTTAACAGAACAAGGAATGGGGAAAAAATTGGATTTTTTTTGTATTTAATTTCTGGAAAAACTCATGTGCGTTCCCCGCCACACTGCCCAGGGGATTTCCTAGACAGATTTTATTTGCAGTTTCTCCAAGCATTTAAAAATTGTTCCCATCTGCACAGCCAGACTTCAGCACTCTCCCTGCTTTATGTTACCGAACTTCTGCTGCTGCTGTGTGCATTTGCAATGAAGGAGACCCCTGAACTCCAGTTTTGCTTGGAATAGGCAAATGACATTACAACTTCAGTATTTTGCTTAGCGCGCACACACACACACACGTATATATATATTATATATATATATTATATATATATATATATTATATATATATTATATATATATATATATTTTATATATATATATTATATATATATATATATATATTTTATATATATATATATATATATATATATATATATATATATATATAAATTATATATATTTTTTAAGGCTTCCAGCCTGCAGAGACTTCTAAACATGCTTTACTTACATTCTCAAAGCATTTTGTGTTTCAGCAAGAATACTTACTCGTGCTTAAGCATAAACCTGCAGAGAATTGAGGGCTCAGCAGTTTAATAGCATCTTATTTTGTTACACTGGGTAACTCAGGAGTCTAAAAAGAAAGGCTGAGAAGCCTTTATTTCCTTTCAGGGCTTATTTTTCTATCTTACACCACTAGATGTCTAGCCAGCTTCACAGTTTGGTTGCAAGTTAGTGGTAGTCAAGCATTAACAGGATGACATTGCTGCTCTGGTGGGAGCCTGCATTTATGCAAGTCGTGACAAAACGCAAGAAGTTTATGAGTAAGATAGCTGAAAATTAAGTGGCACCATGCAGATACGTGCATGGAAGCAAACAGGAGAGGCAGGCCGGCACCCCATGTCTGCTTAGGGGTGCGCTCAGGCTGATGGGTTTTCAAAACAAACTAAGGGAACTGATAAATATGCCTTTTCATTAAGCTATTATGACAGATGCTTTAAAGAAAGCCCCTATTTTAGAAAGTCCAACTATTGGTGTGGGAGATGCAGCAAAGCATGAGTGTCCTGGTGGGGGAATGTTTCTGGGAAGGGATGACTTACATTTAAGCACAATTTCTGGCATTAATTTCCCTCTTTCCCGATACTGCAAAGCGTTCTGCGCTGACAGGCGCGGGAGAACACTGAGCAACTGCAAATCCAGGCACTTAAACTGTCAATTTAAAAGTGGACAGCTACTATATATTGATTGCAGACTGAGAAACCAGCAACGCTAGTCTCAGCCTAAGCTCTCCAGCGAGTACAGGGAAATCAAGACCCTAAAGTGTTCAGGTAACAGACGGGCAGGGTTATCTAGGGCAGCAGGATGGCACCAGCACAAGGCAAGCCAACAACAGTGGAACAGAAGGATGAGAACAGCGCAAAGCAAAAACGCAAAGAAAGAAGGCAATTTTGGCTTCTAATACATTCTTTTGATCAAGGTTTTTATAAAGACTTTTTACTGCCTCCTAAAAAGTTTAAGAGTAGACACCTCAGTGGAAATAAAAACATAACATGTTAAGGAAACTGAAAGTAACCTCGTTATCTCTTCCTAATGCCTCCTTTTGCATGCTGGCCAAGGAAGCAGCAGCTTGCCTGTATTACCCTGATAGGCAACTGCTGCCTGGGTTATCAGCAAGTTATCTGCCAGGAGGCAAAGCAAGAGAAAAACTAGAGTAGAGGAAGTGATCACGAGGTGTGCATAAACACTCGCATAAGGGCTGGAGCAAAGAAAATCTGGCTGCAATTAACAGAACTGCAGTTTCATGTGTTGCTTTTAGGATGTGAAATCACATGTAGGAGCAGTTTGTTTTAAGAGTATCAGGTCCTCCACGTACTCAGCCTCCACGTTTTTTGGTGAAAAGAGTTATTTTAAAAGGGCACTCACAACTTAAAGGTTTTACCTAGATCTTCCTCAATCCCCAATTGCAATTTCTTCCCCTCCATCTTTTCTATGTCTTCATCGTTAAACTTGTACCACTCGCCCGTCTGCGGGTCCTTCACGTGGGCGATGTAGTGCCCGGAGTACGCGCTCACGCCTCTGTGTATGAGGACAGCACTAAGTTCATACACGTAGACACCATCTGAAAGGAAATCGGCAGTTATTTAGCCCTCTGGACAAAACAGGACAGGTCTTTTCTTTCCTATTACTTGATGCTTTTGCAAGACAGCAAACAAAGACCGCACTTGAACTCATCTCTCTCCAAGACCTCTGCACAGCTTTATTCAAAGCCCCCAACTTTCACAAGCTGTTTAGCAAGGCACTTGCGATTTTTTGTTTGAAAGGCAGCTTCAAACCACTCTTGACATTCTTTTCAATCAAAAAAGGGGATTCAGACGAGATCCCGTCAAGAGCCGCGCGGGTACCACGAATGAGCACGTAGTGCACAACTCACTTCTTTGTTCCATGAAAGGCTCCATGTCAAGCAGCTCAGAGAAGCCGATGTAGGTGTTCAGCTTCTTCTTGTGGCCGGTTTGTCTGTGCGAGAACAAAGGACCAAACTTCAGCTACAGGGATCAGGGGACAGTAATAATGGCTCACGTCTCAAAATAACTTTCCTGAAACCCCCTGAGCAACCCAAGAAAAGCCACGCGTGTGCGCTCCGATTCCCAATATCTAAAATCAGTGCAGAAAGAGTAAAGCAGATGTCTTTCCACAGAGCTTCCGAGTGACCCAAGCCGCTCCTGCTTTTACAGCACGTGCACGCGTGCCGGGGGAGGCTCACCTGTCAAACACAAACCGCATCAGCTGCAGGTTGAGCGTACATGGAAGACTCAACAGCCTGATCTTCCTTGTGGCATTCTGCTTACTTTGACAAGTTTCGCAAAAGTAACGATTGTCCCCCTCTAATTTTTCTTCCTGACCAGAAGGCAAAAGGAAAGGTCTTGAGAACACGTTACTACTCAACAGTCAACCACTACAGTCTATTTGCTAGATGGAAATTTAACAGCGTTGAAGTTATTTTAACCATTTAAGTCTCTATTGAGCTGCTCTCCAAAATACTCTCCAGGCTAAAAACACACAACCCTTTGAGTTAATATATGCACTTTATTAGAGATTATAGAGTTAGCAGGCAGCTCTCAGTTTAAGGAAAACAACAGTCTTTTAGCCTGAAGCAAGCCCTAGTTCCAGTGCTCAGGCAGTTTACAAAGCCATCAAGTTTGTCCACCACCTGACTGAAGTTCATGAAGTTGGTTCCTATCACGAAGGCTATGGAAAAACTCACCGTTTAATGAGATCACATGGACCAAGTTAATGTAAAGCCCACATTTTAGCCCCGAAACTACAATTCTCTTGTGCTCAGCCAAGCAAACATCACTGGGAAATAAGAGTCTATGTCTAAGTAGAGCCGATATGATCAGGCAAGAGGAGAACTCCAACAACCCTAAAAAGAGATCACCAGCTGTTTCATTTAAAGGAAGGCCAGACAAACTAAGTTTACTGTTGCAGGGCAGCAGGACTGGAGTCTGCGGAGATGGATGCCCTTCCATGCATGCACGCAGACCAGCCTGTTTTCTCAGCAGACCTTTCATGAGCGGGGCAACCGGTTTGCTGAGTGCATCAGCAAAGACTCTGCACAACAGCCAGATTGCACCTCGGCTACAGAGTTACATTTCCGGTTAGTTCTGTCCTAAATATATTTATTTGAATCCACACCTTGAACTTTTAACATGCCAGCCATTTAAGAGCAAGGCAAATTTCAAGTTGAATTAAGAGCCATTCCTGAAGCTACTCTGGGGCCTTGCTAGTATTTTTTAAGAACATGTTTTAGAAAAGGGAAAGTCTCCTGTTGCTACGTGGATGAGCACCGATATAGAAAACACGGAAAACAAACCTCCTTCCTGTGCTGCCCATGACAAAGAATGCAGGGACTTTTTGTATGCGTTTCTGTTGTATCAACTTTACTGGGAAAACACAATTACTAAATGTGTGACTTCAAAGTGTTTTTTAAAATGTGTAACACGCCCACGCGTCACACTCTGGGTACAGAGCCACCCCTTGCTCATTCACTTCACAAGTACACGTCTCAGTCCTCATTTTCTGGGTCCATGGAGAAATAGTTCCTTTTGCATCCATCCCACTGAGAAAACTCGATCTCAGCTGCCCACTTTGCTGTAATATCAACCTCAAAAGCTGTTAATAGAAGAAGGGAATTGAAGCACCTTGCTAAGCAGTGCTTTGCTGGCACTATTAAGAATAGCAAGACTTTTTTTTTTTTTAAAAAAAGAGCTTATTACCTTAAGAAACTCAGTAATACAGTCTGTCAGCTGCTTGTGCCCTTGTATATTTAACTCCAGTTCATAAAATTTAGACACAAGTTTGGACTCCCTGCCACACTGGTTGCAGCTGGAATAAAAAAAAAAAAATTCACATGAGATCAGTCCATTGGTTAATGAGTCCTAACTCCCCAGTCGTCAGTAAACTAACACCTGAGCTATAAAACCAGGAAAAAAAGCTTGTTTAAGCCAGCCCTAATATGGTACACCTCTACACCACAACCACTCCACAGCATGGTGTAAGCAGGATAACAGCACTGACCAGGAAAAATAGGAGTGTCTGTTTACAACTCATACATAACATTTTATAACTTTTCCAGGTGAAATTCTCAGCTCTGAACTCAGGAATGAAATGGGTACGATGACATCCAAGTACTATAATTTCTGGCTCCAGGACTTTACGTTCCATTAACTCACTGAGATTTTCATTAGCAAATTTTTATTAATAGACTAAAAGCATCTGGCTAACTGCAGCAACATCGCACAGAATTGGATTCTTATGGAAACCTGAAAGCTAAACAAAACACTGGGAAGCCCTATTTGTCACACAACATTTCAGAAGTTTACCTGCCTTCTACAGCTGTTAAGAAGAATCTTTCCTGCTCAAATTCTTCCAAAATGTTTAAATATTTACAGAAAGGTTCTTCACAAAGACCAAATACTTACACCGTGACATATGCATATTCTCCACAGAACTGCTTTTGCACTATGTTTCGAACATCTGGATTTTTTTGTTTGGATAGAGTATCTTCCAGCAGGGACATGAACAGCTTTGAAAACTCCTGGGCATCCTAGAATGGAAAGCCAAGTTCGTTAACAATACACCGCCACGCAAAGCGCAATCACAACCTTGTCGCTAATTTACTGCAAATTACACGGAGTCCTACACACAGGCTGCACAGAAACTTCAGTGTGCGCTGAATAGAAAAAGACCAGTCAGGAGAACTAAAGAAAAGAGGAATTTGCCTAAAAGGAGCACAAGGCCCCCAGCGTGAGACTGCAGCATGAGTTAAGTTGGCTCCTGGCCAATAGCTCAGGGTGGTTTGACTTCTGCCCTGCTATTTGCAGGATCCTGAGAAAGAGGGGAGAGAGGAGAAGAAAAAAAAAAAAAGCCACACACAAAACCCCCCAGCAGCTTGTTAACCACATAAATCCCTTCATGACTCCACCTTGCATATTGGCATCAGCTTCTGCTGCCCAGGAGCAGCAACACAAATGGTTTCTCTACCTCATTTGACTGCAGCACTGCAGACAACAGGTTCAGAACATCCTTATCCATCAGGGAACATTGGAATAATTTACAGAGTATTAATCTTCCTCTACCATGGTACGGTTTGGCAGGAGGGTCAATCTCTGTGTCCCACCTCTTTATCCCACTAACAGTCATTTGTCAAAGCCTTGGCGTATAATACAAGCTATTCCTGCTTGCATTACAGGTCTTAGCCGTGTCAGAGAGAGACAACAGGTAAGCAGAGACGGGATGACTCTTGGCCAAGCTACACCAGCTCACACTAACAAGAGCTCCACCGACACGGACAGTCCCAGCAGCACAATTCACTCTCCTTTTCCAGTTTCACCAAACACCACGGCTGCTTTTTTGCCACCTCTGTGCCCTCAAGCCTCCTGTCCTGCTGCTTCCACTTCTGCCTCTAATTCTCAGATTCCTCCAAAGAAACAAACTGAGAAGCTGCCCCATGGCTTTCACCCCTTTCTACTCCTCCTGTAAGACTCAGGAGCTTCTCCACACTCGTCTCAGGGCCTCCCTTTCCTCCTAGTACCCAATTTTCTTTGCTCCCTCTCCCACCCTCACTCTCCCCTGGCTCTCTCCTCTATAAAACAAACTCTCTCCCACTCATCCTACCCTTAGCACCTGCTGCCTCTCCAAATTCTAACCTTTTCACTGCCACATCTGCTGCAAGTCTCCAGGTCTCCTCTCCAGTTCTCACAACTGTTAAAACCGTGGGCAGCACTTTACTCTCTCCTTTAATATCACCAGCCTTTAATGACCGCTTCCCTCCCAGGGACTCGAGCGACTTTCTGCTCCTCATCCTCCTGAGGAATCACAAGCCGTTGCTCTTGTTCTTCCTCCAATGGTCCCCCTACTTCTCAAAGCGTTCTTTCAGGACACATCTTTTTCCGGAGTCGTCTTCAACTTTTGCAACAGCCTGCAGGCTCCATCTATGGTGCTCGCACCTCTCTGCTGCACGCTTTCTTGCCCCACAGTCCCTGCAGAGAACTTGCAAACCTCTCCAACTTCCTCCCTCCTGCCTAAACTTCAGGTCCTCCTCGTAACACGTCTGATGCTGCCGTGCCATCTGCCCAGCCAGCTGCAACTCGCATCCTGCCTCCCGTCATCTCTAATCGAGGCGAGAGCAAAACCTCGGCCCCAGCGTCATCGGGCTCAGTGTGAGGCTGCTGCTGAGCAGCCACAGCACTGCAGCAACCTCCCCGGGCCCATCAGCCGGCTCCCAGGGCCTCCCGTCCACACTGCTCCTCGTCCCCGCCACAAAGCGTGTCCCCCTGCCCCAGGCGCGGGAGGAACAGCCCATCAGGGCCCCGCTCCCGCCCCGAAGTCTGCTGCGGTGCCACGGTTAATCACCCGCTAACGCCCCGTCCCATTGCGCCGGGCGCCCCGGCTCCTGCCGACCTCGCACGGGGACAGGAAGGGCCTGGAGCACTACTTGTCCCTTTGTGTTTGCACAAATGAGGCCGAGCGCGAGATCACCACTCGGAGATGGCAGAGGAACAGAAAAGGGCAGCTTCACACTTCTTTAAAGAAGGTAATTACTCGTCCCTAGGCAAAGGCAGTTAGAAAAGAGAGCGCATCAGGAGGAGCACATCAGGGAGGCGGCTCAAGCGTACCTGTTGCTGTCCTGTATCCAAGCCTAGCGCTTTCACGAACCCGGAAGGATCGATGTATCGCCTTTTACTGTTCTGCAGCAAGGCAAATAAGTACTGGAGGTGTTCACAAATGGTCTGAGGCTCGTAGTCTAGCACAAAACAAGTTGCACAAGTTACTAGCGAGTTATGTTGTCTCATTTCAAGATAAAACCGTTCAGTTAAAGTAATTTGCTTTTTCTTTGTTGTTTACACACGTAAGCTTAATGATTAGTAACAAAAGGGTTTTTTAATAAACATTTTTATCCTGAGATCTGAAACAGTACTAATTATGACAGCTAAGTCACAGCACAAGCCAAATATCCCACAGTGCCTAACGTGAGCTGCTAGTAAACAGTTTAAGCAGCATGTGCTGACTACCACATAGCAACAGCTTCTTATTTAAACCAAATGGCAGCACATCATTCACAAAATACCGTAAAAACAGGACCAGAAGTCAGGCAGCTGTACTAATTCAAGGTACACCTATAACGCTGTGTACAACACAAAAACATATCTCACCCAAGCCCGTCAGGTTTACTGTGCTGGCACTTAAAGTCTCACGCCTACTGGGTACCTAAATACCTGTCCTCTCATGGGACAAGGCGCAGCT
The DNA here is from genome assembly GCF_036370855.1 of Dromaius novaehollandiae. Lineage (NCBI taxonomy): Eukaryota > Metazoa > Chordata > Aves > Casuariiformes > Dromaiidae > Dromaius > Dromaius novaehollandiae. The sequence continues at coordinate 7,880,973 of NC_088121.1, read as the reverse complement.
CCACGGCAGCAAAAGCCACTCCCTCCCTCGCCCCACTATTATCATTAAGCCATGAAGCATCTTGGCAAAAAAAGGAACACTAAAAGAAGTTTTCAACCAGATCAACTCACTCCGATTTAAACATAACTCTGGTAAAGAATGGTTTAGGTTGGTTTGCACCTAAAAGCTAGGTCAAATACTTAAAGAGAGCAGCGTGCTCCGCAGATAGGACAAATAGTTATTACTCCGGCCATCAATTCCAGTGATAAATGCTTCACAAAACCAACGCCACACAAGGCTTTAGAAATAACGGTGAAAAGAAGCACCTTGCTAATCACAAGGGGTGGCTGCTATGGCACTTTTAAAATATAAAACCAAACATCGCGATTCCTCCTTTTCTACTTATTTGGATGCGACGTTTACTACTATTCTGACCGTAAAGCAGAGCAATACCCCGCGCCAGAGGACGTGCAAGTTCCAGGCGTTTCACTGCGCCGAGGAAAAACCTCCACGCTCAAATAGGCCGAACAGCTTCCGTTTACCACAAGGAAAGGTATGGACAGCTGTTACGACCTTCCACTGACCTCTGTCTTTTGGGATGCCCTCGCCAGTCGTGTACTCGCTGCAGGTGCTCGGACACAAGTAAAGCGCTTGCCGAAGCTCCAAGTTAAGAAACCACATCTGCAAGAAAGTGTTCACGTAGCACGTGGCTCCGAGGTTCGTTAAACCTACGAATGCGTTCTAGCACAAAAAAGAAAGCAACACATGTAACTCGCTACTCCAAAGCGGCAAACAGAGAAATCCAACAGTTGGGTCAGCTGTTCTGCTCCGTTACCTTTAACTGAGCTTGCCATGGGCTATTAATATTGAGGGGGTTTCTGTTTAAAGGGATTCTCTCCAAAGTTTGGGGGCATGAACAGTGAACACAGCATCCTCAGAGTGCTGTGCACCTGAGTGCTTTTCTGGAGAAAAACCCTCCTGTTTCCCTTCTGAGCCAAAGACAGGACACAAATTTATGATCAAGAAGTTTTCTTCCAAGGGTTTCAGCACAGGTTCCTCTCACGCGGAAGCAGGCTGTTTATCAGGGATAGGCTACACTAGCATCACTTCGCCTGCGGGTCATCACTTCGCCCTACAGGACATCAGCCCCCGAAACCGCAGATCCAAACTCCCGGGAGACAACAGGTCTCGGCCTTCCTAAGGGCTGATACCAAACTCCTAGGACACGGGCAGGCTTCACCCACCCTGCTCCGCACCTCCCCGGGGGCCGACCCCGGCTGCACGGGGCAGGGGACGTGAGGGGGCAGGGGCCCGGGCCCTACCTTCTTGCGGCGCTCGCAGTTGGGGTCGTCGATGTTGTGGAAGCTGTTCTCGTCGATCTCGCCCAGCCAGACGTGCTCCCCGATGCCCACCAGGCAGTTGGGGTTCCCCCGGCAGTTCCTCCTGCGGAACCGGCACCAGCCCAACTGTCACCCCAGGGAGGGAGCAACGTCCCTTGGGGGGGGCAACGGGGGGGGCTCCCCGCAACCCAAAAACATGGAGGGGGCCCCCACAACCCCAAAAGGATAGGGAGGGCCTCAGGGATAGGAGACAGACAGAAAAACAGGGCACAGCAGGGGAGACTGACACCCCAGGGACTGGGGGACCCTGGCAGGGAAAGGGAGAAATCTGGGGTCCCCACAACCCTGGGGGATGGGGAGCCCCGAGAGGGGGGGAGGCTCCCCCAAAACCCGGGGGACAGGAGCATACAGGGCCCCCACACCCCGGGGCGCCCAGAGGGGGAACCGGTGTCCCCCTAGGGACCCGGGTACAGAGAGGACCCGGAGGGGATGGGATGGGGGTGGGGAAAGGGGGTCCCCACAGCACTGGGGGACCCAGGGAAGGGAATGGGGGGGCGTCCCAGCCCCCAAAACACGGGGAGGAGAGTGGGTCCCCACTGCCCCGGGGGGCCCGGAGGAGGGCGCCCCGCACCCCGATAGGGCCCCCCCAGACCCGGGGGGGGGGGATATGGGGCCGGGGGGAGGGGTAAAGCCCGGAGAAGGGGGCGAGCGGCCCCGGGGCAGGGCGGAGACGGCCGCCCGCAGCCCGGGGGGGAGGGAGCGGGGCCGGCGGGCGGGCGGCGGCGAGGGGCGGGGAAGGGGAGCGGGAGGCGGCGGGGCCGGGGCCGGGGCCGGTACCGGCAGGCGCCGCGCTGGCAGGGCTCCAGCCCGACGCGGTAGGCCGCCTCGATGTGCTCCTGCGCCACCGCCTCGGGCGGCACCGTCTCGGTCCAGCGCCACGCCGCCTTCTCCAGCTGCAGCCGCGGCGCCATCGCCGCCCCGACCCCAACCCCGACTCCAACCCCGGCCCCGGCTCCGGTCCCGGCTCCGGCCCCCCCGCGGCCGCGGCCCCGCACGGCCCGGTCCGGCCCGGCCCAGCCCCTCCCCGCCGCCGCCGCCGCCGCCGCCGCCGTCACGGCCGGTGACGACACGCGCGCGACGCGCTGACGCCACTAAAGCGCGACGCCGGGCTCCCCCCTCCCTCCGCCCGCTCCGGCGCTGGGGGGCGTGGCCTGAGCGCTGGGGGCGTGGTCAGGCGCGGATGGGGCGTGGTCAGGCTCCCAATGGGCGGGGCTCGACCGCGGCCCGGCCCCCACGTGGCGGCGCCCCCAACCCCCCCCCCCGGCCCCCTCCGCTCGCCCGGCCATGCCGCACCCGAGCCCCCGGCCCCCCCACGTGGGTCCGGACCCCCCCCGGACGTGCCCCCTGGATCCCCTTCTCCCTGGACTCCCCTGTCCAGAGCACCTGGACCTTCATCCGCACCCCCCTGGACCCCAAGGTCCGGACCCCCTGCACCCACCCCCAAGCGTGCCCCCCAGACCCCCAGGGCCATACCCCCATGGACCTCCATCCACACCCCCCTGCACCCCCAACTGTACCCCCCCAGACCCCCAGGGCCATACCCCCGTGGACCTCCATCCACACCCCCCTGCACCCCCAACTGTACCCCCCCAGACCCCCAGGGCCATACCCCCGTGGACCTCCATCCACACCCCCCTGCACCCCCAACTGTACCCCCCCAGACCCCCAGGGCCATACCCCCGTGGACCTCCATCCACACCCCCCTGCACCCCCAACTGTACCCCCCCAGACCCCCAGGGCCATACCCCCGTGGACCTCCATCCACACCCCCCTGCACCCCCAAGCGTGCCCCCCAGACCCCCAGGGCCATACCCCCGTGGACCTCCATCCACACCCCCCTGCACCCCCAACTGTACCCCCCCAGACCCCCAGGGCCATACCCCCGTGGACCTCCATCCACACCCCCCTGCACCCCCAAGCGTGCCCCCCAGACCCCCAGGGCCATACCCCCGTGGACCTCCATCCACACCCCCCTGCACCCCCAACTGTACCCCCCCAGACCCCCAGGGCCATACCCCCGTGGACCTCCATCCACACCCCCCTGCACCCCCAACTGTACCCCCCCAGACCACCAGGGCCATACCCCCGTGGACCTCCATCCACACCCCCCTGCACCCCCAACTGTACCCCCCCAGACCCCCAGGGCCATACCCCCGTGGACCTCCATCCACACCCCCCTGCACCCCCAACTGTACCCCCCCAGACCCCCAGGGCCATACCCCCGTGGACCTCCATCCACACCCCCCTGCACCCCCAACTGTACCCCCCCAGACCCCCAGGGCCATACCCCCGTGGACCTCCATCCACACCCCCCTGCACCCCCAACTGTACCCCCCCAGACCCCCAGGGCCATACCCCCGTGGACCTCCATCCACACCCCCCTGCACCCCCAACTGTACCCCCCCAGACCCCCAGGGCCATACCCCCGTGGACCTCCATCCACACCCCCCTGCACCCCCAACTGTACCCCCCCAGACCCCCAGGGCCATACCCCCGTGGACCTCCATCCACACCCCCCTGCACCCCCAACTGTACCCCCCCAGACCCCCAGGGCCATACCCCCGTGGACCTCCATCCACACCCCCCTGCACCCCCAACTGTACCCCCCCAGACCCCCAGGGCCATACCCCCGTGGACCTCCATCCACACCCCCCTGCACCCCCAACTGTACCCCCCCAGACCCCCAGGGCCATACCCCCGTGGACCTCCATCCACACCCCCCTGCACCCCCAACTGTACCCCCCCAGACCCCCAGGGCCATACCCCCGTGGACCTCCATCCACACCCCCCTGCACCCCCAACTGTACCCCCCCAGACCCCCAGGGCCATACCCCCGTGGACCTCCATCCGTACTCCTCCAGACGCCCCGTCCACACCACCCACACGCCTATGGCCATATCTGCCTGGACCCCCATCCATATCCCCCCAGACCCCCAGTTCCAAACCCCCATGGACCTCCATCCATGCTCCTCCAGACCCCCCATCCACACTGCCCATACCCCCCCAGACCCCCATCCATACCCCTCCAGACCCCTAGGGCCATACCCCCCCAGACCCCCATCCATACCCCCCAGATCCCTAGGTCCATACCCCCCTGCACCCCCATCCACACCCCCCGTCCCCCCGCCCCCAGGGCCACCCCCGGGTGCCCGGCCCCCCGGCGCCCGCCCCGGCAGGGTGCCGCACGCCAGGCGCAGTCCTTCTCTCTCCTTTAATAGGCGTCCCCGCGAACAGCGCGCCGCGGGGAGGGGGCGCCCCCCCCAAACAACACCCCGGGGCCACCCCAGGAGGCACCCGGCCGCGCCGGCACGGGTCAGGGCAGTGTAAACATTTGGCGGGGCCCCCCCGGGCGGCAAAGCGCCCCGGTGGCGGCCGAGCACCGTTTGTCCTCTTGGCTTTTTGCAAAAAAACATAAAAATAAAAAAACCCGAAAAACAGGAAAACCCCCCCAAAATCGTGGGCGCTGCAGCAGGAGGGCGGTGCGGGGGGCGGGGGGCTACGAGGGGCACTCGGGGACCGCGGTGCCGCCCGCCGCCCGGTGCCGCAGGTCGATGGGGTGCGCGGGGGTGCCCAGGGGTGCCAGCACCAGGCCCCGGAGGCACCCAGTGATTCCTGAGACGAACTTGCCGGCCGTGAGGCTCCTGGGGTCCGGGGCGCCGCCTGCGAGGACCGGGGTGGGACGGCGGGGCCGGGGCGCCCGCCCCCCCCAGGTGCCGTCCATGTCTGCCCGTGCACCGTCTGCGCCCGCTGTGCCCACCCTGCGTCCCGTCCACACCTGCCCCATGTCCCATCCATCCATGACCATCCCAGGTCCCATCCGTGCCCACCTCATGTCCCATCCGTGCCCACCCCATGTCCCATCCATCCATGACCATCCCAGGTCCCATCCGTGCCCACCCCATGTCCCATCCGTGCCCACCTCATGTCCCATCCATCCATGACCATCCCAGGCCCCATCCGTGCCCACCCCATGTCCCATCCATCCATGACCATCCCATGTCCCATCCGTGCCCATCTTGTGTCCCATCCATCCATGACCATCCCATGTCCAAACCCTGCCCACCCCATAACCCATCCATCCATGACCACCCCATGTCCCATCTGTGCCCACCTCGTGTCCCATGCATGCCCACCTCACATCCCATCCATGACCATCCCATGTCCCATCCATGCCCACCTCATGTCCCATCCGTGCCCACCCCATATCCCATCCATCCATGACCACCCCATGTCCCATCCGTGCCCATCTCATGTCCCATCCATCCATGACCACCCCATGTCCCATCCGTGCCCATCTCATGTCCCATCCATCCATGACCACCCCATGTCCCATCCCTGCCCACCCTGTGTCCCATCCATCCATGTCCCATCCATCCATGGCCATGCCATGTCCTACTGATCCCCATCCCGTATCCCACCCATCCATGGCCATTCCATGCCAACCCTGTGCCCATCCAGTGCCCCACCAGCCCATGACCACCCTGTGCCCCATCGATGACCACCCTGTGCCCCATCCGTGCCCAACCTGCGTCCCACCCATCCATGACCACCCTGTGCCCATCCCATATCCCACCCCTGTGCCCCATATGTGCCCTCCCCGCGCCCCCGTCCCCCCCGCCGCGCCCTACCGAGGTAGATGTTGCCCTCGGTGTTGGCCATGATGTTGGTGCCTGGCGACTCCCCGTACACGGGCTCCTCACCGTCCACCTGCAGCCACCCGCGCCGTCCCTCCCTGCGGGGACACCGTCAGCGCCCGCGGCCCCCCGCCCCACGCGCCCCACGCGCCCCACGCGCCCCGCGCCGCACCTGGTGGCCGTCACCCGGTGCCACTCGCCGTCGTTGACGGGGTCTTCGGAGACGATGGTGGCCTCGCCGCTGCCCAGCTGGTAGCTGCAAGAGCGGCGCCGGCCTCAGCGCGGGGGCGAGGGCCGGGGGCCGGGGGGGCCGCGCCGTGGGGCGCCCCTCACCTGAACACCAGGTGCCCGTCCCTCAGGCCGAGGCCGATGAAGTCCTTGGCTTTGCCGCCGTCGCCGGGCTCCTGCGGGCGCGGCGGGGCGGTCAGCGGCGGGACGGGACGGGGGGGGACGGGGGACGCGGGGCGGCCCTGCTGCGCCGTACTCACCGCGCCGTGCCACAGCAGCACGCCGTCGGCGCTGCCGGTCCGCACCTCCAGCGCGACGGTCTCGGGCGCTCCGGGGGCGCTGCGGAGGGAGCGGGGGGGGGGTCAGGGCCGGCGGACCCCCCCGTGCGCCGCGCCGCCCCGCCGCTACCTACCCGCGGGCGAAGAGGTGGCCGGGCAGGGCCAGGTAGCCGCCGTCGCGGAAGGAAGCGCCGAACTGCCCGGGGGCGTCTGCGGAGGGGAGACGGCTGAGCCGGGGCGCCGGGACGCCGGGCGCCCGCCGGGGACCCGCCGCCCTACCGTTGCCGCCGCTGCCTTCGGGCGCCCAGTCGCTGTCCAGCTCCGCCAGCGCCGGGCCTGCGCGGGGCGAGAGGGGCGTCAGGGCTCGGCGCCGCCGCCGCCGCCCCCCCCCGCCCCGCCGCCGCCCCCCCCGGCGCTCACCGTGCTGGCAGAAGGCGCCGGCGAAGCCCTCGGCGCAGAGGCAGGCGTTGGCTTTGCAGGTGCCGCCGTGCAGGCAGGGGTTGCCGAGCAGGCAGCGGTCGTCGGCCAGCTCGCAGCGCGGCCCTGGGGACACGGGCGTCAGCGTCCCGCCGGCGCGGCCCCCCCGAACCCCCCCCCCCGGCGGCGCTCACCGCTGAAGCCGTCGCGGCAGAGGCAGCGGAAGGCACCGGCGGCGGCGGGCACGCAGCGGCCCCCGTGCCGGCACGGCGCCCGCTCGCAGGGCGAGCTCTCCCGGCACTGCGCGACGCCGCGGCTCTGCAGGAAGCTGTAGGACACGTCCACCTTCTTCCCGTTGACCGACACCTGCAACGGCAGCCGTCAGCGCCCGCCGCCCGCCCGTCCGCCGGCGGGGCCCAGGCGTCCGGGGCTCACCTCGCCGATGCAGCCGCGGAAGGCGGCGCTGACGTTGGCGGGGCCGGGCAGGCGCAGCGAGGGCTCCACGCCGCCCAGGTAGAGCGGCGTGCGCAGGTTGAGGCCCTGGCTCTTGCCCGGCGAGGAGCGCTTCACCGGCGGGCCGCCGTCCACCACCAGCGTGCCGTCCTTGTGCAGCCGCTCGGCCGAGACGCGGTGCCAGCGCCCCAGCGCCAGCGGCTCCGGGCTCCGCAGCACCGCCGGGCCTGGCGAGAGACGGGGGGACGGCGGCGGCGCCGTGCCGCGAGCCCCCGGGCGTTTCGCGGGCTTGCCGGTGCCGGGGGGGGGGATGCCCGGCCGGGCACGGCGTCGGCACCCCGCTGCGGCGATGGCCTGGGGGCACCGGCGGTGCCGGGGGACCCCAGAGATGCCCAGGGACCTGGATGATGCCCGGGGACCCCAGTGGTGCCAGGAGACCCCGATGATGCCAGGAGACCCCAGTGGTGCCCAGGGACCCCAGTGATGCCTGAGGACCCCAATGATGCCCAGGGACCCCAGAGATGCCCGGGGACCCCAGTGATGCCCGGGGACCCCAGAGATACCAGGAGACCCTGATGATGCCCGGGGACCCCAGTGGTGCCCAGGGGACCCTGGTGATGCCCGGGGACCCCAGTGGTGCCAGGAGACCCCGATGATGCCAGGAGACCCCAGTGGTGCCCAGGGACCCCAGTGATGCCTGAGGACCCCAATGATGCCCGGGGACCCCAGAGATGCCCGGGGACCCCAGTGATGCCCGGGGACCCCAGAGATACCAGGAGACCCTGATGATGCCCGGGGACCCCAGTGGTGCCCAGGGGACCCTGGTGATGCCCGGGGACCCCAGTGGTGCCAGGAGACCCCGATGATGCCAGGAGACCCCAGTGGTGCCCAGGGACCCCAGTGATGCCTGAGGACCCCAATGATGCCCAGGGACCCCAGAGATGCCCGGGGACCCCAGTGATGCCCGGGGACCCCAGAGATACCAGGAGACCCTGATGATGCCCGGGGACCCCAGTGGTGCCCAGGGGACCCTGGTGATGCCCGGGGACCCCAGTGGTGCCAGGAGACCCCGATGATGCCAGGAGACCCCAGTGGTGCCCAGGGACCCCAGTGATGCCTGAGGACCCCAATGATGCCCGGGGACCCCAGAGATGCCCGGGGACCCCAGTGATGCCCGGGGACCCCAGAGATACCAGGAGACCCTGATGATGCCCGGGGACCCCAGTGGTGCCCAGGGGACCCTGGTGATGCCCGGGGACCCCAGTGGTGCCAGGAGACCCCGATGATGCCAGGAGACCCCAGTGGTGCCCAGGGACCCCAGTGATGCCTGAGGACCCCAATGATGCCCAGGGACCCCAGAGATGCCCGGGGACCCCAGTGATGCCCGGGGACCCCAGAGATACCAGGAGACCCTGATGATGCCCGGGGACCCCAGTGGTGCCCAGGGGACCCTGGTGATGCCCGGGGACCCCAGTGGTGCCAGGAGACCCCGATGATGCCAGGAGACCCCAGTGGTGCCCAGGGACCCCAGTGATGCCTGAGGACCCCAATGATGCCCAGGGACCCCAGAGATGCCAGGGGACCCCAACGATGCCCAGGGACCCCAGTGGTTCCTAGGGACCCCAGTGGTGCCCAGAGGACCCCAATGATACCCAGGGACCCCAGTGATGCCCAAGGACCCCAACGATGCCCAGGGATCCTGGTGATGCCTGGGGACCCCAGTGGTTCCTGGGGACCCCAATGATGCCAGGGGACCCCAGCGGTGCCCAGAGACCCCAGCGATGCCAGGGGACCCCAGTAGTTCCCAGAGACCCCGACGGTGCCAGGGAACACCGGTGACACCCAGGGACCCCACCGGTTCCCAGGGATCCTGGCGGTGCCAGGGGACCCCAGCGGTGCCAGGAGCCCCCGTCGAGGCCGGGGACCCCGTCGCGCCCCGCCGCGTACCTGAGCCCAGCTCGTAGCGAAACTCGAGGTGCCCGTCGGCCATGGCGAGGGCCACGAAGTCCTCCACGGGGGCGGCCTTGCCCCCGCTGAAGAGCAGCAGCCCGTCGGGCGCCAGCGGCTTGAACTCGGCGTCCACCCGCAGCTCGTGGTGGATGTTGGTCAGCGGCGGGTAGGAGATGAAGGCGCCCTCCCCGTCGAAGGACGGGGCGCTCACGGCCTCACCTGGGGCGGCCCGCGGCACCTCAGCCCGTCCCCGCGGCGTGCCAGGGTCCCCGGGGCGGTGCCCGCTACCCCGTGCCCGTGGCAGAATTGCACCCCTCTCCCCGGGGCAATACGCATCCCCCTGCACCCGCTGCAGCGTTGCACCCCTCTCCCCGGGGCAATATCCGCTCCCCCGCACCCGCTGCAGCGTTGCACCCCTCTCCCCGGCGCCCGCCGCGCTCACCGTCCATGCACTTCTCTCCCGACTTGCCCAGGTGGCAGCGGCACGTGTAGCCCTGCCCGTCGGGCCGGTTGACGCAGGTGGCATCGGGCCCGCAGGCCTCTGGCGGCGAGACGGAGCCGGCGGTGAGCCGGGGGGAGCCGCGGGGCGCCGCGACCCGCCCCCCCCCGTCCCCCCATCCTCACCCGGGTGGCAGTGCAGGGCCTGGGAGTACTCGCAGTTGCTGCCGGTGAAGCCGGGGGGGCAGCGGCACACGTAGGCGCTGCTCTCGGTGTCCTCGCACACGCCGCCGTTCTGCGGGCGGCCGCGGGCGTCAGGGGCCCGGCCGGCGGCACCGGCCCCGGCACCGGCCCCGGCCCCGGCCCCGGCGCGTCCCCGCGCCGCTCACCTGGCACGGCCGGTCCCGGCACGTGGGGCAGTCGGCGACGCCGTGCGCCCGCAGCTGGGGCTCGCCGAAGACCACCTCCTCGCCCTGGATGAGGAGCTGGCGCACGCAGCCTGCGGGAGGGACGCGGCGGCTCAGCGAGGGGCCCCGGGGCGCCCGCGCCGCCCGCGCCCGCCACTCACCCACGAAGCCGCCGCGGAGGCCGGTCTTGGCGACGGCGCCGTAGTCGGGGTAGCCGCCCAGGTAGAGCTCCTCGTTGAGGTCCAGCCCCTGAAACTTGCCCTGCGGGCGCGGAGGGGTGAGCGCGGCGGCCGGCGAGCCTCGCCCCGCGCCCGGGCCGCCCCGTACCTGCGAGGTGCCGTTGACGGGCGGGAAGCCGTCGAGGGCCAGCGAGCCCTGGGTGAGGTTGCGGAAGAGGCGGACGGTGTGGTACTCGCCCAGGCGCAGCGGCGTCGGGTGCCGGATGGTGGCCATGCCCGAGCCGGCGTCGAACCTGCGGCGGCAGCGCCCGGCGCGTGGGTGCCGCTGCCCGGCGCCCCGGCACCCCCACCCCACCCCGGCCCGCGCCCGCGGCCCTCACCTGAACTCGGGGCGGCCGCCGACGAGCCCGAAGGAGACGAAGTCGGCGCCGCTGCTCTTCCTCTGCCCGTTGTACAGCAGCATCCCTGCGCGGGGGGAGAGCGGTGAGGCCGGGGCGGCGGGCGGGGCCCGACAGCGGGTGCCCACCGCGCGCCCCGCGGCTCGCCGGCACCCGGCCGGGCGCCGAGCCACTCACCTGAGTACAGAATAAGAGCTAAAGGAGAGAGGAGAGGGACAGAGGGACGGACAGACGGACGGAGGAGGAGGAGAAACAGAGCGAATGAGAGAGGGCGGCGGCGGCGAGGGCCGGGGCCGGGCGAGGGGCGCGGGCGGCGCTCACCGTCGGCGACGTCGGGCCGGAAGGTGATCTGGATCTCGAACTTCTTGTAGGCGTCCTTGATGGTGGGCAGCGGCAGGAAGGAGCGCGGCGTCTGCGTGAAGTAGGGCACCAGGCGCTCTGCGGGGCAGCGGCGGCGTCACGGCGTGCCGGCACCGGCGACGGCCCCCCCGGCACCCCCCCGGCACCGCTCACCTCGGACCCGGAGCACGGAGAAAGCGGTCTCCTGGCCTTGGCGGTTGGAGGCGGCGCACACGTAGACGCCGGCGTCCTCGGGGCGCACGGCCGGCAAGGTGAGCACGGTGCCCTCCACCCGGGCGGCCTCGGGCAGCTCTCCCTCCAGCTGCGGCGGGGGCGGCGGTCAGCACCCACGGGTGCCGTCCCCGCCGCCGTCCCCGCGTCCCCCCGACTCACTTTGCTCCATTTCACCTCCGGGACGGGGAAGCCGGACGCCAGGCAGGGGAAGACGGCCGCCGAGCCCACCGAGACCTCCTTGACCTCCGGCTGCCCGGCGATCTGGGGGGCGGCTGCGGAGACACGGACCCTTCGCCGCCGCGCCGGGAAGCACGGGGCATCACCGCGGCGGCGGTGGGCACGGCACGCGCGCGCGCTCACCCTGCACGTGGAGGATGACGTGGGACTGCACGGCGCCCACGGCGTTGGCGGCGGTGCAGCGGTACTGCCCGGCGTCGCTCCGCTCCACCCGCTCGATCCGCAGCGTGCCGGCGCTCACCAGCACGCCGGGGCGGATGCGGCCGCCCACCTTGCTCCAGGTGACGTGGGGCTTGGGCTCGCCCAGCCCCAGGCACTCCAGCTCCACCGCCGTGCCCGCCAGCACCGTCTGCACCGCCGTCCGGATGTTGATCAGCGCCCTGGGCAGAGCTGGGGCGCGCGGAGAGACGGGGGTGAGGGGGTGCCCCGGGCGTGAGAAATCGGGGGTTCGGGGGGGCCGACAGGCGCGGGGGGAGATCGGGGTACCGGGGTGCCCACAGATACGGAGGAAGGTCGGAGGGTAGCAGGGTGCCCATGGGCGTGGGGAGAAATCGAGGGGGTAAAGAGGTGCCCATGGGCATGGGGAGAGACTGGAGGGTCCCGGGGTGCCCAAAGGTATCAGGAGAGATGGGGGGGTACCAGGGTGCCCATGGGCAAGGGGAGAAATAGAGGGGTGCCCATGGGCATGGGGAGAAATTAAAGGGATAAAGAGGTGCCCATGGGCATGGAGAGCAACCAGAGGGTCCTGGGTGCCCAAGGGTATCAAGAGAGATTGGGGGTACCAGGGTGCCCATGGGCATAGGGGGAAATTAAGGGGATAAAGAGGTGCCCATGGACATGGAAAGGGATTGGAGGGTCCTGGGGTGCCCAAAGGCATCGATAGAGATGGGGGGGTACCAGGGTGCCCATGGACATGGAGAGAGATTGGAGGGTCCTGGGGTGCCCAAAGGCATCAAGAGAGATGGGGAGGTAAAGAGGTGCCCATGGACATGGAGAGAGATCGGAGGGTCCTGGGGTGCCCAAAGGTATCGATAGAGATGGGGGGGTACCAGGGTGCCCATAGGCATGGAGAGAGATTGGAGGGTCCTGGGGTACCCAAAGGCATCAAGAGAGATGGGGAGGTAAAGAGGTGCCCATAGGCATGGAGAGAGATCGGAGGGTCCTGGGGTGCCCAAAGGTATCAAGGGAGATAGGGGGGTACCAGGGGGCCCGTGGGCACGGGGAGGAACGGAGGGGGTGCCGGGGCGCCCGCGGGCCACTGGGCTCCTACCCTGGATGGCGAGCGTGGCGCTGCCCTCGGCCTGCCCGCCCGGGCTGCTGGCCCGGCACGTGTAGGTGCCCTGGCTCTTGCGGTCCAGGTCACTGATGCTGCGGGGACACGGCGGAGGGGGGCGTCAGCGGCAGCCCCGGAGGCAGCGGGGGCCCCGGCGTCCCCCCCCGCCGCCGCCGTCCTTACCGCAGCACGCCGTCCCGCACGCTGCTGCCGGGGGGCAGCTCGCCGCCGTCCTTGAGCCACTCGACGCGCGCCCGGGGGTCTCCGTCGACGGCGCAGGCGAACTCGGCCGTGCCGCCCACCCCCCTGACGAGGCTCTGGGGGGTCACCCGCACCGTGGGCGGGCCGGCGGGCACCGGGCCGGCGCCGTCACCTGCGGGATGCAGCCGAGCGGTGACGGTGACGGCCGGCGGCACCCCGTGCGCCTCGGCGGCGCCGGTCCGCCCCGTGGGGAGCCCACCTGGGTGCTCGCCGTGGACGGCGACGCGGGCGAAGGCCTCGGCGGCGCCCACGCGGTTGGAGACGAGGCAGCGGTAGGTGCCGGCGTCGTCGGGCAGCGCGGGGCCGAGGCGCAGGAGGCCGTCGCGGCGGGCGGCCCGCGCCGGCAGGCTGCCGTTCACCTTGGCCCAGTGGTAGCGCAGCGGCGGCGTGCCGTGCGCCAGGCACTGCAGCTGCAGCGTCTCGCCCGCCCGCGCCGCGCTCTCCTCCGGCAGGACCGTGGCGTACGGCGGCGCTGCGGGGCCGCGGGAGCGTCAGCCCCCGCCGGGCGCGGGGAGGCAGCAGCGCGGCGACGGACGGGCGGGCGGGCGGATGGACGGATGGACGGGAGCATGCAAAGGCCGGGATCGGGGCAGCGACGGAGGGATGGAGACGCGCACGGGGAGGAGGGCGGAGGGGAGCGAGGGATGGACGGATCCGCGAGGAAGGGGCGGGTGGAGGAGTGTGAGCGGAGAAAGGGGTGCAGGCGGAGGAGGGAGGGATGCCGGAGCAAAGAGCTGGAGCAAGGGAAGGATGGGCGGGTGGACAGAAGGGAGGGATGGGGAGAGAAGGGAGGGATAAGGAGAGAAGGGAGGGATGGAGAAGAGAAAGGAGGAATAGAGAAAGAAGGGACGGTTGGGGGAATGTGATGGTGATGGAGGGAGGAGTCTGGATCAAGCAACAAAGTAGCAAGGGAAGATGGAAGGAGGAATGGATGGAAGGAGGGATGGAGGCATAGACAGAAGAAACGGACAGAAGGAGGAATGGAGGGATGGATGGAAGGAGGAGCGGATGGAAGGAGGAATGGAGGAAAGATGGAAGGAGGGATGGAGGGATGGATGGAAGGAGGAGTGGATGGATGGAGGAATGGACAGGAGGAGGAATGGAGAGATGGATAGAGGGATGGAGGAAAGGAGGAAGGGATGCTTGTGGACAGAGGGATGGATGGAAGGAGGAGTGGATGGAAGGATGGAAGGAGGAATGGAGGAAAGGAGGGAGGGATGCTTGCAGACAGAGGGATGGCAGCAATCACCCAGGAGAGGAGGGAAGGAGGCCCCAGCTAGGCACCTCCGCGCCCCAACACCACCCGGCCGCGGCACCCATTTGCGGGAGGAGAGGGGCCGCCCACGGCACCCCGCGCCCGCCTTACTCTCCACGTCGAGGGTGACGAAGGCCTCGGCGAAGCCGGCGGCGTTGCTGGCGTTGCAGATGTACTGGCCCGAGTCCTGCTGGGCCGCGCGGGGGATGACCAGCGTGCCGTTGAGCACCCGGTGCTGCCAGGGCAGCGGCGCCCGCAGCTTCGACCACTCGACGGTGGGCGCCGGCTCGCCTGCGGGCGCGGAGCGGCCGGTGAGCGCCGGGCGTCCCCGCGGGGCGCCGGGGGCCCGGCACGGCGGGGGACGCCCCTACCTGTCGCGGAGCAGCTCAGCGTGGCGGTGTCCCCGGCCACCACGGTGACGGCGGGCGACACGACCACCTCGGGGGCGCCGGGGGTCCTCTGCGCCGTCTCCACGCTCACGGCCACCTGGGCCTGCGCCGAGCCCAGGGCGTTGTGCGCCGTGCACACGTAGGTGCCGGCGTGCTCGGCCTTCGCCGGCGCCAGCTGCAGCACGGCCTGGCTGTCCATGTGCAGCAGCGTCTGGTGCTCCACCTTCTGCCGCGAGCCCGCCCGGCTCCAGCGCACCAGCGGCCGCGGCTCGCCCCGGCCCAGGCACTCCAGGCTGATGGACTTGCCCTCCTTCACCGTCACGGGACCCGGCGGCATCACCGAGACCGTGGGCGCGCCTGGAGGAAGAGGAGGGAAGGGCATGAGCACGGGCATGGGCTGGGGGCTGGGACACCGCCGTGGCACCCACGGGTGCTGCCCACCTTGCACCAGGAGGTTGACCACGCTGCTGGCGATGCCGAAGCGGTTGGAGGCCACGCAGTGGTAGGCGCCCTGGTTGCCGGCGTGGGCGCCAGCGATGGAGATCACCGAGCCGTTGGGGCTGATCTTGACGTTGTCTGGAGAAGGATGGGCGAGCATCAGCCATGGGGACCGCGCTGGTGCCCACCATCGTGATGTCCACCACGGTGACGCCCACCACGGCGACGGCCCTACCTTGGAGGTGCTGGCCGGGCCCCATGCGCCAGGTGACGTTGATGGGCCGGGCGCCATCGTGGATGCGGCACTTGAAGGTGGCGTCCTCGCCCTGGGCCACGGCCATGCTGTGCGGGTCGATGGAGATGATGGGGCTCTGCAGGCCTGCGGGGACGGGAAGGGAAGGGAGGGAAAGCGGTGGAGGTGGCACGTGCCCGGCGCCCGCCCCAGCCCCAGCCGCACCCTTGCCCGCACTCACGGTAGCTGGAGCCATCGCGGGAGGAGACGGTGACGGCGATGGTGGCCTCGCGGGTGCTGCTGCCCGAGCCCACGCGGCACACGTACTCGCCCGAGTCGGCCACGGAGAGCTGCGAGAGCCGCAGGCGGGACCCCGAGAGCTGCGAAGCGGCAGGGGGGCGTGAGGCCGGCGGTGCCCGTGTCCCCGAGGGCCATCGGATGGCCGAGCCCCGGCAACAGCGAGCGCCACGGTCCCTGCCCCGCCGCGTCCCCCCCTACCTGGTGCTTGGCCGGCAGGGAGCCGCCACGCTTGTACCACGTCACCGTGGCCTGGCCCTGGCCGGCCACCACGCAGTTGAGGTCCAGGGTCTGTCCCTCGGTGACCGAGGACGCCGAGGACTCGATGCGCACGGGCGGCGCGACACTGGATGCTGCACGGTGCGGAAGCGGGCAGAGTTAAGGGTAAAACGTCCCCCGCGGCCCCAGGCCGCCCCGCGGTGCCCCCCGCTCCCGGCGCGGCACTCACGGTAGGCGGCACCGTCATCGATGGTGACCACGAGGGAGCTCTCCTGCGTGACGCCGGCCGCGGTGACGCGGCACACGTACTCGCCCGAGTCGGCCGCCGACACCTGGGGGATGCGCAGGCGGGTGCCCGACACCTGCGGGGAGGCAGGGGGGTGAGCGCTGGCCGGCCGGACCCCCGGGGGGGCCGCCACGGTCACGCGTCGGGGACAGGCGTACCTGGTGGCCGGCGGGCAGAGGCCCCCCGCGCTTGTACCACGTCACCGTGGCCTGGCCCGGGCCGGCCACCACGCAGTTGAGGTCCAGGGTCTGTCCCTCGGCGATGGAGGAGGACGAGGACTCGATGCGCACGGGCTGTGGGGCGCCCGGGGCTGGGGGACACGAGAGGGACGGTTGGTGGCCGGGCAGGCGGCACCCCCGGGGGCTGCCCGGTCCCTCCGCCCCACACTCACAGTAGTAGGTGCCGGCGCTGCCGGGCACGGTGACAACGACCGAGGCCTCCTGTGTGGCGGTCCCCGAGCTGACGCGGCACACGTACTCGCCCGAGTCGGCCACCGACACCTGGACGAGGCGCAGGCGGGAGCCGGAGACCTGCGGGGACGAGACGTGGCGTGGGGACGCGCTCGTCCCCGACCCCCCGGCACCGCCACCGCTGCCGCCTCGGCTCCGTACCTGGCTGTTGGGGGACAGAGCCGCCCCGCGCCGATACCAGGTGACGTGGGGGTGTCCCTGCCCCGCCACCATGCAGTTGAGCTCCAGGGTCTGGCCCTCGGCCACGGAGGCGGACGAGGTCTCGATCCTCACGGGCGGCGTGACGCCCACGGCTGGGGGAGACGGCGGCTGTCAGCAGCCCTGCCGCCTCCCCGGCCCCGCCGCGGCCACCCGCGTCCCCCCCCCCGGCCCCCGGTACCGTAGGAGGAGCCGGCGCCGCTCTGGATGGTGACGAGGAGGGAGCTCTCCTGCGTGACGCCGGCCGCGGTGACGCGGCACACGTACTCGCCCGAGTCGGCCGCCGACACCTGGGGGATGCGGAGGCGGGTGCCCGACACCTGACGGCCACAAGACGTGTGTGAATGGGGACGCGTGTCCCTAGGCTGCCCCAAAGGGCCCCTTCCGCCCCAAAACGCCCCCGCGCACCTGGTGCTTGGCCGGCAGGGAGCCGCCGCGCTTGTACCACGTCACCGTGGCCTGGCCCCGGCCCGCCACGATGCAGTTGAGGTCCAGGGTCTGTCCCTCGGCCACCGAGGAGGAGGAGGACTCGATGCGCACGGGCGGCGTGACGCCGGCGGCTGGGGACCGAGACAGCGGGGTCACGCCGAGGAGGGGACGTGGGGCACCCGGAGCGAGCCAGCCCCCGCGTCCCCAACCCTCCGGCCCCACTCACGGTAGGAGATGGCCCCGCTGGGCTGGATGGTCACCATGACGGAGGCCTCCTTGGTGGCCGCCTCGGTGCTCACCCGGCACACGTACTCGCCCGAGTCGGCCGCTGTCACCTGCAGCAGCCGCAGCCGGGAGCCCGACACCTGCGGGGACACCACGGGTGTCACGGGGGGCCACGGTGCCATCCCGGCCCGTTCCCGCGCCGGGGACCGACCCGCTCGCCCTACCTGGTGCTTGGCCGGCAGGGAGCCGCCGCGCTTGTACCACGTCACGGTGGCCTGCGCGGGGCTGGCGATGACGCAGTTGAGCTCCAGGCTCTGTCCCTCGGCCACGGCGGGCGAGGAGGACTCGATGCGCACGGGCGGTGCGACGCCGGCGGCTGGGGACCGAGACGGTGGCGTGAGCCCGGGTGCCTCCTCCGGGGAGCAATTTGCCCTGGGCTCCGGCCGTGGCACCGTGGGGTCCAGCTAGACCCCGGGAGCACCACCCACCCGCGGCCGGTGACACCTCGTGAACAACGTCCCCACGACCCCTCTGTCCCCACTCACGGTGCGTGACGGCCCCGCTGGGCTGGATGGTCACCATGACGGAGGCCTCCTTGGTGGCCACCCCGGTGCTCACCCGGCACACGTACTCGCCCGAGTCGGCTGCCGTCACCTGCAGCAGCCGCAGCCGGGAGCCCGACACCTGCGGGGACATCATGGGCGTCATGGGGGTGGTGGTGCCATCACTGGTGTCACGGGGGTGGTGGTGCCACCCCAGCCCATTCCCCTGCCAGGGACCGACCCGCTCGCCCTACCTGGTGCTTGGCCGGCAGGGAGCCGCCGCGCTTGTACCACGTCACCGTGGCCTGGCCCGGGCCGGCCACCACGCAGTTGAGGTCCAGGGTCTGTCCCTCGGCCACCGAGGAGGAGGAGGACTCGATGCGCACGGGCGGCGCGACGCCGGCGGCTGGGGACCGAGATGGCGAGGTGAGCCCAGGGACACGGTGGAGGTGGCACGGGACGCGGTGAGCACCCGCCTGCGGCCGGTGCCACCCCGCAGGCACTGAGACCCCCGCGCGCCCTCCGGTCCCCACTCACGGTAGGAGATGGCCCCGCTGGGCTGGATGGTCACCATGACGGAGGCCTCCTTGGTGGCCGCCTCGGTGCTCACCCGGCACACGTACTCGCCCGAGTCGGCTGCCGTCACCTGCAGCAGCCGCAGCCGGGAGCCCGACACCTGCGGGGACATCATGGGCGTCATGGGGGTGGTGGTGCCATCACTGGTGTCACGGGGGTGGTGGTGCCACCCCAGCCCATTCCCCTGCCAGGGACCGACCCGCTCGCCCCACCTGGTGCTTGGCCGGCAGGGAGCCGCCGCGCTTGTACCACGTCACGGTGGCCTGCGCGGGGCTGGCGACGACGCAGTTGAGCTCCAGGCTCTGTCCCTCGGCCACGGCGGACGAGGACGCCTCGATGCGGATGGGCGGCGCGACGCCCGGGGCCGCCGGCCCTGCGACGGGGGACGGGGCGATGAGCGCCGGGGCCGCGCCGGGGACCGCGGGGGCGAGCGGAGCCCGGCCTCACCGTGCGGGGAGCCGGAGCCGGCCTTGACGGTGACGACGATGGAGGCCTCCCGGACGGCGGCGCCGGTGCTCACCCGGCACACGTACTCGCCGGCGTCGGCCGCCGTGACGTGGGGGATGCGCAGGCGGGAGCCCGACACCTGGGTGCCGACGGCGGGGGGAGAGTCAAGAGAAGGGAAACCCCCCTGAAACGGGGTCCCGCCTCCGCGTCCCGTCCGCCGTACCTGGTGGTGCGCCGGGAGCGAGCCGCTGCGCTTGTACCACATCACCGAGGTCTGGCCCTCGCCGATGTCGCAGTTGAGCTCCAGGGTCTGGCCCTCGAGGACGGGCGACGAGGGGGACTCGATCCGCACCGGCGCCGCGCCGCCCGCGGCTGGAGAAGCGGAGGGAAGGGCTGCAACCGGGCTCGCCCGAGCCGCCCCGCTCCCCGCCTCCGGAACCGGTACTCACGGTACGCGGCGCCCGGCGCGTAGACGGTGACGAAGAAGGAGGCCTCCTGCACGGCGTCGGCGGCGGAGGCCACGCGGCACACGTACTCGCCCGAGTCGGCCGCCGTCACGCGGGGGATGCGCAGGCGGGTGCCCGATACCTGCGGCGGCGGCGGGACGGCATCGGTGGGGCGGCTCGGCACCCCACCGCCGCACCCCGGCTCCGCGCGCACGTCCTACCTGATGGCCGGCAGGCAGCGACCCGCCGCGCTTGTACCACGTCACCGTGGCCTGGCCCTGGCCGGCCACCACGCAGTCGAGGTCCAGGGTCTGTCCCTCGGCGACCGACGGGGACGGGGACTCGACGCGGACGGGCGGCGCGGCGCCTGCAAAGAGACCGGCCATGGGGCACCCGGGTCCAGGCAAAACGCGGGCGAAAGCCCCCGCCGAGGCCGCGTCCCCCCTACCTGGCACCACCACCACGTCGATCTTGGCCCGGGCCGTGCCGGCTGCGCTGGTGCCGACGCAGAGGTAGACGCCGCCGTGGGCCGCGGCGATGGAGGGGATCACCAGCGTGGCGATGTCGGTGTGCTCCGAGCGGGACTGCGGCGAGGGGGCGGTCAGGACGGAGCCGCGGAGGGGGGGAGCGTGCCAAATTTTGGCAGCGCGACCCCGCGCCGGCTCACCTGCGGGGGCAAAGCGCCGCCCTGCTTCTCCCAGGCGACGGTGGCGTCGGGCGAGCCGGAGACGCGGCAGTAGAGCCGCACCGTGGAGCCCTCGTGCACCTCGGCCCGCTCGGGGCTCACCTGCACCTGGGGGGCACCGGCGCCTGCGGGCAGCGTGGGTCAGGACCGGGCCGCCGCGCGCCGGGCCGGGCCGGCGGAGGGGGCGGCGGGGACGTCGCTACGCACCTCGCACGCGGAGGACGGCCCGCGCCGTGTGCTGCCCGGCGCTGTTGCGGGCGCGGCACAGGTAGTGCGCCTCGTCGGCGGGCTCGGCGGCCGGGAAGCGCAGGATGCCGCCCCGCACCACGGCGCCCGGCGGCAGCGCGCCGCCCGCGCCGCCTGCGATGGGCAGGGGAGAGGCTCAGCCGCCGGGCGCCCCGTCCCCGCGGCCGGTCCCCCCCCCGCCCGCGGGCACCTACCGAGCCACTCGACGGCGGGCGCGGGGCTGCCGGTGGCCACGCAGCGGAACTCGGCGGGCTGGCCCGGCGCCACGCTCAGCTGCGCCGGCTCCACGGTGGCGCTGGGGGCCGCGGCGGGGCTGGCTGCGGCGGGGCGAGACGGGGGGCTCGGCTGGGGCAGCCCCCGCGCCGGCCCCGTCGCTCCCGGCACCCCCGGCTTTGCTCCCACCCTCGCCCTGGAAACGCCCCCCGGCCGGGACGCCCCCCGGCACGGCCCTCGCGGGCTGACTTACAGGGTCTGTGGCCTTCCATAAATTCGACGGGTCCGTAAAACATCTGAGTCTTGGAAGGGGCTGCGAACAAGTCACAGTTTTCAGCAGCGCCCCGGGCAAGCAGAGGAGCTTCCCCCCGGGGAAGCAATCCTGCCTGTCACCGTGGCCTCTGGGCTCTCCGCCAGCCCGGTTCGCCAGGGAAGGAGCTTTCCTCGGCTTTCACCCGGCATGCACCTTGGACGTAGAGCGTGGCCGTGCCCTCGTCCATGTCGAGCATGTTGGAGCCGGTGCAGACGTAGACGCCGGCGTCCTCGGGCTGCACGTTGCGGATGGTGAGGATGCCGTTGAAGTCCATGGCGCGGCTCGGCAGCTTCCCGTGGTTCTGGCGCGTCCACACCAGCGTGTAGGCGGGCGACTGGCGAGGAAGAGGACGGCGAGGAAGGTTTGGTGCCACGCGCGCTCACGCAGGGACCGGAGTTCCTCCGGGGTGGATGGGCGTCCGGGGACCCACGGGTGTCTGCGTGTCCCCACGTGGCCAGGCGAGCGCCCAGGGATGTCTACATGCCCCACGCAACCAGATGGGCACCCAGGGGTGTCTGCATGCCCGGGGAGCACCCAAGGGTGTCTGCGTGGCCAGGTGGTCACCCAGGGGCGCCTGCATGCCCGGGGAGCACCCAAGGGTGTCTGCGTGGCCAAGTGGGCACCCAGGGGTGTCTGCATGCCCAGGGAGCACCCAAGGGTGTCTGCGTGGCCAGGTGGTCACCCAGGGGTGTCTGCATGCCCGGGGAGCACCTAAGGGTGTCTGCGTGGCCAGGTGGTCACCCAGGGGCGCCTGCATGCCCGGGGAGCACCCAAGGGTGTCTGCGTGGCCAGGTGGTCACCCAGGGGTGCCTGCACGCCCACCGCGGGGCTGGGGACCCCGGCGCTCGCCCTGCAGCCCCCTCACCTTGCTCTTGGCCGTGCAGATGAAGGTGACGTCGGCCCCGGGCTTCACCCGCTGCACCCTCTTCTCCTCCACCGTCACCGTGATGGGCTTGCTGGGGGCTTCTGCGCCGAGAGGCAGAGGGGTGAGCCCCGGCCTCCGCCCTCCCGGCGCCCGCGCCCCCCTCCCCGGGCTCCTACCGGTGACGATGACCTCGGCCCGGCTGGCGTTGCTGTGCCGCAGGTTGCGGCAGGAGCAGACGTAGACGCCGGCTTCGGAGGGCTGGATGCTGGCGAAGTGCAGCTCCTCGCCTAGGGGCGCGGGGGGGGGGGGGTCAGAGCCGGCCGCCGAGGTGCCCCCCGCCCCGGGGCCGCCCGCATGGCCCCCCGTTACCTTCGCGGCGGCTCTGGGCGCCGCCGGGCAGCGGCCGGCCGTCTTCCCGCGACCAGTAGTAATAGAAGGGGGGGTCGCCGCTGGCCTGGCAGTGCAGGGTCACCGGGCTGCCCTGGGCCGCCGTGGTCCTCGGCGGGTGGACGCGCACGGCGAGAGGGCTCCGCTCTGCGGCGGGGACAGCGGCGCGGGTCAGGGCGGGCGCCGCGGCCCCGGCGATGCCCCCCCCCAGCCTCCCCGACTCACCCACGGGCAGGCACCTCTGCCCCCGCACGTTGGGGTCTCCCGCGTAGCCGGGCGCGCATCTGCGGGGAAAGCGGGGGGAACGGCGCCGGTCGGCGGGACGGGCTCGCCGGCGCCGTCACCGTCACCCCCGGGACCGCCGCGGCACGCGGACGCGGCGCCGGTACTCACTGCTCGCAGTACTGCCCGGCGTAGCCGGGCTCGCAGGCGGTGCAGCGGTACCCGCCGGCTCCCAGGCTCTCGCACGTCCGCGAGAACCTGCGGGAGGGAGAGGCGCTGCCGTGGGGGGCACCGGACCCCCCCCAGGGCGAAGCGGGGCCGCGGCGGCGCCCGGACTCACTGGTTCTCGGGGTGGAGCAGGGGGCAGGCGCAGGGCTGGCAGTCCTCGGGCGTGCCGGCCGTGGCGTCGCCGTAGAAGCCGGGCGAGCAGCGCTCGCAGGAGTCGCCGGCCGTGTGGTGCAGGCAGCCCTGCGGGGCGGAGAGGAGCGGAGCGGGGCGCTGGGCAGGGCGCCGCGGCGGGGGCACCGGGGGGGCCGCGCGCCAGGGCGGCGGCGGCGGGGGCACTTACGGAGCAGGCGCCGGTCTCGGGGTGGCAGGCATCCGAGTGGCCGTTGCACTCGCACAGCTCGCAGTGGCCCAGGTAGAGCCCGCCGCCGGTGCGGGTGTAGCCGGGGGCGCAGTCCTGCCGGAGCGAGGGCACGGAGAGGGATGCGGCGCCGGGACGGGACGGCACGCCGCGTGCGACGGCCCCCCCGGCCCCCCACCGCCCCGCTCACCTGGCAGGACAGCCCGCGGTAGCCCGGCGGGCACCGGCACTCCTCCACCTCCGGCGCCGGCGGGAGGCCGGGGGCGGCCGGCACGGCCGTCTCCATGCTGACGCCGGCGATGCTGGACGAGGCCGTGTTGGTGGAGTAGGTGGCGCGGATGAGGATTTCATCCAGGTCGGCCAGGGCCATCATGAGATGCTCCCGCGTGGCCGGCTGCCCGTCCGGGCGCTGCCAGTGTTGCTGCGGGCGGAGAGGCGGCGTCGGGGCCGGCGGGGGCGCGGGTGCCCGGGGTCCCCCCCCCCCCGCCGCGGCGCGCGCCCCGTCCTACCTCCCGAAAGACGACCTCGAAGGCCCGCGGCGCCCGCGGCGGCAGCTCGGGCTGGTAGGCCACCAGCGTGATGTCGTTGCCCTGCGGGTCCGGCGAGGAGGGTCACGGCGGGGCGGGGCGGGGGGGTCCGACCGCCGGCGCCCCACACGCGCCCGCCGGCCCCCCGCGGCGCCCCGTACCGTGATCTGGACGTCGGCGTCGGGCAGGGGGGCACCCCGGCCCCCGGGGGTGTAGGCCAAGGTGTAGCGCAGCCGCCCGCCGTAGGAGCCCACCTGCGAGGGGGGAAGGGGGTGAGGGGGGGCCCGCGGCGCCGAGCCGGGGCCGCTCCGGCCGGGACGGTACCTTGTCGCCCAGGTAGAGCTGCGGCAGCTGCCAGTAGTAGGACTTGCGGCCCAGCTGGCCGAAGCGGCCGTAGGTGAGCCGGGGGCCCTCGGCGCCCGTCTCCACGCCGAAGCCCGTGGCCACGCGGGCGCTGCGCTGCCGGTTGACCAGGGCGAAGCCCTGGAAGGCGCCGGGGGCGAAGGGGGTGCTGACCTGCGGGGAGAGGCGGGTGAGCGGCGCCGGGCGAGCGCGGCGGCGGCGGGGGGGCGGGGGGGACGGGGGGGGCCCGTACCGGGGCGCGGGAGGCGGCGGCGGCGGCGCACTGCTGGGCGACGCCCATGCAGAAGCAGGGCAGGCAGCCGTCGCGGTGCTCGGCGCTCAGGTGGAAGTGGCCGGGGCGGCAGGAGGAGCAGCGGGGCCCCTCGGCGTTGGCCTGCGCGGGACGAGGCGGGCGTCGGGCGGCGGTGCACGGCGCGGTGCACGGCGCGGGGCGCGGCGCCGGACTCACCTTGCAGCGGCACAGCCCGGCGGCGTCGCACTCGGCGCCGAGGCTGCCGCGCGGGTCGCACTGGCACGGCTCGGCGGGCTCTGCGGGCCGGAGGAGGGCGGTGAGACGCGGGCAGCCAACCCCTTCCCGGCCCCCCCCCGCCGCCGCCGCCGCGGCGCTCACCTCGGCACGGCCGGTCCTGCAGCGGGTCCCCCGCGAAGCCGGGCGAGCACCTGGGCGAGAGGGAGCATCAGCGCGGTGCCAACCCGCGCCCCCCCCCCCCGTGTCCCCCCCCGGCCCCGCACCTCTCGCAGAGGCGCCCGGCGTAGCCCGGGGCGCAGGCGCTGCACGTGGGCTGCCCGTCGGCGTCCGCGAAGCACGTCCTGGTCTCCCTGGCGGAAAGCGGAGGGCAGAAAGCTGAGCGGGCGCCGGCGGGGGGGCGCCGGCGGGGGGGCGCGGCGCGGTGGCGGGGCCGGGGCGGGGGGCACCTACTGGGCGGCGGAGGGGGGCCCGTGGCAGGGGCAGGGCTGGCAGTCGGCGGGGGTGCCGCGGGTGGCATCGCCGTAGTAGCCCGCCTGGCACTTGTCGCACTGGGCGCCCTCGGTGTGGTCCCGGCAGTCCTGGCGGGGGGGGGGAGCCGGGGTGAGCGCGGGCACGTGCCGGAGGCTCGGAGAAGCGCGGCACGGCGGGGGCTCACCTGGCAGACGCCGGTGTCGGGGTGGCACTCGTCGGCGTGCCCGTGGCACCGGCAGCGCTCGCAGGTGCCCAGGTAGAGCCCGCCGGCGGCGCGGGTGAAGCCGGCGGCGCAGTCCTGCCGGACGGAGAGCGGGGGCGAGGGGGTGGCATTGCACCCCCTGACCCCCCCACGCATGGACCCCCCCCCCCCCCGGGACCGCGCCGGCGCCCACCTGGCACGAGGGGCCGCGGTAGCCGTCGGGGCAGGCGCAGTCCTCCACCTCCAGCGCCCGCCGCAGCCCCGTGGCGTGGGGCACGGCCACGTCCATGCGGAGGTCGGCCAGCCTGCGGCGGGGGGGACACGAAGGCGGTGCCGGCTCTGCCCTGACGCCCCCCCAAACCCGCCGGCGGCCCCCGCTACCTGCTCTCCGAGGGCTCCTCCCAGTAGGACGCGCGGATCATGAGCAGGTCCACGTCGGCCAGCGCCATCAGCAGATGCTCCCGCGTGGCCTCGCGCCCGTCGGCCCGGCGCCACGCGTGCTGCGGGGGCACGGCGTGAGCCGGGAGGGGGGACGACACGGTGCCACCCATGCCGGCGTGCCGCCCCGGCGCTCTCACCTCGCGGAAAGGCACCACGACGGCGGCGGGGGCTCCGGGCGCCGGGGCGGCCGCGCCGAAGTGCTCCAGGGCGATGCCGTTGCCGCGCAGCAGCACGTCGGGGTGGCGCGGCAGCGGCCGGGCGCCCGCCGGGGCCTCCTGGCTCACGGTGTAGCGCAGCTCCCCGCCGTACGACGTCACCTGCGCGACGCGGCGTCACCGCGGCCGCCCCCCCCCGGGGGGCGCATCCTCCCCCCCCCGCCGCCCCGAAACCCCGCCGGCACCTTGTCTCCGGTGAAGCGCGGCGGCAGCACCCAGAAGTAGACGTCGCGGGGCAGCGCGTGGAAGGCGGAGAAGACCACGTCGTGCGGGCCGGCGAAGCGCACGCCGTCGCTCACCGTCCGCGCGTTGGCCAGGTCGGTCAGGCTGAAGGGCGTCCCGGGGGCGGCGCGCACCTGCGGGGGGGACGGCGGCGCGTCGCGGGGGGCGTCGGGGGGTGCTGGGGGGGCCGGGCGCCGCGCGGGCCCGGCGGTACCTGGTCGCGGTGCCAGGAGGAGCTGGCGCACTGCCGCGAGACGCCCATGCAGAAGCACTTGAGGCAGCCGTCGGGGTTGGCGTGGCTCAGGTGGAAGGCGCCCGCCGCGCACTCGTCGCACAGCCGCCCCGTCACGTTGGGCTGCGGGGAGGGAGCGGCGCACGGTGGCTCGACGGGGCGCTGCCGGTGCCACCGCCGATGCCGCCGCCGATGCCGCCGCCGCGCTGCCCACCTTGCAGCGGCACGTGCCGCCCGCCGCGTCCTGGCCGCCGCGCTCGTCGCACTTCACGATCTCCTGGCCTGTGGGTGGAGAGGGTCGGCGGTGGCACGCGGTGCTGTCCCCATCGCTGTCACCGCCCTCATCCCCGTCCTCATCCCGGTCCCTGTTCCTGTCCCCATCCTTGCTCCCGTCCCCATCCTCATCCTCGTCCTTGTTCCTGTCCTCATCCTGGTCCCTATTCCCATCCCCATCCTTGCCCTGTCCCCATCCTCATCCCTGTCCCCGTCCCTATCCTCATCCCAGTCCCTGTTCCTGTCCCCATCCTTGCTCCCGTCCCCATCCTCATCCCTGTCCCCATCCCTATCCTCATCCCAGTCCCTGTTCCTGTCCCCATCCTTGCTCCCATCCCCATCCTTGTCCCTGTCCTCATCCCCATCCTCATCCCAGCCCACTCTTGTCCCCATCCTTGCTCCCATCCCCATCCTCATCCTCGTCCCTGTCCTCATCCCAGCCCCTGTTCCCATCCCTATCCTTGCCCCTGTCCCCATTCCCGTCCCTATTCTCGTCCCCATCCTCACCCCAGTCTCTGTTCCTGTCCCCGTCCTCATCACCATCCCCATCCTCGTCCCTGTCCCCATCCCCATCCTCATCCCAGCCCGTTCCTGTTCCCATCCTTGTCCCCATCCCCATCCCTGTCCCCATTCCTGGCCCCATTCTCACCTCTACCCTCGTCCTTGTCCCCATCCCTGTTCCCACCCTCATCCCCATCCCTGTCTTCATTCTCATCCCACTCCCTGTTTCCATCCACATCCTCACCCCCATCTCCATCCTCATCCCCATCCCTGTCCCCATCCCCGTCCCTGTCCCCGTCCCCATCCTGGCCCCCGTCCCCGGGCCGGCGCTCACCGATGGGGGTGCACTTCCCTCCTGGCTGGATGGGGTCACCTTCGAAGCCCGGGGCGCACCTGGACGGGGCGGGCCGAGCGGTGGGACGGTGCCGCCGCCGCCGCCGCCACCCTCCCGCGCCGCCCCCCCGCCGCCCCGTCCCCGCGCCGCCCACCTCTCGCAGCGGCGGCCGGCGTAGCCGGGGGCGCAGGCGTCGCAGGTGGCCTGCCCGTCCGTGTCGAGGAAGCAGGACTCGGAGAAGCGCCGCGCCGGCTCGGCGTAGGGGCAGGGGCAGGGCCGGCAGGCCCCCGCCGTGCCCTGCGTGGCGTCGCCGAAGAAGCCGGCCCGGCACTTCTCGCACCGCGGGCCCTCCGTGTTGTGCTGGCAGCTCTGCGGCGGGGCAGGCGCCGTGAGCGCGGCGGCGTCCCCGTGTCCCCCCCCCCCCCCGGCACCGCGGCGTCACCCCGCTCACCAGGCAGTGCCCGAAGACGGGGTCGCAGGCGCTGGCGTGGCCGTGGCAGCTGCACCCGGAGCAGGAGCCCAGGTAGGGCCCGTGCGGCACGCGCTCGAAGCCGGCGGCGCACCGCTGGCACGACAGCCCCGCGTAGCCCGCCGGGCACCTGCCGAGACGGCAGCGCGGTGAGCCCCCGGCGAGCCCCCCGCCGCCACCGCCGCCACCGCCGCCGCCGCGGTGACCCACCTGCACTCCTCGACGGCCTCGGCCGGGCCCAGCCCGGCGGGCTCGGCACCGCTGACGTCCATGGCCACGGCGCTGAGCCCGGCGCTGGTCTGGCGCCCGTCGTACACCGCCTGCACCAGCACGGCCCGCAGCTCCTGCAGCACCAGCAGCAGCTGCTCCCGGCTCACCGCCGCGCCCGTCTCGTCCTCCCACTCGTCCTACGGGACATTGGGCGCCGTGGCAGCACGTGGCACTGCGGCGTGCCCCCGTCCCGTCCCGTCCCGTCCCGTCCCCGCGGCACCCACCTCGGTGAAGGCCACGCGGCGCTGGTTGAGGACGCCGGGCCGGGCGGGCTCGTGGCGGGGCCGCGCCAGCAGCTTGCGGCCGGCGCCCAGCAGCACCACGTCGGGGCGGCGCGCCGGCTCGGGCGGGCCGCGGCCCAGGCGGTAGCGCACGGCGTAGCTCAGCGCCCCGCCGTAGGCGTCCGTCTTGTCGCCCAGGAAGGGCTCCGGCAGGGCCCAGAAGGCGTCGCGGGCCAGGAAGCGCCGGGAGAGGTCGAGCAGCTGGAACTCCTCGGCGTCCGGCTCCACGCGCAGCTGCGGGGCCGCCGGCGCCGGGCCGCCCGCCGGGCCCGTCACCGTCACGCCTGCCGCGGCGGGGACGTCAGCGCCGCCACCGCCGCCGGCAACCCGCCGCCCCGCCGGCCCCCGCTTACCCTTGAAGTCGCCGGGGCGGTCGAAGCGGAGGTGGAGGCGGTGGCGGTGGCGGGCGGCGCCGCGGCAGGCGGCGGTGACGCCGAAGCAGAAGCAGGGCAGGCAGCGGGCGGCGGAGGGCAGGTGGAAGTGGCCGGCGGGGCAGGGCCCTGCGGGGAGGGCGGTCAGCGGGGCGGCACGGGGGGGCACGGCGCGGCGGCGGCGGCGGGGCGGGAGGGGGGTCTCACCGCGGGCGGGCGTCACGGTGAGCACGCCGTCGGGGATGCCGAAGACCATGCCGCGGGCGTTGATGGCCTCGCAGGTGTAGGCGCCCTGGTCGGCCTCCTTGACGTCGCGGATGGTCAGCGTGCCCTGCCCCTTCTCGCTCACGATGGACACCCTGCCGCCGGCGCGCCGCCATCACGCCGGGCCGCCCGCACCGCCCCGGCGCCCCCCGCCGCTTGCAAGCCCCGCCCCCTGCCGCAGGCTCCTCCCCCTAGTGCAAGCCCCGCCCCCTGCCGCAGGCTCCTCCCCCTAGTGCACGCGCCACCTGCCGCCACCACCACGCATCTCTCCCTGCTGCAGGCTCCGCCCCCTCATTGCAAGCCCCTCCCACCATCTCAAGCCCCTCCCACCACCTCAAGCCCCTCCCACAAGCCTCTCCTCATTGCAAGCCCCTCCCACCATCTCAAGCCCCTCCCACCACCTCAAGCCCCTCCCACAAGCCTCTCCTCATTGCAAGCCCCTCCCACTGCCTCAAGCCCCTCCCACAAGCCTCTCCTCATTGCAAGCCCCTCCCACCACAAGTCCCTCCTACCATCTCAAGCCCCCTCCTTGCAAGCCCCTCCCACCACTGCAAGCCCCTCCCACCACAAGCCCCTCCCCTTCTTGCAAGCCCCTCCCACCATTCCAAGCCCCTCCCACCACAAAGCCCCTCCCTCACATGCAAGCCCCACCCTCTCACTGCAAGCCCCTCCCCTATGTGCAAGCCCCGCCCCCTGCGAGCCCCGCCCCTTGTGAGCCCCGCCCCTATGTGCAAGCCCCGCCCCCTGCAGCAAGCCCCGCCCACCTGCGGCTGGCGGGGATGTGGCCCCAGTTGAGGCGCCAGGTGATGATGGGGGTGGGCACGCCGGTGGCGGCGCAGGTGAAGCGCACCGTCTGCCCCGGCACCGCCTGCACCGCCTCGGCCGGCGGCGTCACCACCTGCGGGGGCACTGCGGGGCGCCGCGTCACCCGGCGCCGCCACCCACCCCGCGCCCTGCGCCCCGCGCCGGGCACCGCGGCCGGCACCGCGCGCGGCACGGCGTGCTGCCACCATACCTGCACGGGGTGCGGCACGGCACCCGGCACGGGGTCCGGAGTCGCACCTGGCATGGGGTCCTGGCCCCGCGCCCGGCACCGCGCCGCACCCACGTGGGGTCCCGGCGCGAGGTCCCGTTGCAGGGTCCCATCATTGGGTCCCATCACGGGGTCCCGCTGCGAGGTCCCATTGCAGGGTCCCATCATGGGGTCCCATCACAGGGTCCCGCTGCGAGGTCCCATTGCAGGGTCCCATCATGGGGTCCCATCACGGGGTCCCGCTGCAGGGTCCCATCACGGGGTCCCGCTGCAGGGTCCCGCTGCAGGGTCCCATCACGGGGTCCCGGCGCAAGGTCCCATCACAGGGTCCCGTTGCAGGGTCCCGTTGCAGGGTCCCATCACGAGGTCCCATTGCAGGGTCCCGCCACAGGGTCCCATCATGGGGTCCCATCACGGGGTCCCGCTGTGGGGTCCCATTGCAGGGTCCCATCATGGGGTCCCATCACGGGGTCCCATTGCAGGGTCCCATTGCAGGGTCCCATCACGAGGTCCCATTGCACGGTCCCGGCACAAGGTCCCGTTGCAGGGTCCCATCACAGGGTCCCATCACGGGGTCCCATTGCAGGGTCCCATCATGAGGTCCCGCCGCAGGGTCCCATCGCGGGGTCCCATTGCAGGGTCCCGGCACGAGGTCCCGCCGCAGGGTCCCATCGCGGGGTCCCGCCGCCGCGGCACTCACCGCAGCCGACCTCATCGGAGCGGTCGGGGCAGTCGGGCTCCTCGTCGCACTGGTAGCTGGCGGGGATGCAGCTGCGGCTGGCCACGCAGGTGAACTGGTCCGGCCCGCACGTGTCCCCCGGCGCCTTGGTGGCTGCGGGCGACAGCGGCGGCGTCAGGCGCGGCCGGGCCCCCCCAACACCCCCCGGGGCCGCGGCACTCACGGCAGTCGCTCTCGTCCGAGCCGTCGCCGCAGTCGTTGTCGCCGTCGCAGCGCCAGAGCTTGAGGGCGCAGTGCCCGTTGCGGCACTTGAACTCGTTGGGCTCGCACGGCGTCGGCGTGCCTGCGGGGCGCCCGACTCACCGTCAGCGCCGCGCCGCGCCGTGCCGTGCCATGCGGACCCCCCCGGCGCGCCGCCGAGCCTCACCGCAGCCCAGCTCGTCGCTGCCGTCGGCGCAGTCCCGCTCGCCGTCGCACAGGTAGTCGCGGGGCACGCACTGCCGGTCGGCGCACGCCACCTCGCCGGGCCGGCACCGCGATGCCGGCACCGGTACCGTGCCCGCCGGGCGGCCGGTGGCGGGCGGCCGCGGCGCCGCGCTGGTGGCCGGCCGCGCCGTGCTGGTGGCCGGCCGCGCCGTGCTGGTGGTGGCCGGCGGCGCGGTGGCGGTGGTGGCCGGCGGCGCGGTGGCCGGGGCGGCGGCGTCCGGCGGGCCTGGGGGAGCGCGAGGGGCGGTCAGGGCGGGCGGGGGGCCGTGGCGGGGCGGGCGGTTAGCGCGGGGCGCCGGAGCGGTTAGAGGGAGCCGGAGCGAGCCGAGAGCGCCGAGGGGGGCGGCGAGGCCGGGCGGCCGCCGCCGGCTCACCGCAGCCCTGCTCGTCCGAGGCGTCGCGGCAGTCGGGCCGGCGGTCGCAGCGGTACGCCGCCTCCACGCACTCGCCGCTGCCGCAGGCGAACTCCAGGGCGCTGCAGGCGCGCCACCGCGGCGTCACTGCCGGGGGGGGGGCACCGCGGTCAGGGCCGGGCCCCCGCCGCTGCACCCCACCAGTGCACCCACCAGTGCACCCCACCGTTGCAACCCACCAGTGCAACCCACCGGTGCACCCAGCCACCACTGGTGCATCCCGCCACCGGTGCACCCCCCCACCAGTGCACCCCACTAGCACCAGTGCATCCTGCCGGTGCCCCCCCCCCCCCCACGGACGCTCACCGGTGCCGAGCCGGCGGAACTGGAAGCCCTCCTCCGAGGTGACGTAGGAGGCGATGGAGCCGCCGGCGACGACGGCCCGCAGCACCTCCCGGATCTGCCCCTCGTCGCCGTTGCCCTCCGAGCCCACGTCCAGCTCCACGAAGACGGCGCCGGCCACCTCCCTGCGGGGGGGGGGGGTGGGGGGGCTCGGTGTGGGCCGGGGGGCACCAGACCCCCCCTCCCCGCGGCCCCCGGCCCCGCTCCTCACTTGATGAACACCACGCTGACCACCTGCTCGCCGGGGATCTTGTAGTACTCCGACTCCAGCTGCGGGCGGAAGGGGGGGGGGGTCAGCGGGGCCCCCGGGACTTACCGGGACCCCCCCCCCCCCGCCGCCCCCGCCGCTCACCGTATCCACCACGGCCTCGGCCACCTCCCGGAACTCCTCGGAGGCGGCGTCCTCCAGCCGCGGGCCGTAGTCGATGCTGCGGGTGAAGTTCACCAGCGCCCGGAAATAGACTGCAAGGGGGGGGGGGGGACGCGGGGGGGTCAGCACCGTCCCCGAGCCCCCCGCGGTGCCCCCCGCCCCGCCGGCACTTACTGAGCGGCCCGGCGTCGTCCGCCTCGGGCCCCGCCATGCCCGCCGGCACGGGCGCTGCCCGCCGCGAGGAGGAGGAGGAGGAGGAGGAGGAAGAAGAGAGCAGGACAGAGCAGGCGGAGGATGAGCGCGGCGGCGGCGCGGTGACGCCGCGGCACCCGCGCGACGTGCCCCTACCTGTGGGTGCCAAGCCGAGGCCGGGCACGGCCAGGGTGGGGGTCTCCGCGCCGTCGAGCGAGCCGGTCCCGCTGCCGTCCTCACCGCTGCCATCTGCGAAACGGGCGCCATGAGCCCCGGGCGGGCGGAGCGGAGCGGGGCGGCTCCGCGTGCGTCGTCCCCCCGCCGCGGCGACGCACCGCCCGAGGCCTCCTCGGCCAGCAGGTCCTCGTCGTCGGAGAGCTGCGCGTAGTAGCGGCGCCCGCGCCGGCCGCCCACGCGGTCCGCCTCGGTGTCCTCGGGGAAGGAGGTCTCGCGCCGGCCGGCGGCGCCGCGGCCCAGCTGCGGGGCAGAGCGGAGGCCGGTGAGGCCGCGGGGGCCGCCGGGGGGGCCATGGGCGCCCGCCGCCGCCGGCTCCTGGCAGGGCCCGGGGCCGCATAGCTGCGCGGTGCGGTCATGGGCGGCGCGGGCGGCGCGCGGCGCATGAGCTCATGCCGCCGCCGGCCGCGGCCGCCCACCGCATTCCTGCGCCCCCGGGGCCGCTCGCAGCTGCCCGGGGCGCTGGGGGCAGCGCCGGAGCCACGCACCGGTGCCGCCGGGCGGCCGTGCTCACGCCGGGGCGGCTGCGGGCGCGCTCGCGCTGCCGGACGCACGCAGCGGCGCAGGGCTGCGCCCGAGTTTGCACTGCTCAATGCACGCACGGACACGGGGCTGCGCGTGCGCTCACACTGCTGTGTGCACGCACCGATGTGGGGCTGCGTGTGCGCTCACACTGCTCAATGCACGCACCAATGTGGGGCTGCACATGCGCTCACACTGCTCAATGCACACACTGATGTGGGGCTGCACATGCGCTCACACTGCTCAATGCACACACTGATGTGGGGCTGCGTGTGCGCTCACACTGCTCAATGCACGCACGGACACGGGGCTGCGCGTGCGCTCACACTGCTGTGTGCACGCACCGATGTGGGGCTGCACACACATCTGCACTGCTAAATGCACGCACCGATGTGGGGCTGCGTGTGCACTCACACTGCTGTGTGCACGCGTTGACATGGGGCTGCGTGTGCGCTCACACTGCTGTGTGCACGCGTTGATATGGAGCTGCACATGCGCTCACACTGCTAAATGCACGCACCGATGTGGGGCTGCACATGCGCTCACACTGCTAAATGCACGCACCGATGTGGGGCTGCACATGCGCTCACACTGCTCAATGCACGCACCGATGTGGGGCTGCGTGTGCGCTCACACTGCTCAATGCACGCACCGACACGGGGCTGCACGCGCGTTCACACTGCCACGTGCACGCACTGACATGGGGCTGCACGCGCGTTTGCACTGCTAAATGCACACAGCAACGCAGGGCTGCGTGTGTGTTCACACTGCCACATGCACGCAGCGACACGGGGCTGCGCATGTACGTTCACACTGCCACATGCGCACACTGGCACAGGGCCCCAAGTGCATTTGCACTGCCAAACGGCTGCACCAACACGGGGCTGCGCGTGTGCGTTCACACTGCCACATGCACGCACCGACACAGAGCTACGTGTGCATTCGCACTGCCACATGCACGCACCGACACAGAGCTACGTGTGCGTTCACACTGCCACATGCACGCACCGACACGGGGCTGCGCGTGCGTTCACACTGCCACATGCACGCACCGACACAGAGCTACGTGTGCGTTCACACTGCCGTGTGCACGCACCGACACGGGGCTACGTGTGCACTTGCACTGCCGCGTGCACGCACCGACACAGAGCTACGTGTGCGTTCACACTGCCACATGCACGCACCGACACAGAGCTACGTGTGCATTCACACTGCCGTGTGCACGCACCGACACGGGGCTGCGCGTGTGCACTTGCACTGCCACATGCACGCACCGACACAGAGCTACGTGTGCACTTGCACTGCCGCGTGCACGCACTGGCGCAGGGACACGCGTGCCCACTGCCCCGGGGCCGCGTGCATGCAGTCACCCACCGCGCTGGCACCCCGTGCCCCCGAGGCCCGGCCCCACGCCGCCGCGATGTCCCCGCGTGCACCGCACCCACCCGCCCCGCGGGCCCCGGCTTTGGGGGGGGGGGGGGTGAGGTGCCAGCCCCCCCCCCCGGCGCCCGGGCGGAGGAATCCGTCGGGGCAGCAGTTTGCTGTGCAAACAAGGGCGGGCGGATTAGCGCGGGGGGCCGCGGCGGGGGGAGCGCCGGGGATTTACCGCCACAATGGGTGGGAGAGCGCGGCGCGGCGGCCGCCCCGGGCGAGGCGGAGCGGGGGGGGCGCGGATGCCAGCGCGGCGCCGTGCCCGGGACCAACGCCAGCCCGGCGGGGACGGGCACCGCCGCTGCCCCCCCCGAAACCCCCGCCTCGGGGCACAAACGCCCCGCCGGGGGAGGGTGGGGGGGGGCTGCTTTCGCCTGGGGAAACTGAGGCAGGGCGCCGTGCCGCCACACGTGCACCGAGCGGGTCGGTGCTCGGCTGCCGCACCGGTGCTGCGCCGGGCAGGGCGGGCGCTGGGGCCTCCGCACACCTGTCCCGCCGGGCCGGCGCGGGGGGAAAGCGCCCGGGTCGGGTTACCGGAAGCGGCCGCCGGCTCGCGGGACCCCCGGCTCGGCCCGGACGCCTGGGCCCGCCTGCTCGCAACCGGCCTTTCCCCAGCAAACGCCTGGGAGCGGGACGGGGCGGGGGGGGCAGGATGCCCGGCCGGACGCCGGCGCTCCTCAGTTTTTCCACTCGCCGGCCCAACGCTCCCGCCGCGCCGCGTCCGACGTGCGCGCCCGGGGCAAGCCGGGGAGGAAGGCGAGGAGGAGGAGGAGGAGGAGGAGGAGGGAGGTGCCGGCCCGCCGCACGTCCACGGGCCGCGGCGCCACGTGGGCTCCGCCGCCTCGAGGCCCCCCCGGGCCGCCGGGGCGCAGCGGAAGGGCAGGAAGCGCCCGCCCCGGCGCCGCCGCCGCGGGGGGGGCCCCGCCGCCCCCCCACATCCCCCCCCGCTCCCCGGGCTATTGTTCCCCAAGGCCGCGGCGGTTTCCAGCCCGAAAGGTGTTTCCCGCGCCGCTTCCTCCGGAGGCGCGAGGCCGGGCCCCCCCGGCGGGAAAGGGCTCCCCGCTCCCGGCCTGGCGGGGGGGGGCAGGGGGGGGCCCTTCCCGGGATGCTGCTGCCCGGCGGCCAGGCGCATTCCTCCCCGCTCCCGATTGCCTAATTTATCCGGCCCGAAATAGCAGCCGTTTCGGGGCGAGGGAACGCCCCGGGGGGGGGGGGGGCCGCGGAGGCAGCCGCCCCGGCGCCCCCTCTTCCCCCCCCCCCCCACCGCCGGCGGGGGCCCAGGAGTCCTGGCGCGGCGCCGGCCGGCGACGCGCTCTTCCTCCTCCTCCTCCTCCTCTGGCCAGGCCATCTTTGGCCATGGGCGACCGCGGGGCTGGGAAAGACATCAGTGCCGGGGCGAGGGCGGGGGGGCACACGCGGGGCCGGTCCCCGTCCCCCCCCCCCCCCCCCCGGCTGAGGCCTGGCGATGTTATCACACATTCCTGGCCTGACCTCTCCCGCCGCCCGCGTTAACCCGGGGTGGGGGGGGGGCACCTAAAAGTCCCTAAATCCCGCGGGTCACCCGATCCCGGCGGTATATTTAGCGTGGCGGTGACGTCCCCGCGGCCGCCCCGAATCCCCCGGCGGGGGGGTGGGGGGGGGCGACACGGGGACGGGACCCCGGGGCCAGGCGGGGGGGGCGGGGGGGGCCGCGGCCCTGCCAGCGCGGCCCCGAGCAGAAAGGGGCCTCTGTTCTCGGGGCCGGCCGCGGCCCAAAGCCGCCCCCGCGCCGCACGGGGGGGGGGGACGGATGGACGGACACACGGACAGACGGACGGACGCCGGCCCGGGGACCCCGCCGGCGCAGCCCCCCGGCGCCCTATTTCGGGACGGCTATTTTTACGGGCGCTGCCCCGTCACCCGGTAAATTTAGCCGGGGCGGGAGACGGCGGGGTGCCGGGGGGGGGAATGGACGGACAGACGGACGGACACCCCCCGTGGCCCTGCTCCTGGGACCCCCATGGGGTGCCACATCCCCCCAGGCGTGGGGCACCCCCAGTTGCTGCAGGGAGGGGGCAGGGGGACGGGGAGCCCACGTCCGCCCCGTCCTGGGGGTCCCCAGTTGCCTGCTGGGATGGGGCTGGACCCCACGTCCCCCAGGTCCAGGGGGGTCCCCAAACCCTGCTGGGACGGGGCAGGGTGCTGGGGGCCCCACATCCCCCTGGCCCATGGGGGTCCCCAAATCTCTTAGGGGACGGAGCAGGGGGATGGGGGCCTCACGTCCCCTAGGTCCAGGGGGGTCCCCAAACCCCTGCTGGGATGGGGCTGGACCCCAAGTCACCAGGGTCCAGGGGGGTCCCCAAACCCCTGATGGGACGGGGCAGCATGCTGGCGACCCAAATGCCCCTGGTCCAGGGGGGTCCCCAAACTGCTGATGGGACGGGGCAGGGTGCTGGGGGACCCACATCCCCCTGGTCCAGGGGGGTCCCCAAACCCCTGATGGGACGGGGCAGGGTGCTGGGGGACCCACATCCCCCTGGTCCAGGGGGGTCCCCAAACCCCTGATGGGACGGGGCAGGGTGCTGGCGACCCAAATGCCCCCTGGTCCACGGGGGTCCCCAAACCCCTGATGGGACGGGGCAGGGTGCTGGGGGACCCACATCCCCCTGGTCCAGGGGGGTCCCCAAATCCCTGATGGGACGGGGCAGGGTGCTGGGGGACCCACATCCCCCTGGTCCAGGGGGGTCCCCAAACTGCTGATGGGACGGGGCAGGGTGCTGGTGACCCAAATGCCCCCAGGTCCATGGGGGTCCCCAAACTGCTGATGGGACGGGGCAGGGTGCTGGGGACCCCACATCCCCCTGGTCCAGGGGGGTCCCCAAACTGCTGATGGGACGGGGCAGGGTGCTGGTGACCCAAATGCCCCCTGGTCGAGGGGGGTCCCCAAACTGCTGATGGGACGGGGCAGGGTGCTGGGGCCCCACATCCCCCCGGTCCAGTGGGGTCCCCAAACCTCCCAGGGGACCGGGCAGAGGGATGGGGACCCGAATGCCCCCGCCCCGGTCCTGGGACCCCCCAGCCCCCCGCCGGGACGGGGCATGGAGATGGGACCCCAGGTCTACCCCGCCCACGGGGGTCCCCAGCCCCTCAGGGGACGCGGCGCGGTGCTGGGGGCCCCGGGGGCCCCGGGTGCAGGGGGACCCCCGCCCCGCGACGGGACGGCGCAGGCAGCGCCCGCGGCGCCCCGGTACTCACGGCGAGCAGGGCGGCGAGCAGCAGGAGGCCGCCCAGCGCGACGGGCACCCGCGGCCCCATGGCGCCTCCCGTCCGTCCGTCCGTCCCGTCCCGTCCCGTCCCGGCCGCCCCGTCCCGTCCCGTCCCGTCCCGTCCCGCTCCGCTCCGCGCCGCCGCCGCGCCCGCCCCGCCCCGCCCCGCCCCTCCCGGCCCCGCCCCGCCCCGCCCCGCGCGCCCAAGGGGGCGGGGCTTAGCGCGGCTCCGCGGGCGGGGCGGGGGGACACGCGTGGGGCGGCAGCGCGGGAGCGCGGGACCCCCCCCAACGCCCCCCCCCCGCGGGGCGCGTGGGCTCGGGGCGGGGCGGAGACACGCGTGGGGGGGCGGAGACACGCGTGGGGGCGGAGACACGCGTGGGGGGCGGGACCGGCCCTCCCCGTGGGGATGAAGGGAGGATAGGGGGCACGCGGGGGCAGTGGGGCTATAGGGGGCACATGGGGCACATGGGAGCTGTGGGGCTATAGGGGGCATGGGACATATAGGGCACGGGAGCTGTGGGGCTATAGGGGGCACATGAGACACACGGGAGCTGTGGGGCTATAAGGGACACACAGGGCACGGGAGCTGTGGGGCTATAGGGGCATGGGACATGTGGGGCACGGGAGCTGTGGGGCTATAGGGGGCACACAGGCATGGGAGCTGTGGGGCTATAGGGGGCACATGAGACACACGGGAGCTGTGGGGCTATAAGGGACACACAGGGCACGGGAGCTGTGGGGCTATAGGGGCATGGGACATGTGGGGCACGGGAGCTGTGGGGCTATAGGGGGCACACAGGCATGGGAGCTGTGGGGCTATAGGGGGCACATGAGACACACGGGAGCTGTGGGGCTATAGGGGGCACATGGGGCACATGGGAGCTGTGGGGCTATAGGGGGCATGGGACATATGGGGCACAGGAGCTCTGGGGCTATAGGGGGCACACAGGCATGGGAGCTGTGGGGCTATAGGGGGCATGGGATATATGGGGCACAGGAGCTCTGGGGCTATAGGGGGCACACAGGCATGGGAGCTGTGGGGCTATAGGGGATACGGGGCACAGGGCACGGGAGCTGTGGGGCTATAGGGGACACACAGGCATGGGAGCTGTGGGGCTATAGGGGACATGGGGCACAGGGCACGGGAGCTGTGGGGCTATAGGGGGCACATGGGAGCCACACGGGGACACATGGGAGCTGTGGGGCTGTATGGGGCCCCGCTGCATGGGACATATGGGGTTATACAGGGCGCCGTTGCATGGACGCGTATGGGGCTGTAGGGGGCCCCCTTGCACGGGACCTATGGGCCTGCCCTGGGCGCCATTGCACAGCACCTATGGGGCTGTAGGTGGCCCCGTTGCACAGGATGTATAGGGTTATGCAGGGTCCTGTTGCACAGGACCTATGGGGCTGTAGGTGGTCACGTTGCACGGGACCTATGGGGCTGCATGGTGCCCCATTGCACAGGGACATATGGGGCTGTATGGGGTGCCGTTGCATGGGACATATGGAGTTATACAGGGCTCCATTGCACCGGACCTGTAAGGCTGTATGGGGCCCTGTTGCATGGGGACCTATGGGGCTGTAGGTGGCCCTGTTGCACAGGGGCATATGGGACTGCATGGGGCTCCATTGCACGGGATGTATGGCGCTATATGGGGTGCCGTTGCACGGGGGCGTATGGGGTTGCCTGCTACACGGGGACGTATGGGGCTGTATGAGGTGCCAGGCACACGTGGCACAGGGGCTATGGGGCTGCATGGTGCCCTGTTGCACAGGACCTATGGGGCTGTAGGTGGCCGCATTGCACAGGGACGTATGAGGCTGCATGGAGCCCCATTGCACAGGGACATATGGGGCTGTATGGGGTGCCATTGCATGGGACATACGGAGTTATACAGGGCGCCATTGCACGAGGACGTATGGGCTTGCACGAGGCCTCGTTGCACGAGACGTATGGGGTTATACAGGGCACCGTCGCACGGGACGTATGGGCTTGCACGGGGCCTCGTTGCACGAGACGTATGGGGTTAT
Organism: Dromaius novaehollandiae; assembly: GCF_036370855.1. Classification (NCBI taxonomy): domain Eukaryota; kingdom Metazoa; phylum Chordata; class Aves; order Casuariiformes; family Dromaiidae; genus Dromaius; species Dromaius novaehollandiae. Next base: position 7,841,013 of record NC_088121.1, on the reverse strand, counting down.
ACGGGGCACCGTCGCACGGGACGTATGGGCTTGCACGAGGCCCTGTCGCACGGGACGTATGGGGTTATATGGGGCCCCGTCGCATGGGACGTATGGGCTTGCACGGGGCCTCGTTGCACGAGACGTATGGGGTTATATGGGGCCCCGTCACACGGGACGTATGGGCTTGCACGAGGCCCTGTCGCACGAGACGTATGGGGTTATACGGGGCCCCGTCACACGGGACGTATGGGCTTGCACGGGGCCTCGTTGCACGAGACGTATGGGGTTATATGGGGCCCCGTCGCATGGGACGTATGGGCTTGCACGAGGCCCCGTCGCACGGGACGTATGGGGTTATACGGGGCACCGTCGCATGGGACGTATGGGCTTGCACGAGGCCTCGTCGCACGAGATGTATGGGGTTATACGGGGCCCCGTCGCACGGGACGTATGGGCTTGCACGAAGCCCCATCACACGGGACGTATGGGGTTATACGGGGCCCCGTCGCATGGGACGTATGGGCTTGCACGAGGCCTCGTCGCACGGGACGTATGGGGTTATACGGGGCCCCGTCGCATGGGACGTATGGGCTTGCACGAGGCCCCGTCGCACGGGACGTATGGGGTTATACGGGGCCCTGTCGCACGGGACGTATGGGCTTGCACGAGGCCCCGTCGCACGGGACGTATGGGGTTATACGGGGCACCGTCGCACGGGACGTATGGGCTTGCACGAGGCCCCGTCGCACGGGACGTATGGGGTTATACGGGGCACCGTCGCACGGGACGTATGGGCTTGCACGAGGCCTCGTCGCACGAGACGTATGGGGTTATACGGGGCACCGTCGCACGGGACGTATGGGCTTGCACGAGGCCCCGTCGCACGAGACGTATGGGGTTATACGGGGCACCGTCGCACGGGACGTATGGGCTTGCACGGGGCCTCGTTGCACGAGACGTATGGGGTTATACGGGGCACCGTCGCACGGGACGTATGGGCTTGCACGGGGCCTCGTTGCACGAGACGTATGGGGTTATACGGGGCACCGTCGCACGGGACGTATGGGCTTGCACGGGGCCTCGTTGCACGAGACGTATGGGGTTATACGGGGCACCGTCGCACGGGATGTATGGGCTTGCACGAGGCCTCGTTGCACGAGACGTATGGGGTTATACGGGGCACCGTCGCACGGGACATATGGGCTTGCACGAGGCCCCGTCGCACGGGACGTATGGGGTTATACGGGGCACCGTCGCACGGGACGTATGGGCTTGCACGAGGCCCCGTCGCACGGGACGTATGGAGCCGTAGGCGGCGGCGGGGGCGGGCGGGCAGCAGCTGCGGGGCTCCCAGGCCGCGCCAAGGCCGCGCAGGTGGGTGCCGGGTGCCCGTTCCCTGCTGTGGCCTCGGCCCCCGGTGCCCCCGGCGCGGCGCCGATATAAGGCGGCGCGGCCGCCCCGGCGCCCCGCTCGCCATGCTGCCGCTGCTGCTGCCCCTGCTGCTGGCCGCCCCCGGTAAGGCCCCCCCGTCCCGTCCCGTCCCGTCCCGTCCCGTCCCGCGTCCCCCCCAAGCCCGGCGCCGCCGCGGTGCCGCCCCGGCGCTGACGCCCGTCCCTGCAGGCTGCGGCGCCGGCCCGGCCGCCCGCGTGGTCAACGGCGAGGACGCCGTGCCCTACAGCTGGCCCTGGCAGGTGAGGCCCGGGGGCGGCGGGACGCGGGGTGACGGGCGCCGCGGCGGTCCTGCCCGCTGCTGCCCACCCGCCGCCGCCGCCGCCCCGCAGGTCTCGCTGCAGTACGAGCACAACGGCTCCTTCCGGCACACGTGCGGCGGCAGCCTCGTCGCGCCCCACTGGGTGATGACGGCCGCCCACTGCATCTCGTGAGCGCCCGGGACGGGGCTGCGCGGAGGGGTGCAACGGGGTGCAGGGTGCAGTTACGGGGTACAGGGCACAGGGATGGGGTGCACAGTGCTGTTACGGGGTGCAGGGTGCAGTTACGGGGTGCAGGGTGCAGGGACGGGGTGCACGGTGCTGTTATGGGGTGCAGGGTGCAGCAACGGGGTGCAAGGCCCAGCAACGGGGTGCAGGGCGCAGTTACGGGGTGCAGGACGCAGGGACGGGGTGCACAGTGCTGTTATGGGGTGCAGGATGCAGTTATGGGGTGCAGGATGCAGGGACGGGGTGCACAGTGCTGTTATGGGGTGCAGGGTGCAGCAACGGGGTGCAAGGCCCAGCAACGGGGTGCAGGACGCAGTTATGGGGTGCAGGGTGCAGTTATGGGGTGCAAGGCACAGTTATGGGGTGCAGGATGCAGTTATGGGGTGCAGGGCGCAGGGACGGGGTGCACAGTGCCGTTATGGGGTGCAGGGTGCAGCAACGGGGTGCAAGGCCCAGCAACGGGGTGCAGGACGCAGTTACGGGGTGCAAGGCACAGCAATGAGGTGCACGGCGCAGTTATGGGGTGCAGGGCACAGCAATGGAGTGCAGGATGCAGTTATGGGGTGCAGGGCGCAGCAAAGGGGCACAGCAATGGGGTGCAGGATGCAGTTATGGGGTGCAGGGCACAGCAACGGGGTGCAGGGCGCAGTTATGGGGTGCAGGATGCAGTTATGGAGTGCAGGACACAGGGACGGGGTGCACAGTGCTGTTATGGGGTGCAGGGTGCAGCAACGGGGTGCAAGGCACAGCAACGGGGTGCAGGACGCAGTTATGGGGTGCAGGGCGCAGTTACAGGGTGCAGGGCGCAGTTATGGGGTGCAAGGCACAGCAACGGGGTGCAGGGCGCAGTTATGGGGTGCAGGGCGCAGTTACAGGGTGCAGGGCGCAGTTATGGGGTGCAAGGCACAGCAACGGGGTGCAGGGCGCAGTTATGGGGTGCAGGACGCAGTTATGGGGTGCAAGGCACAGCAACGGGGTGCAGGGCGCAGTTATGGGGTGCAGGACGCAGTTATGGGGTGCAAGGCACAGCAACGGGGTGCAGGGCGCAGCTATGGGGTGCAGGACGCAGTTATGGGGTGCAGGGCACAGCAATGGGGTGCAGGATGCAGTTATGGGGTGCAGGGCATAGCAACGGGGTGCAAAGCCCAGCAATGGGGTGCAGGACACAGTTATGGGGTGCAGGGCGCAGTTACGCGGTGCAGGGCGCAGCAATGGGGCACAGCAATGGGGTGCAGGATGCAGTTATGGGGTGCAGGGCGCAGTTACGGGGTGCAGGACACAGCAATGGGGCACAGCAACGGGGTGCAGGGCGCAGTTATGGGGTGCAGGATGCAGTTATGGGGTGCAGGGTGCAGCAATGGGGCACAGCAATGGGGTGCAGGGTGCAGTTATGGGGTGCAGGATGCAGCAATGGGGCACAGCAACGGGGTGCAGGGCGCAGTGACGGGGCGCAGGGACGGGGTGTGTGGTGCAACAACGGGGTGCAGGGCACAGTGGCGGGATGCAGGGCACAGGGACGGGGTGCAGCACCCGCCCCCCCGGGGGCCGCTCCGCCGGGCCCAAGCGCCAGGCGCGGAGCCCCCCGGGTGCGGCGGGGCCCCGGCGTGCCCCTCACGGCCCCCCCGTCCGCCGGCAGCTCCTCGCGCACCTACCGGGTGGTGCTGGGCGAGTACGACCTGTCCGTGGAGGAGGGCACTGAGCAGAGCATCCCCGTCAACAGCGCCGACATCTTCGTGCACCCCAACTGGAACAGCTACTGCGTGGCCTGCGGGTGAGCGGGGGGGGCCCCCACCCCCACCCCGCCGGCGCCCCCCCCCCCCCCCCGCGGCCCGGCGCCCCCCCGACCCGCCGCCTGCCTCGCAGCAACGACGTCGCCCTGCTGAAGCTGTCGCGCGGCGCCGCGCTGGACCGCAGCGTGCAGACGGGGCGGCTGCCGCCCGCCGGCGAGGTCCTGCCCGACGGCTACCCCTGCTACCTCAGCGGCTGGGGGCGTCTCTCCAGTGCGTCCCCCCCCCGCGGGCCGGGCCCGGCTGCCCCGCGGGGGAGGAGGAGGGGTGCAGGGGTGCAGGGGTGCAGGGATGGAGGGGTGCAGGGATGGAGGGATGGAGGGATGGAGAGATGGAGAGATGGAGAGATGGAGGGCTGGGAGATGGAGGGCTGGGAGGACGGAGGGATGGAGGGATGGAGAGGTGGAGGGATGGAGAGATGGAGGGCTGGAAGGATGGAGAGATGGAGGGATGGAGGGCTGGGAGGATGGAGAGGTGGAGGGCTGGAAGGATGGGGGAATGAAGGGACATAAAGGCTGGAAAGATGGGGAGAAGATGGAGGGAGAGAGATGGAAAGATGGCTGGGTGGGTGGATGGAGGGAAGGAGGGAGAGATGGCTGGGTAAGATGATGGAGGGAGGGATGGCTGGAAAGATGGAATGGATGGCGGGGTGGCTGGCGGAAAGGGTGGAGGGAGGGATGGACGGCAGGATGGATAGATGGATGAAAGGATGGCTGGAAGATTGGATGGATAGAGGGAGGGAGGGATGGCTGGAAGGGCGTTTAGATGGACTGGGGGGGGATGGCTGGAAGGGTGGATAGATGGATGGGTGGGTGGAAGGATAGATGGATGGATGGCAGGATGGATGGAAGGATGGATGTAGGGACAGCTGGCTGGCAGGAAGGAAGGATGGATGGAGAGATGGTGGGCTGGGAGGAGAGACGGGGGCCGGAGGGAGCGATGCTGGAAGGACGGATGGACGCCGGCACGGGCGGCCGGAGGGAGGGAGGGAGGGAAGGAGGGACGGCGGGGGGGCGGCTGGCTGCATGGCGGGGTGCCCGCAGCCGGGGGGCCGCTGCCGGACAAGCTGCAGCAGGCGCTGCTGCCCGTGGTGGACTACGAGCACTGCACGCAGCCCGACTGGTGGGGCCTCCTCTCCATCCGGCGCACCATGGTCTGCGCTGGCGGCAGCGACGAGGCCGGCTGCAACGTGAGTGCCCGCCCGCACGGGGGGACGGGGCCGGGGACGGGGCCGGGGCCGGGGGGGCACCGGCTCACGCGACGCCTCCCGCGTGCCGCAGGGCGACTCGGGCGGCCCCCTGAACTGCCAGGCGGCCGACGGGAGCTGGGAGGTGCACGGCATCGCCAGCTTCGTCTCCTCGCTGGGCTGCAACACGCCGCAGAAACCCACCGTCTTCACCCGCGTCTCCGCCTTCGAGGACTGGATCGACGAGGTGGGCGCCGGGGGGGGACGGGACGCGGCCCGGCGGCCCCCCCGCCCCCCCTGAGCCCCCTTCTCTTGCAGATCCTGAGCAGCAACTGAGCGGCTGCGGCGGGACGAATAAACCTGGGCTCTGGCTCCGCGCACCTCCCGCCTGTTCTCTCGGTCGCGGCCCGGCTGCCGGCGAGGGGCACGCGCGTGTGCACGGGCCATGTGCGCGCACGCCGCCGGGCAGCCACGTGCCTGCTGCATGTGCACACGCGCTGCCGGCAATGCACGTGCCCGTTGCATATGCACGCACCGGGCCGGGCATGCACATTGCATGTGCACACTGCATGACCGTGCACACGTGTGCACGTGCACGGCTGTCCATGCACACGCATCTCACAGGCGTGCACACGTGTGCACACGCACGGCCAGGCACGCACACAAATATTGCACAGGTGTGCAAACACGTGCACGCACCGCCGTGCACGCACAAGCACGTTGCACGGGTGTGCACGCGCAGCCGTGCGCGCACGCTGCACAGGCACACGCACACGCGTGTGCACCCCCCCGCCGTGCAGGCACACGCGCGTTGCACAGCCGCGCGCACACCCGGAGCACGGCCGCACGTGCGCGCACACGCGGCCCCGGCGAGACCGGCGCCGGTTGCCAGCAGATGGCACTGGTGGAACGGGCCCGAACACCTTGGGGGGCACCCGCGCCCGGCACCCATGGGTGGCCCGTGGGGTCCCTTGTCCCGGCCGGAGGCAGTGGCCGGACCGTGCACCCGGCGTGGGAGGAGAGCCGGGGACCCCCGGGTCCCGAAGGGATGGGGCAGCCCTAGAGATACCCCCCAGGCCTGGAGGTACCCAGGCCCCACGGGGACGGACACACGGGCATGTCCAGGCACCACGGGGATGGGCACAGGGGCATGTCCAGGCACCACGGGGATGGGCACAGGGACATGCCCGGGCACCGCGGGGATGGCCATGACCCCAGATGCACCCGGAGGCGCCTGGGTCCCGCGGGGCTGGTTGCAAGCCTGGATGCACCCGGAGGCGCCTGGATGCACCCGGAGGCGCCTGGAGCCTGCAGGGATGGACACGAGTCCGGCTGCACCCGGAGGTGCCTGGATGCACCCGGAGGTGCCTGGATCCCGGCTGCACCCAGAGGTGCCCGGAGGCGCCCGGGTCCCGCGGGGCTGCACATGAGCCCAGCTGCACCCAGAGGCGCCTGGACGCGCCCAGAGGCGCCCAGGCCCCGCGGAGCTGGACGGGAGCCCGGCTGCACCCGAGTCCCGCGGGGCTGGACGCCAGCCCGGCTGCACCTCGGAGCCGCCGTGCCCGGTCCGCGGCGGTGGAAAATCCCCGGCGGCAGAAGCCCCTTTCCGCGCCCGCCGGGCCCCGCCGCCTCCTCCCGCCGGCCGTCGCTTCGCAACCGGGGAACAAAGACCCCTTTGACGGGGACCCCGCGGCGGCCCGCGGCGGGGGGGCCCAGGCGTCCGGCGCCCCCCCGCCGCCGGCAGGGACCCAGGCGTCCCGGCTAAAGGGCGAGATAAAGCCCAGTGGAAAATTCCTGCCGCGATCATGCGGCCGCCCGCTGGGGCTGTATAGTTTTATTGGGCCCTCGTCACCGGGCCCGGGGACCTTTGCCCGGCCGGCGGGCGAAGCCGCGGCGGCGCGGCCGAGCCGTCGGGGCCCGCGGCGACCCGGCGCTGCGTTATCGGCGCTTATCGGCGCGAAACGCCGATGACCCCGCGCGCGGGGGCCGAGACTCCCGCAGCGGCGGCGGCACCGCGGGAACCCGGCCGCCCCGGCGATGCCGCTGGGCCCCCGCGGCTCCTCCCCTGCCGCCGGCGGTGCCAGCCGCCTCCGAAAGCCCCCGCGGCCTCTGGCCTGGACCCACCCCCGGCGGGGTGACTCAGCTCGCTCCCGGCAAAGCCTTTCCTTATATAATGCCGCGCCGCGGCGCCGGTCCCGCCGCCCTCCGCTGAGCCGCCGTGCCTCAGTTTCCCCCGGCGCGGCGGCACCGGGCGCCGCGGGGCATCGCCAGGGGAGCGGGCGCACGCCGCCCCACGGCCGCGGCCATGTGGATGGTGTCGCCGCCGGCGGGTAAGTGCCGAGAGCGCCGGAGCGGGTCCCGCGCGCGGCCCCGGGCGCCGGGCCCCGGGCAGGGCAAGGCGTCGCGGCGCGGCCCCCGCCGGCCCCGGCTCTGCGGCGAGGCTCCCGCGCGGCACGGCGATGCCAGCAGCCCGGGCCGGCGGCCAGCTCCCAGCTCCGCTCTTAATTTGTGCCTTAGAGAGAGGGGGAAAAGAGAAGCCAGCAAAATCCGGGCAGCGGAGCCTCCGCCGCCCTGCAAACCCCGCTCGGAGCGGAGGAAACTCCCTTTCAGGCGACGCCGCCGGGCGGGCGGAAGCCCCGTTTTCCCCCCAAAAGGAAGAGAAAGCGATGCAATGAAGCGCAGAGGGACTATTGCAAGCCGAGCCGGGTTCCCGCGCTCCCGGCGCCAGCAGAAAATCCCTGTCCTGCAAAAAATCACCCCGAACCCGTGCCAGGGAGGGGAGCGGGGCGCGGAACCGCCGGGGATCGCCGCGGCACGGCATTGTGACGCCGGTGCCAGCGCGAGACCGGCGAGACCCGCGGAGGGGTCGGTACTGGGGGCGGACGGATGGACGGACGGATGCCGGCAGCCGGCGCCTCCGTTCCCGCGGGGCGGCTTTCTCGGCGCTGCCGTCACCCCCCGAGAATAGGCTGCCGGTGCTCTTGGCGTCGCCCGGTTTATTCGGGCGCTCCGCCGCGCGGGAGCCGGGGGGTTAGCGCCGCGCGGGAGCTCGCACCCGACTCCCGCACGGAAAAGCCGGCGCGGGACGGGGCGTTTTCCCCCGCCGCGGCTTCCCGGCCCGGGGCCGGGCGGCCAAAGGTCGAGGTCTGCAGCGCCGGGCGCCTGGGACCGGCAAAGCAAAGCACGCAGCCGCGCGCAGCCCCCACCGCCCTCTCCCCGCGCCGGCGGCGACGGGGGGGCTCGGCGGCGGGGGGCGGCGCACGGCGACCGTTTGTGGCTTCTTGTTTTGCTCTGACCTGCTGTTTTCTTTCAGATGAAGAATCTCATCCGCTTGCCCGGCTTGGGGAACACGGCACAGGCAGGGGGCAAAACACACTAGTAGGACATGACCCTTAACACTTTCTCTAAAGCGTAGCCCTCTAGGTATATAAGACAAATAGAGCTTAAGGCTGGGGTTGGTTTTACTCTAAGCTTGGGTTCGGTTTGGTTTTCTTTCTTTTTTTCTTTCTTTTTCCCGTCCCCACCCTCCCCATCCCGCCCCGCTCCCCCAGCCAAAGCCGCGTTTCGGCTCGAGGAGGTTTTCCCGGGTTGCGGGAGTGACGGAGAAGGAGCTGGCGGCAGGTTTCGCCTCGGGCCGGCCCCGCGCGGGGCCGGGGAGGCCGGCGGAGCGAGGGGGCGCGGGGGGCCGCGTGCCGGCCCGGCCCGCCGGCGGGGGCCCCGGCGTCCCCGCGGCTCACCGGAGGCGGCGGGGGGGGACTTCGCCGTCCGACGGCGCCTCTCGCGGCTCGCAGGTGTCTTCCAGCCCACCAAGAAGCTGGTGCTGAGCGAGCAGGCGGGCCGGGCGCGGGCGCTGGAGGCCGTGCGCAAGAATGCCGCCAACGCGCTCTCCGTGGCCAACCTCATCACGGGGCTCTCCTCCGTCCTCTGCAGCCTGAACGGGTGAGCGCGGCCGCGGCCTGCGACGCGGGCAGGAAAAGGGGAATTAGCGCAAGGATGCTGCTCCCGCGTCCCGGCCGCGGGCTAACGCTCCCCCCCCCCCGCCCCAGGCAATTCTACTACTCGTGCTGGCTGCTGCTGGTGGGCTTCCTCCTGGACCTGGCCGACGGCGCCGTGGCCCGGCAGCTCAACGCCTGCTCGGCCCTGGGTGAGTGGCTCCGCCGCCCTGGCCCGCGCCGGGGGGTCTCCCACCCGGCATCCCGCCCGCCCTCCCGGCAGCCACCCCCCCTCGCTCCCCGCAGGCGCCAAGCTGGACGACTTCGCCGACTTCACCTCCTTCGGGCTGGCCACGGCGCTGCTGCTGCGCACCCGCGGCGTCCTCGACGGGCTGCTGGCCGTCGCCTACGTGCTGGCCGTCTTCGCCCGCCTCTGCTTCTTCTCCAGCGGTACGGCCGGCGGGTTTTCCCCCCTTTTTTCACTCCCACCCCATGGCCACGCCAGCAGCAGCTTTCGGATGCGCTGCCCGCGTCCCCAAAGCCACCGGGAGGGTCTGGGGTTGACGCTCCCCCTTCTCACGGTCCTCGCTGCAGCAGGGGTGCCCTTCACCTACCGCGGGCTGCCCTGCCCCTACGCCTCGGCGCTGCTGGCCGGGACCTACCTGCTCACCGGCGGCCACCTCACGCTGCTCCGCGTCACCGCCACCGTCATGATCCTCTTCATGGTGGACCAGGGCTTCTACCCGCACGACAAGGTCCTGGAGTCCCAGCTCTGGAAGAAGGTGGTCTACGCCGGAGGTGAGCGCGGCACGGAGCGGGGGGCCGGCGCGGCGCGGGGCCCCGGGGCCGGCGCTGACGGGCTGTCGCCTCGCAGGGGTGGCCGCGGTCCTCTTCTCGCCCTCGTCCGTCCTCTCCCTCTACTACCTCGCCTGGTCGACCTCGTACATCTTCTTCCCCTTCGCCGTGTGGAGCTGCAAGGTGTAACGGCCCGCCCCGCCGGCACGGGCCCCCCCGCGCCGCCCTCCGCCGGGCGCCTCGCCCCCAGTAAAGCTTTCGCCTCCCTCCCTCCCGAGCGCCAGCGCTGGGATGTCTCGCCGCCCCCAACGATGCTCCGCCGGGTAGGACGCGTCCCCAAACGGGGCAGCGCTCGCGCCCGGCTTCCCGGCGTCCTCGGGACGGGGGGTTCGGTCGCGTGGGGCTGCGGGGTGCCACGAGGCCCTCGGGGAGCGGAGCCCGGTCCTCACCTCGCTCCCGCGACGATGCCCCGCGGCCGCGGCGCCGGCTTCGGTGCCCGTCTCCGGCTGCAAACCGCGGTGCCCTGCGGAGAGAAACGCCGCCGCTCGCCAGCGGGCTCTCCGGCCCGGGAGAACGGGGCAGAAAAAGCAAAGAAAACAAAACCACCCCGTTTCTGTGGTAAGGAAATGGTGCCCCAAGCGCCCTGCTCGATCCCGTCCCTGCGGAGGGGCGACAGACCCCCCGCCCCGTGCCAGAAGCACGGAGGAGGCCAAGGAACCCCATCCCAGCTCCCCCGCAGGGGTTTGACCCCAGCCCCACCGCCGCGAGCTGCCGGGGCTCCGGCGAGCCCTGCACCGGGGCGGCACAGCCCCGCGGCACCCGCTGTACATAGTAATTTATTACGGGGGCACCATGCTTCGCGCTGCCGAAATCCCGGCTGCACCGCGGAAGCGCCCCCGGGAGAAGGCGGCGGGGACGGACCGGCCCCGCGGGCCGTTTCGGGAGAAACCAGCCGATCGGGTCAAACCAAGGCAGTCCCAGCTCTTCCAAAACCCGACCCTGAGGCATCGGGAGCATCGTGGTACTTATGTTTTACCTGTCACCGTAGGGAAACGCATCTCGAACACATATTTTTTTCCTTCCTGCATTTGCTTGATGGGGTGGGACGGAGCGGAGGGCAAAGGAACACAAAACGGGACTTGGAGAAAACGGTCGGTTCGAACTTTCTGGAAATAAACAAACATGGAGGAAAACTCTCGGCGCTGCCATGTGCGAGTCTGCGTGCGCCTGGAGAGCAGGGGCCGGCGCGCGCGTGGGCGGAGGAAGGAAGCGAAGGTCAAACCTTGCACCGTGCGGAGCAGCGGAGGAAGCCGGAGCAAATCTCCGGCGAAAGCCCCCGGGGAGGTGTGCCGGCTCGCAGCTGCGAGCTGCACACAGCTGGGAGGCACCGCCGGCCCGCCAAGGACAAGGGTCGGCCCTTCTCCCACCGCCTGGAGCGATCCCAGTGCTGGAAGGGGGAACGATCTGGACAGATAAATATCCCCGCTGGCTCGGGGCCGCGCTCCGAGGAGACCCCAGCGACACGGGGCTGCTGTAAACACGCTGGTGTTTAACTTGGCGGTGACCCTCGCCGGCGCGGGGCCCCGGAGCCCGAGGGAGCCCCGTCTCGCTCGGCTCCCCCGCACTCGGCACGAGCGACGCCGGAGCTGGCAGCCGCCAGCCACCGCAGCTGCTCTGGCACTGAGCACTACCAGAGCGTGACCACGCTCACCCACTCCTGGGTTTGTTCACACCACACAGCATAAATCCCCCGCCCCGACGCTCCTCGGACCGCACAGAGCTCCCCCGCACCGCAAGCCGAGCCGCAGGGCAAAATCTAGCCAAATCTCGTGGCTAAATTTCAGCCCTCGCCCCGCTCGGGGGCTACATGTGGGTGCCAGAAGGGAGCGGCAATGCTCCCAACGCCTCGCTGCTTACGCTGCTCAGCTCTCACCGGTTTTCGGCCTTCCCGGCGCTCTCCCGTCCTCTCCGTGCTGCCGTGGCATCCCCGAACCCACCCACGAGCAGGCAGGGAATGACACCGCTCTTCCGCCACACTCTCCAGCCCCGGCGCGGGGCAAAACCCGCTGCCCCCCAGCAACGCCGAGAAGGTGGCGGCAGCGGCGCAACCCTCGCGCGCGGAGCTGCGGCTCACGGTGCTGCTCAACGCGATCAGGAGCCAAGGAGAAGGGTGGAATAACCACAGCTTTTATTTAAAAAAAAAAAACGTTATTTTCCAAAGCAAAGTAATAAATAGAGAAGGTGTTAGAAAAGGAGACGGGTGCCAGATGGAGGAGCACCGGGAACGCCGGCAGGGCCAGGGAAGGACGCACCACCCTACCGCGGCGGTGAGCGCGCCGTTGGGCCGCGTCCCGCGCTGCCGCCCGGCACCAGCACCGCGGCGTGGGGGCCCTGGCACTGCCCCCTCACTCCCCGGACGCCTGCATCTGCTTGCAAAATGAGTCGAACTGCTGCTGCTCCAGCTCCGTCATCACCCTGTTGAGCGCGTAGATCTGCGCGGAGAAAAGGAGATGGGGAAAAGGGCTCCCCCCCGCCTCCCTACACCACCGTCTGCCGCCTCTGCCGCCCTCTCGCGTCGAGCAGCGCGGTGGCAGCTGGAGGGCCCCCGCGGCCCCCACCTCAGCCCTCTGCCTCTGCTTCAGCTCCTGCTGCGCCGACTTCTGCTTGGCCTTCTCCAGCCGCGCCGCCGCCTCCTTGGCCTTGGGCTTCTCCTTCCGCCCGCCGCTCGGCTCCATGGCTGCGGGCCCGCCACGCACCTGCCACCGGGGAGGCTCAGGGGGCCGCACGCCAGCCCCATGGCGCCCCCCCCACCTCCCCCAGGAGCCACCAGGGTCCTGTGGCCTCCTCTGAGCCCCATAGCCCACCTGGGGACCGTAGCCCCTCCAGCCCCCCATAGGTGCCCCACGTGTACCAGGGTCCCATAACCACCCTCTGGCCCCACAAGTCCCTCCCACACACATCCAGGTCCCACAGCCCCCCCGAGCCCCATAACAACCCACACAAACATACCTGCGCCCCACAGCCCCTCCAAGCCCCATAACACCCCCACACACACACCTGGGCCTCACAGCCCCCCTAAGCCACATAACACCCACACACACACATACCTGCGCCCCACAGCCCCCCTAAGCCACATAACACCCCCCCACACACACACACCTGGGCCCCACAGCCCCCCCAAGCCCCATAACATCCCCCCCACGCACACCTGGGCCCCACAGCCCCCCCAAGCCCCATAACATCCCCCCCACGCACACCTGGGCCCAACAGCCCGCCCGCACACACATACCTGGGCCCCACAGTCCCCCCGAGCCCCATAACACCCCCCCACACACACTTGGGCCCTACAGACCTCTCAGAGCCTCAGAGCTCCATAGCCCCCTCCCAGCCCCCCACAGGTCCCATAGACACCAGGTCCCACAGCCCCCCCCGAGCCTCAGACACCCCCTCCCCACACCCTTCCCAGCCCCCAGAGCCCCTCGCAGCCCCGCGGCCGACCCCAAGGCCCCCCCCGCCCCCTCCAGTCCGATACCGGCGGCCCCGCTGCCAGGCCCAAGATGGCGGCGGAGGCTCGGCCCCCATCGGCCGCTCGGCGCTCGACCGCTCACGCCTGGCTGCGCCTGCGCAGAAATGGTGCCGCCGGGACGGCGTGGAGGGGGGCGGGGCCGGCGGAGCTCGCAGCCGCAGCTCCGCGGGGCGTGGGCGGCCGCTACTGCGCATGCGCCACCACCGAGCGCCGCCCGGGCGCCAAAGAAAGGCCGGGAGGAGGCTGCAGGCGGCAGCGAGCGCCGCGGCGTCGCCTGGCGGGCGGGCGGGGAGCCGCCGCGCCTCCCCGTGCATCCCAGTGTCTCCCAGTTCCCCCAGTGCCTCCTCAGGGTCCCTAGTGCCTCCCAGTTCCCCCCCAGTGCCACCAAGTGCCCCCAGCGCATCCCAGCAGCCCCAGCTCTCCCCACTGCATTCCAGCGCTCCCAATGCCTCCCAGCTCTCCCCAGTACCACCAGTGCCTCCCAGTTCCCCCGGTGCGTTTTCAGTGCTCTCCCAGCTCCCCCAAGGCTCCCCAGTTCCTCCCAGTTCCCCCCCGCAGTTCCTCTTCAGTGTCCACCAGCACCCCCCATGCCTCCCAGTTTCTCCCAGTTCCTCCTCAGTGCCCCCAGTGCCTCCCAGTTCCCCCAAATGACTTCTCTGTACCCCCCTCCCAGTTCCCCCAATGCCTCCCAGTTTCCCCAGTACCTCTTCAGTGCCCTCCCAGCTCCCCCAGTATTTCCCAGCTCCCCCAGTGCCTCCCCAATGCCCCCAAGGCCTCCCAGTTCGCCCCGCAGTGCCCCCAATGCTGCCCAGCCTCCCCAGCTCCCCCCAGTGCCCACCAGCACTCCCCATGCCTCCCAGTTCCCCTGCAGTGCCTTCCCACTGCTCCCAGTCCCCCCCAATGCCTCCCATTTCCCCCCACAGTGCCTCCCCAGTGCCCACCAGCACTCCTAATGCCTCCCAATTCCCCCCACAGTGCCTCCCCAGTGCCCCCAATGCTGCCCAGTCCCCCAATGCCTCCCAGTTCCCCCCGGTGCACCCCACCATAGCACAACCTCCCATGTTGCAACCCCCCCGAGCCCTTACCTGTGCTCTTAAGGCCTTAATCGCCCCCCCCGATGCCGCAGCACCCCCTTATACCCCCCACACCTCACCCTGCTATAGGGCAAGACCCCCCCCCAGCAGCCTCCTGAGAACCCCCCCGAATCAGGGGGGAAACGGCGCCACCGACCCAGCTCCCCCGCGCCAAAATTCACCCTTTTATTGCGGCGGCCGGAGCGCGCGGGGCGGGGGGGCCGGCGGCCATGTGGAAGCACAGGACGGCGGAGACGGGGCGGCCGGGCCGGATCCATCCCCCCCCGCCGCGGGCACGGAAAGGGGGCCCGGAGCGGCGCCGAGCTCCGCTGCCCACCCGCCCGGGGACCCCGCGAGTATTGCTGCGAGCCCGGCACGGGCCCCGCGCCGCTAGATGCGGACGGTGTTGATGCGCAGCGGCTGGACGTTCTTGCCGTTGGCGTGGCTCTGCCCGGGGCTGAAGTAGGAGCAGAGCTTGCCGGGGAACCTCTCCCGGAAGGTGTAGAGCCAGGACATGTCGTCGGCGTTGTAGAAGATCAAGAGACCCTTGTCGTAGTCCAGGAAGACGCCCACTTTCTCCAGCTTGCTCTTGACGTTGAGCCGGGTCCAGGGCTCCGTGCAGGCGCTGTACTGGTTCCCGTCGTGCATGACGATGCAGTAGAAGCCGCGGCTGGGCTGGATCTGGATGCTGCCCTTGCGGGTGACGGCCTCGTGCGCCAGCCCGATCATCCACTGGGTCTTCTCCGAGACGATCACCTCCCAGTAGTGCACGCCGCCGCCGAAGGCCTCCGCGCCCAGCACCGAGACCTCCACGTCGAAGCGCTTGGGCGAGTCCTGCAGCGGCTGCGGGTGCAGGTTGCCGTAGGCCACGATGGTGCAGTCGTCGGAGAGGATGAGGCGCTGGTGGGCCGTGCCGGGGTCCAGCGTCAGGGCGGCCGGCACTGGGGGGGCGAGCGGCGCGGCGGGTCAGCCCCCCGCGCGCCGCCCGCGTCCCCGCGCTCGATCCCGCGGAGGAGAAGCGCCCGCCGCCGCGGCGCCCTTACCGGGATGGATGTCCTGGAAGAGGGACTTCCATATGGTGTACTGCAGCGGGCCCATGTACTTGGAGGTGGGGAAGTCCTCGTAGGTGAGGTTCGTCTCGTGGATCTTCCCCTTGAGCCTGCGGGAAGAGCCGGCGCCGTCAGCCGGGGCCCCGGCGGCGCCGCGGCCGCCCCGGGCTCACGCACCTCTCGGAGAGCGAGGCGACGCCGGCCAGGAAGACGTGCTTGTCGGCCTCGGCCAGGCGCTCCTGCAGGATCTGGCTGCCCTCCTGCACCTTGCGCAGCTGCTGGCTGTAGCGCTGGATCTTCTGCTCGATGTCGGTGAGCGTGCGCGCCGTGTCCGCCTCCAGCTCCTCCAGCATCGCCTTCTGCCGCTCGCGCAGCAGCCGGTGCAGCCGCTCGAAGGCCTCCCCGATGGTCACCCGCAGGCTCTTGGCCGAGGACTGCGGGCGGGACGTCACGCCCCGCTTTTCGGGGGCAGAGACCCCTCCGCCCTGCCTGACCCCCTGCTCCCCCCACTTAATTTCGGCAGAAAAACCTCCCCGGGTGCCGCGTCGGGCCGGGGTTGGCGGCCCCAAACCGGCGTCTCCAGCGCCTTCGCCCCCCCTTCTCCCCCAGTCCCGCGAGCCCTGCGGGGACTTTAAACGCGGCGCCGGGCCGGAGGCTCGCTGCCGCCGTGGAGAAAGCCCGTCCTCCGCCCCGTCGCCGGCAGAGCGGGAGAGAAAACGCAGCTGCCGCTTAGATGGGAGCCCGGCTGCAAACAAACGGCCCCTTCCCAATAACTCCCCAGCAAGCAGGGAGAGTAAGGAGCTAAATAAAAGCAGCTCATAAAGAAATAAATTGCAGGGAATGATGGATGGGGTGCTGCAGCTGGGAGAGCGCGTGGAAAGAGCAGGGATCAGCGTGATATATGGCTTCAGCAGCATGCCGGAGTGGCTCAGAGCCATGGGGGAGAAGAAATGGGGCAGAGGAGGGGGACTGCGGGAGCCCCCGGGGGGGAGTCCCCAATGCTGGGGCTGGAGCTCCCAAAATCGGGCTAGCGAGGCTGCAGGGAGGGCGGCCGGGGCTGTTCCCAGCCCAGAGTCAACACGGTGGCACCGGGAGAGCCCGTCCGGCTGCATTCCCGCTCCGCCGCCCCGCGCAGGGGGACGGAGGGACGCACGTGGCAGCTCCGCGGGGCGGCCCCGCGCTTACCTTGGTCTCGGCGAGCTGCCGCTTGAGGAGGTGCAGGGCCTCGGTGTGGCCTCGCTCGCTCTCCTGCAGGCCCTGGAGCTGCTCCTTCAGCTCCCGCTGCAACACAAGGCGGGCGGTGAGACCCCGGCGCGGACCCCCGGCCGGATCGGCAGCCCGGGACGTCCCTCTCGCTTCTGTGACCGAAACTGTGGACATTTCATATCCCAGAAGTGGAAAACCCACTGGCTCGCGAGCCTTCCCCCTCCCTGGCCCACCGCGGAGATGACTGAGGCCCCCCACCATCCCGGAGCCCTGCATCCCAGTGCCGGGAGTCTTTAACGAGGCATTAACGGGGGCTATGCACTGCAAAGGGATGAGTCAGTGCTCGGGAAGGTCAGCGGCTGGCTGCTGCCCAGCCGCGCACCCGGGAAAGCCCCTCTCCTCAAAACCCCGTGCCGCTCGGCAGCGGATCGTGGCACCGGCCAGCTCTGCCGCCGCACCGGAGCGCCGGGAGCAGAGAGGTCTCCGGTGGAGCAGCACGCTCGGAGCGCCCGCCGGGTCCCCGCGTGCCGGCGGGGTTACGCGAGTCGAGCGTCAGTTTGAATCGCGGCCGCCCGCCAGCGGAGCCGAGACGCGGGGCCGCGTCACTCGGATAATGGGAGACGCCAAGCAAAGCCGGCGCCGGCGGAGGCAGAAGCTAGCGGCGGGGCGGGAAGGCGCCTATCGGAGATCCCATGGTGCTCCACACCCATGGGAATAGATGGATGGATGGACGGGGACATCCCAAGGGAGCAGCATGCCGGAGCTCCAGCTGGATGGACGGACAGATGGAGAGCAGCACTCCAGCCCCAAAAGGACGCACAGACAGGTGGAAAGGAGCAACGGGAGGAGACGACGCTCCAGCGGACGTACGTGTGGACACAGGTGGGAGTCGCACGGGCAGCAGCACCCCGGGCGTCCCGGCACTGCCGCCACCCACCTGCAGCTCCTCAAAGGCGTCGTCCACGTTGGTGACCTGGTGCTGCTCGTGCACGGCGGGCTCGTCGCAGAAAAAGCAGACGACGGCGCGGTCGGTGAGGCAGAAGAGCTTGACCTTCTCGTGGTCCTTGCAGGGGAAGGGGCTGCGCTGGGCGCCCAGGATGGCGTCGAGCGGGAAGGCGCTGTAGCGCTCCACGATGTTGGCCAGCTTGAGGCTGGGCGCCAGCGTGGGCTCGGCGAAGGTGCGCCGGCACTCGGGGCAGTCCCGGGCGCCCTGGGGCTCCTGGCGCACCCAGTGCTCGGTGATGCAGCGCCGGCAGAAGTAGTGCTCGCAGCCGAAGCTCACCGGGTCCTGGTAGATGCTCAGGCAGATGGAGCAGAGCAGCTCGTCCTTCAGGCTGCAAGCCATGGCCTGGCCGCGGGGCGGTCTGCGCCGCGCCGGGGAGGCCGCCCGCGGGGCTGCGACGGGGGCGGCCGGGCTCGGAGCCGGCCCCCGGGCTCAAGGCTGCCCCCCGGCCCCGCGCCTCCGAGGGACCCGCGCTCGAGGCCGCCCCCCAGTTCTGCCCTGCAGAGGCACCGGGCTTCGAGAGCGGCCCCCGCGGCACCCGGGGTCGAGGCCGTCCCCCGGCTCGGCCCCTCGGAGGGACCTGGTTCTAGGCTGACCCCCGGCTCTGCCCCTTGGAGGGACCCGGTTCTAGGCTGACCTCTGGTTCGGCCTCTCAGAGGGACCCGGTTCTAGGCTAACCTCTGGTTTGGCCCCTCAGAGGGACCCGGTTCTAGGCTGACCTCTGGTTCGGCCCCTCAGAGGGACCCGGTTCTAGGCTGACCTCTGGTTTGGCCCCTCAAAGGGACCCGGTTCTAGGCTGACCTCTGGTTCGGCCCCTCAGAGGGACCCGGTTCTAGGCTAACCTCTGGTTCGGCCCCTCAGAGGGACCCGGTTCTAGGCTGATTCCTGGTTCGGCCCCTCAGAGGGACCCGGTTCTAGGCTGATTCCTGGTTCGGCCCCTTGGAGGGGCCCGGTTCTAGGTTGACCTCTGGTTCAGCCCCTCGGAGGGACCCGGTTCTAGGCTGACCCCCGGTTTGGCCCCTCGGAGGGACCCGGTTCTAGGCTGACCCCCGGTTTGGCCCCTCGGAGGGACCCGGTTCTAGGGGGACCCCCGGTTCTGCCCCTTAGAGGGACCCGGTTCTAGGCTGCCCCCCGCCTCTGCCTCTCAGAGGGACCCGGGTTCGAGGCTGCCCCCCGATGGGACCCGGGTTCGAGGCTGCCCCCCAGCTCAGCCCCTCTAAGGCACCCGGGTTCGAGGCTGCCCCCCGGCTCTGCCGCTCTCAGGGACCCGGGTTCGAGGCCGCCCCCCGGCAGCGGGACCCGGCTCGATGCCGCCCCCCGGCTCTGGCCCCCAGCGGGCCCCGACACCGCCCCCCGGCTCTGCCCGCAGCGGGAGGCCCCGCCCCGAGCCCGCCGCCGCCCCGCCTCACCCAGCTGCAGGGCGCTGCCGGTGCCCGGCCGGGCCGGTACCGGGGGGCGGCGGAGGGCAGCGAGCCCGCAGCCGCCTCAGCGCGCGCCCCGCCGCGACGGGGCGGGGCGAGAGGAGGCCGCGGGGCGGGGCCGCGGCGCGGCACTTCCTGCCCGACCCCCCCCCCCCCCCGCCGCCCACAGTGGTGCCGCCCCCGCCCCATTGTCCCCCGCGCGGCGCCGACGGCTGGCGCGCACCACGGCGCCGCCCGCGGGGGGGCGCGCTTAAAGGGGCCGCGCTCAAAGGGGCCGCGCCTGGGGGGGGGGGTCTTAAAGGGGCCGCGCCGGGGAGGGGCTCTTAAAGGGGCCGCTGCCGGGGGCGGGGAGCTCTTAAAGGGCCCCTTTTCCGCGCCCCTCGGGTGGCCCGCGCCCCGCTGCTGGGGGGCTCCAGCCGTCCCGTCGGCAGGGCCCCAAGCTGCCCTCCTTCTGCCTGCCCTCCTCCCAGGGACACGTTGCCGCTCGCCCCGCCGTCCGTCCTGTCGTCCGTCTGTCCGGGCCTTCATCTAACCCCCCATCCCTCACTCCATCCATCTATCCAACCCCCCATCCCTCTGTCCGTCCCTTGATCCCTCCATCCATTCATCCCTTTGTCCATCCCTCCATCCCTCATTCCATCCATCCATCCCTCCATCCAACCCCCCATCCCTCTGTCCATCCCTTGATCCCTCCATCCATTCATTCCCTCTGTCCATCCAACCCTCCATGCCTCCCTTCATCCCTCCATCCGTTGATCCCTCCATCCCTTGCTCCATCCATCCATCCCTCTGTCCATCACTTGATCCCTCCATCCATTCCTCCCTCTGTCCATCCAACCCTCCATCCCTCACTCCATCTATCTATCCATCCATCCCTCCCTCCATTCATCTGTCCATCCATCAATCCCTTCATCCCTCAATCCTGCCATCTATTCATCCCGCCATCCACCCATCTCTCCATCCATCTGTCCATCCAGTGAACCCTCCATCCTTCCATCAATTCATCTGTCCATCTGTCCCTCCATTCCTCCCTCCATCCATTGATCTGTCCATCCATTCCTCCATCCATCCCTCCGTTTCCGTGCCGGACGGCGGTACCCTCGGCCGGCCTCTGTCCCCGCGGGCTGGGGACGTGGGACCTGCAGGGATGGGGGACACGACGGGGCAAACGCCGGCCCAGCTCAGCTACCCATGTGGGCCGCCGGCATGAACCGCCTGGCCCCCGCGCGCCGGAGCCCTCCCGGTGCCGGGGTGACTCGGAGCGCGGGAGCTTATGCAACGCCGCGGGGGCGGCTGCGGAGCCGGGAGCCGCTGGCACACGCCCAGGGGAGAGGGATGCTGAGGGGAGAGGGATGCCGAGGGGAGAGGGATGCTGAGGGGAGAGGGATGCTGAGGGGAGAGGGATGCCGAGGGGAGAGGGATGCTGAGGGGAGAGGGATGCCGAGGGGAGAGGGATGCTGAGGGGAGAGGGATGCTGAGGGGAGAGGGATGCCGAGGGGACAGGGATGCTGAGGGGAGAGGGATGCCGAGGGGAGAGGGATGCTGAGGGGAGAGGGATGCCGAGGGGAGAGGGATGCCGAGGGGAGAGGGATGCCGAGGGGAGAGGGATGCCGAGGGGAGAGGGATGCTGAGGGGAGAAGGATGCCGAGGGGAGAGGGATGCTGAGGGGAGAGGGATGCCGAGGGGACAGGGATGCCGAGGGGAGAGGGATGCCGAGGGGAGAGGGATGCCGAGGGGAGAGGGATGCTGAGCTGCGGGGCGCTGGACCGGTCCTGGGGGTGGAGGATGCACCCAGGGGCTGCAAGGCCCCTCGCTGCCCGCGCTGCCCCAAATCCCACGCCACGGCACCCGGCTTTGCCCCACGGAGCCGGGCCGAGCCGGGGGGCACCCACATCCCTGCCCCAAGCACCCGGGAGGCAGCGGCGGCGGGAATCACCCCCCGCTTCACTCCTCTCCGTGCCGGGGAAAAAATGAAACGAAACCACGAGAAAACCCACCCGCGTTTGGTTTTTCTGCTTGTTTTCCCACATCGGGAATTCAGGTCTTGTCTCCCACTCCAGGACCCACCGGGCACCGCGGGAATCGCGTTACCTGAGAGGCGGGAGCCGCCGCGGGCAGGGAAATTTGGGCAAGGGCAAGGTGGGAATTTCGGGCAAGGGCAAGCTGGGAAATTTGGGCAAGGGCAAGGTGGGAATTTCGGGCGATGGCAAGCCTGGCACCCCAGGCCCTGCGGCGGATCCCAGGCCCGAGCGCAGGAGCCTTGTCGCGGGCGAGAGCAGGGCATGTGCCGCAACTGCATCTCTCCGCCGCATCCGTCCCACCGGTACCTGCTCCGCGCTGGATGCAGCCAGCTCCGGGCATCGGAGCTGCGTGGTGGTGGCTTCACCCAGATCAAAGTCCTGCTTGGCAGCGGCTGTTAACACCTTCTGCTTTTCCCTTCCCTGCTCCCACTGATGCTTCCCAGCTCTGCCTTTGGCAGAGAGGACGGGAATGCGGTGCCACAGAGCCGGGGGGATCCCGGCGGGATCGGGACCTGGGCTTTCCGGAGCGGCGGGGCTGAAGGAGCTGCTGCCACCGGCCCGGGGTGCGCCGGGATGCACCCAGCCACACCGCGCGCGCGTGCTTTTCCTCTCCTAAGTGCTTTGCAAACATTAACTAATTAATCCTAATTAACTCATTACCCAATTATAAGCAAAAGGCCTTCCCATTCGGCGGGAAGAAAGGGAAATTAATGCGCTGTCGCTTCTTAACCAAACGCTCCCGATCCCCCTAAATGGCCACCCCAGTGCCTGTGGCTTTGCCACGGGGGCAGAGCCGGGGAGTCCCAGGCTCAAAATCCGGATCCCGGTTATGGCTCGTGGCAGGAAGATGTCGACTTTTCGGCTGGATTGTTGGCCCCCCGCGCTCGGGGGAGCTCCACAAACGCCCGTCCCGCACCCTGCACGTGCCACCTCCCACGCCCCTTGCCCCGAGCATCTCCCGCGGCCGCCGCTTCCGCCGGAGGGACCGCATGGACCGTCGGCGCCGGGCACCTCCCCAGCAGCTCCGTGTGCCCCCTCCGCGAGCTCCTTGCTGCTGGGGGAACGAAACGCATCCGCGATGCCATGATGAGAAAGGCGCTGCCGTTTCCCGTTTCCCGCACCGACCGGGCAACCTTTTGTGCCGGAGCGGAGGGAGCAGGTGTAGCCGCCCGCCGAAACGCCCGCGGAGGTGATTTATGGCGAGGCGGCTCTGCTCTCGGCCCTGCCCTGCCTTTTAATTGCGGTCGGATCTACCCCGGGGGCAAAAGAGCCTTTGAACGTCTCTTTCTTTTCCCCTTTGAACAGCAGGTTTGCAGCCAGCTCGATTTCCTCTCGGCGGTTCCATTTTGCAGCCCGTTTTGCCGGGCCGGGCGGCGAGGGAGGAGGCAGGAAGGGCAGCATACCGACGCCAGGCGCCCCGGGAAAGGGGCCCGTTTCCCGCAGCCGGGCAGGGCGAACGTGGCCGGGGAAAGGCCGAACCGGCCGCACGCGCGGCTAGAGAGGCCCGGAGCATTAAACATTGCAGCTTCTGCAAAATGAGGGACACGTTGCATCGGGGACGTTCCCAGGAGGCATCTGCTCAGCCTCTCCTTGAAGCCCTCCGGGCATGGGGACATCCCGGCTGGACCGTGCCCCGTCTCCTGCTGCAGGTTGGCGTTGGCATCCCAACCAGAGAGGTTCAAAACCACCGTGGTTTCACAACCACGGCCAAAACTTCCAGCAGCCAAAACCCCCCGGCCCCGCGGATGGAAGTGAGAGCGGCGGTAACGTGGAAATACACCCAGCGAGCCGAAAAGGGGAACTCGGCGGCGTTGGGCTGTCGGGGGCACCGGTGGCCTGGGGACCGCGGGAAGGCTCCAAACGCGCCCGTGTCTCCCGGCTGGGGCGTGATGGAGATTTCCACCCGACACCCGCGGCAGCAGGATGTTAAACAGCAACTGCTGGGTGTAAACATTTGAAAACCCAGATAGAGGGGGGAGTTTTCAAGGAGTTGGCTCAGGAGCTCGGCTGAGTCACCGAGAGCCGGTGATTAAGGGAGCTGGGGACGTTCCAAGATGGGGCAAACGCTGGGCGGGTGTTTAAAGGGGGGGGATGGGGTGAGCGGGTGATCCCGGGCCAGGCAGCTCGAGGGGGATCCTTGAGAAATGCCGATGCGGGATACGATGCGGGACACGGCCGGATCGGAGAGAGGAGCTCGCTCCGGGAACGACAGCACGTCTCGCCCAGCACCATCACCTCCATCACGCGCCATTCGGGGTCTGCACACCCCACCGCTGAGCAGCTGCAGATGGATTTAAAAGAAGGAAACGCAAAAATAGGGAAATTGAGGCATTTCCAGCATTGTTTCCTTGCACAGGCTACGGATCAGGAGGAAAAATTCGTCCTTTCCCTCCTAAGAGTTTCCCACACCCTCACGCGCTTGGCCAAAGTGAAATCCAGCCCTGTCCCGCGAGCCTCCGGCGCAGCCAGGAGCTGTGTCCACGCTTTGGGGGACCGGTCGGCAGCTCGTCCCACGCCTGCGTCCCCCGAGCAGCGCCACGTCCTGCCCCGCTCGCTCCTCTGCTCCCGGCCGCGCTGCGAGAGGGGCGCGAAGGGCGATCGCGCTCTCCTCCTCCTCCTCCTCCAGCTGCTCGGCGGAGCGGTGGGAACGGCTCGAGACGGGGGCAGAAGATGAAAGGCAGCGTGGGAACTCAGCTGCTCCGCTTTCCTCTGCAGTGAAACGCAGGCCCTCCAACTCCCCCAGCCCGGCTGGAGACGCGAAGCGGGAGAGGAGCTTCTCCGGGCTTCCTCGGGGAGGAGGAGTGCTTCGAGGCAGAGACCGTCAGGTGTAAAAAAGCACCGGCCCCAAGGATGCCCAGATGTGCAAAAATAGGCTGCGATGCCCGAATCCCGTGGGATGCAACACCCCGAACTCTTCCCGGCGGTGGTCTCACCGCAGGGTTCAACGCCCCAGGAGATGCCGGGTGCTGTGCGAAGCCCTGCCAGGAAGAGAGGTCCCGTCTGGGGCTCGGAGGCTCCTTTCCCGGCTCCCGGAGGCGGGTGGCGAGGAGGGAGACTCGGTGCTCACCTCCCGCTTTCCGTCATCCCTCCGTCCCTGCGCTCCGCTCGGGAAGGACCCGGCGAGCGCGACCCGCTGCAGAGAGGCCGGGGGAGGCAGCCAGAGCAACGGGGAGCCGAGACGACTTGGCCCGTGCGGCGGGGGCTGAAGGACTGGATTTGTTTAGTCTGCAGGAGAGGAGGCCGAGGGGAGACGTAACAACAGGCTTCAAGTATGCGAGAGGTTGCTGCGAGGAGGGGGGCAATCGAGCACCCCCGGGCCCACCGCGGGGGCGTCCTGGCCTCCCCAGCCCACCCACCAGCGCGTCCCTCTCCCTCCGTCACGGGGGTTTCCCCACGCCTCATCCTCCGTGACGGAGCATTTTGGGAAACCTGGAGAGCGTGAAAAAAGCCCAGTTGGTTTTGCTTTTTTTCTTTATTCAAACCGTGCCACCGCTGGAAATTTGTGGGGAACCCTCCGGGGCGGCTGGCACCAACCGCTGGTGCTGCTGCGCGACGCAGAGCTGGGTCCCGCGCGATGTAGCGAGCACGCAGCGACAGGCAGCTCGGCTGCAAATAACACGCGACCGCGCTGCGAACGTGGCCAGAGACGCTGCGATGCCGGGGCATGTTCTGCGCCCATCAGCAGCTCTAAAACGGGAAGAAATGTTTGCATTGCAATTATTTCTTTAGAAAAGCAAGCGAGCGTTGATACGGCGAAGCAGAGAGGCGGTGAGTATCTGCAGGGCTTGGGAACGGGGCTTGGAGAGCTGATGCAAGGCTGCGGATGGAGAAGGAACTCACGATTTGAGGAAATAAGCTTGGGAATGAGCCGGGTCCAGCGCTGCTCCCATCGGGGGCCGACGGGTTCGGACACTTGTAAAATCATAATCTTTGGGATTCTCCGGTCGTCCTTAGAGTCTCCTTGGGAAAGGAGAAAACAGGCAGATAAGACCCAAGAGGCAAAAAAAAAGTGAATAAAGTATTTGTGCATGAGTAAAAATAACAAAACAAACTAATGGAAGGACATCACCACCTTGGAGACCACTGTATATTTACACCCTCACATATACACACACCTATATACGTATTAAAAATACAGCTCTCGCTCAGGCTCGCAGCTGTTTGCTCCCCGCGCGAGCCCAGCCGGCACCGAGCGCCCTGCTCCGGGTCCCTGATCTGCCACCAAACCTCCCGGACGGTCCTAAAGAAGGGGAAAAAAAAGGCAGATACAGGGAAAAGCAGATCCCGCGTGCGGATTTGGGGAGCGCTTCTGCGGGGCGCAGGGAGGGAGGGCTGGAGGCGGGCAGGGGTAGAGGGGAGAGGAAATGAAAAGAATCAGAGAAAGAAAAAAAGGCGAAAAAGGCAGATTCCCCCAGGAGACCTGGGAGGGGAGAGCGGAGAGGCACCGGCCGGGGGGGGACGGGCCCCTCCGGCCTGGGAAGGTGCTGGGGGGACCTGAAGGCAGGGGTGGAGACCCCAAAGGGGGGCTGAGGAGGCCTGGAGAGGAGCTGGGGGGCTGCAGACCCCCCAAGGGAGGCAGGGGAGACCCAGGGAGGGCTGGGGAGACCCCAAGGGGGCTGGGGGGCTGCAGACCCCCTGAGGGAGGCAGGGGAGACCCGGGGAGGAGGGTTGGGAGGGGCTGGGGAGAACCATGGAGGGTTGAGGGGGGCTGCACAGAGGTGCTGGGGAGACCCAAAGGGGAGAGATGGAGACCCCAAAGGGGGGCTGAGGAGGCCTGGAGAGGAGCTGGGGGGCTGCAGACCCCCTGAGGGAAGCAGGTGACACCCAGGGAGGGCTGGGGAGACCTCCAAGAGGAGCTGGGAGGCTGCAGACTCCCGAGGGAGGACTGGGGAGACTCCAAGAGGGGCTGGGGGGCTGCAGACCCCTGAGGAAGGCAGGGGAGACTCCAAGGCAGCTGGGGAGACTCCAAGAGGGGCCAGGGGGCTGCAGACCCCCCAAGGGAGGCAGGGGAGACCCAGGGAGGACTGGAGAGACCCCAAGGGGTTGGGGGGCTGCAGACCCCCCGAGGGAGGCAGGGGAGACCCAGGGAGGACTGGAGAGACCCCAAGGGGTTGGGGGGCTGCAGACCCCCCGAGGGAGGCAGGGGAGACCCGAGGAGGTCTGGGGAGACCCCCAAAAGGAGCTGGGGGGCTGCAGACCCCCTGAGGGAGGCAGGGGAGACCCAGGGAGGACTGGAGAGACCCCAAGGGATTGGGGGGCTGCAGACCCCCCGAGGGAGGCAGGGGAGACCCAGGGAGGACTGGAGAGACTCCAAGAGGGGTTGGGGGGCTGCAGACCCCCTGAGGGAGGCAGGGGAGACCCGGGGAGGACTGGAGAGACTCCAAGGGGTTGGGGGGCTGCAGACCCCCCGAGGGAGGCAGGGGAGACCCAGGGAGGACTGGAGAGACTCCAAGGGGTTGGGGGGCTGCAGACCCCCGAGGGAGGCAGGGGAGACCCGGGGAGGACTGGAGAGACTCCAAGGGGTTGGGGGGCTGCAGACCCCCCGAGGGAGGCAGGGGAGACCCAGGGAGGACTGGAGAGACCCCAAGAGGGGTTGGAGAGAGGGGCCGGGGGGGGACCCAAAGCAGGGAGGGGGAGACCCCAGGGAGAGACTGCGGGGAGCCCCCGAGGAGCCCCGGGGGAGGGCCGAGGAGACACCGAGGAGCCCGGGGAGGGGGTCGGGGAGACGCGGGGGGGCCCCGTTAGTCGCCCTCCCTCCGCCGTGAGGGCGCGGGGCCGCCATGGCGGCGGCGGCGGCGGGGGGGGGGGGGGGGGGTGGAGGCCGCGCGCCGCCCCCCGCCCGGGCGGGGAGCAGCAGCAGCGGCGGCGGCAGCGGCGGCGGCGGCGGCGGGGGGGGCCCGGCTGGCGGCCCCGCGCACCGGAGCCTGGGCGGGCGGAGGAGGAGGGCGCGGAGGCGGGAGGGCGGCGCGGGGGCGCCCATTTTCCTCCGTGCCGCCGGAGCGCCGGGCGGACCGCCGCTTGCCGGGGAGCATGACTGTTGGTATAGGAAGTGTCTGCTTTTTTCTATGATAATAATAATAATAAGAATAACCTCCCTCTCCCCCCCCCTTTTTTTTTTTTAACCCCCCCCCCTTCCCGCATTAAAGGGGGGGTTGAAAAAAGCGGCCCGACCCACCCGCTCGGTGCGGGCGGCCGGTAAACACCGGCCGGGGGGGGGGGGGGGGAAAGGGGGGGCCGCGCCTCGCCGCCGCCTTCGCCGCGGATCTGCAGAACATGGCGGCCGCGGCCGGCGTTAAAAATAAGCCGGGGCTGCCATTTTTGTTTTCCTTTTGTCTGCGAATTTTAATAAAAACTGTCTGAGAATGTGGGAGAGGCGGCGAGGCGGCAGCGGGGGCACCGAAAGGGGCCGCTTTTTCCCCCTCCTCCTCCGCGCGGCTTTTTTGTCTGCGCCGCGGCCGAGGCCGCCGCTGAGGCCGGGACCGGGACCGGGGCCGGGGCCGGGGCCGGGGCTCGGCGGCCGCCACCGCCGCGGCAGGTCGGCGATCGCGCCCCAACTTGCGCCAAACTTCGCCTTTTTCACCGCCGGGGTGCTTTTTTTTTTTCCCTTCTTTCCCTCCCCCCCCTTCCCGCGGCGGAGCCAGCAAAATGCCCGCTTCGGCTTTTCTGCCCTTTTTTTTTTCCCTCCCCCCCCCCAACCCCTTTTCTGGATGGTTTAATGGAAAAGTTAATTGCGGCTGAACCTACCTATTTTCGTGTCGGCGAGGAGCTGGGGATGTTGCATGGAAGCGTGGGGGGGGTGTAGAAGCTCAACCCTTTTTGTTACCTTTTTTTTTTTTTTTTTTTGAAAAAAAAGGGCTGTTATTTATTTATTTATATATTTATCTATCTATCTATCCCCCTTTTCTCCTTCCCTCTTTTATTTCATAACCGGCCTCGGCAGCGGGCGCGCGGGGGTTTCGGCGCGGCGGTGGGACCCCCCCCGTCTCCGCAGCGGGGGCCCCAGCGAGGTCCGGGAACGTATATATATATTTATATATATATATTTAGCCTGCTGGTTTAGCGTGCGGATGCTGCGGGTACGGGCATAACCTCCCGCCTCCAGCCCCGGCCACGCCGGAGCGGCTGAGCCGGACGCCGGGAGGAGGAGGAGGAGGAAGAAGATGCGTTTTCGCCCCAACGATGGTTAATCTGCTTTTTATCCGCCGCGCCGGAGCCCGCTCAGAGGATGCTCCCTTGCAGCCCCCACCCCGGGGCGCTTTTTGGGGCCACAGAGGCGCTTTTTGACTTTGGAGGGGTGTTTTGGGGGTGCCGCTGGGCCGCCCACCCGGGCCCCTGAGATCCCCGCGGGATTTGGGAGAAGAGGTAAAAGTTTGCCGGCCCTCCCGGCGTGCAACCCGCCGAGCGGCGGCGGCGATGGGTTTAGGCCCCGCTTCGCCCGCGGCTCCCCGTCGCTCGGCTCCGCGGCAGCGACGCCGGCACAGGGCCGCCCGGCTGCAAAAACATCGCTTTTTTTTTTTCTCCAATTTTATTTTTGGGCTACTTTCTGGCAGGAAAAAAAAATCCCCCCAACGCCCCCCGTTCCCACGGGCTGGGGAGGTCAAAGCCGCTTTGCTTTTGTTCCTCCGCCTCTCCGGGAGCTCGCGCGGCGGGGGCCGGCGGGGTGGTTTTTTGGGGGGGTTTGTGTGTGTGAAGTTGTCCCTCCTTGTCCCCCCTCCCTGTAGAAAAACGCCCCGCGGGCAGCAGCGCTTCTCGGCTAGACCCGGAGATGGACGCGGATAAGGGGAAGCAGCGCCAGTACTCTCAGAGGTGGGCACGCCGGCGGGGGGGCTCGGGGGGCGGAAAGCGAGCTGGGGCGCGTTTTGGGGGGCGGGGGGACCCCAGCCCTTCCCCAGCGAAGTTCGGCAGCAGGGGAGCCCTGGGTTGGCCGCCCGCCGGATCCAGGCACCCGGGGCAAAAGCTGGAGCTAAAAATTATTTTTTGTGTATATATATATATATATGTATGCATGCATAAAATGCTCTTTTCTCCCTCCCCCCCAAAAATCCTTTTTTTGGCTTGAAAAAATGCAGATTATGCCTCGCTGCTTGAGATGTTATGACAAGTGCATGTGTATTTAATGTTTGTGTGTGTGTTGCGGGGCTGGGGGGGGGGGAGGAAATCGCTTGCTGACGCCTGGCGCGGCCTCGGGGTGCAGATCGCTGCCGGGTGACCCGTGCCTCAGTTTCCCCACCTGTAACACCGGTAGCAGCCGTCCCGCCGGGTGTTTTCCGGTGCGGCTGTCCCTTGGCGCTCGTGTGCTTTGCGGTGTCTGTGGGTGCCAGACTTGCCGGGCTCCTCTCCGTTTCCTGCGGGAAATATGGGCTTGCTGCTTCCCTAAAAAAATGGAAAATGGGGAAACCATAGTCGAGACCCAGCTGGCTCCGCACAGCCTTGAGGTTGGCAAAGGCAAGGGGTGATGCCAGGCCGGAGCGGTCCTCGGCAGCAGCTAACGGCTCCGAAACACAGGCTTGAGCCGGCTTTCAAGGCCGGAGCATCCGTCCGGGCGCCGATTCTCGGAGGTGGCTGTATTTGGGGTTCGGAGCTCAGGACCGCGCTGGCGGAGCGGATGAGCCCCCCACCGGCTCCCGGCGTATTTGGGGGATGCGGGCCCGGTGCATTTGGCAGCAACAGCAGCACCAGTCCCCCCGGCTCGGCCTTACCCCGGGCAGGTCGGCCACGCAGGCATGTGGTTTCCCGGCAGACCTGCCGCCCTCCTCGCCTGTCGGTGCCTGGTCTCCGGTGGCGGTGGCGCTTCCTTGGTCCCTCCTTCCCGGTGCCGCCACGCAGAGCTTTTCCACCTTGGTGCTTGAAGGCCCAGTTGGTTTTGGCCCTTCCGCTGGCTTCTGCGGCTCATCTTGGTGCTCGCGGTGCTTTTCCCCATGTTTTGGGAGCGTCGCCCCGCTCCCTGCCTCATGCGGACTTCCCGTCCCGCGGCGGTCTCCGGCACGGCTTCGGGAGCGGAGCACTCTCCCTTCGCTGCTCCATCCTCACCTGCTCCGCGCTTCGGCTTCGCACCCATTCCTTCCCCGCTCCGCAGATGGGAGGCCGGAGGAAGCCCCCGCAGGGCTCGTCTTCGCCCATCCGACACCCCGGGCCGGGATGGGGGTTTCACCCAGCTCCTCCAGCTTTCCATGGGGAGAAGAAACCTGGATGAGAAACACCAGTGTGCAGCCCTTCGGGGGCGGAAGCGCGGGGTTTAACTGGTTCCATCTTGGGTGAATTCTTCTGGCACGAGATCCCCCGAGCGGCTCCTCTCGGAGCGAGCGCCGGACGGGGATTTCGGAGCTCGCCTTCGCCAGGTTTCCCGGCGGCCGCGCGGGGTTGCGTGCCTCCTCTCCGCTTCCCCGGCTCGCGTTTTTCTGGCACCCCCGGCAAGCCGGGCTGGGGGGCACGGGGCAGGCAAGGGTCTCCCCAAGGCTTGGAGCGAGAGTCTGTGTTGCAAAGCCGCAAGTCGGTCCGGGAAGCTGCCCGGGCACGGCATTCCCCGCGGCAAGTCGCCTGCTTTGATGCCGCTTCCCGCCCGCCGGCTCAGGGTTGGGGTTTTATTTTATTTTCCTTGCAGCAGGGGCCTTGGTTGCTCTTGGAAAAACTCCCACCGCGGGCAAGCGCTGGTCGCACGCGTCCTGCGGCAACACAGGCCGGTTTCTCCGCACCGCTCCCGCCGTCGCGGGGTGGGATGGCGTTTTCGGGGAGCGTCCCGCGCTGAGCATCCGCCGGCTCCGCTTTGCCACCGCTTTTCTTGGGGGGGGGGCCTGCAGCTCTCTGAACCGATGCCATCCCAGGGCAGGGGGGACTCGCTCCCAGCCCGCTCGACGGCACCCCGCGATGTTCAGGCGCGCCGGCGGCAGCTCGGGCGTCCCGCTGCTCCCCGCCCCGGCCGAGCGGCGCCGGGCGCTCACCCTTCTCGCGGCGGTGCCGTGCCACGTCCGTGAAAAGAATCTCTTGTTTCTTTTTATTTCAGCGAAGGCGAGACAGAGAGGGCTGCCAAAGTAGAGGCGTTCCCTAGAGAACTGTAGCTTGACTTAGCGGCAGTTTGGTAGGAAGTTGGAAGGCTAGTGAGCTCCGGGGCCTGGCGCTTGTACCCACCCGTGCCATCATCTACCTCCATCACTCTGGAGCCGCCTCGACACGTCTCCCCCGGCAGCTGCGGCCACCTGGCTTCTGAGGCCAGCCTGTGAGTACCAAACACGGCGTGCGCCCCACGTCCCGTCCCCCGCGGGGCCGCCGCAGCCGCCCCCCTCCCCGCTTCGGTGCTCTCCCCGCCTTGCCCGCCCTGCGGCCGTGCCCCGGGCTCCCCCCGCAGCCGCCCGCTTGCTCTTCCTCCCGGGGCGCCCCTCTCCCGCCCCGCGCTTGCCGCCGGAGCCCGACGCCTCTTCCGCCGCGCAGCGCCTTTCTCCAGGGCGCCCCGTCCTCAGGGATGCTCGGCACAGGGCTCCGACCACGCTGCGGTCACCCCCTCCGCGCAGCAGAGCTCTTATCCGTGCCTTTCCCCCTCTTTCCCAGCCAAAAACCAGGGACCGGGACGCCCCAACACAGCCTCCACCCCGGGGGCTGCAGCATCCCGCGTGCCCGGCACCGCAGGGCCCCCCGGCACGTGCCGCAGTGCTCCCCACCCTCCATAATTTCCATTTTAATGGATTTTTTTTTCCTCTTTTGCCGTGTGTCAGCCTCCATTTTTCATAGTTAGCTCAGAATATAGAAAAAGGGAGTTTATATATTTTCCATCTGCTTTATATCCCCTCCAGCACCCTCCCCCAGCTACCCAAGCGCCTCTCGCGCCGTTCCAGCCCTGGGAGAGGGGGAGCAGTCCCTCTGCTCCAGATGAAATACTGCACAATTTATAAAATTAAGTTGGGACAGGAATAGGATTTTTTTTGGCACAGTGGCCGCTCCTTTTCTTTTTATTCTAGGCAGGTTTGTAAAGCTCCAAA
The DNA here is from genome assembly GCF_036370855.1 of Dromaius novaehollandiae. Taxonomy (NCBI): domain Eukaryota; kingdom Metazoa; phylum Chordata; class Aves; order Casuariiformes; family Dromaiidae; genus Dromaius; species Dromaius novaehollandiae. The sequence continues at coordinate 7,809,125 of NC_088121.1, read as the reverse complement.
TGCGGTGGTTTTGGCTATTGTAGCAGCCTCATTATTTAATAAGACCTCCTCAGGTGGAGGGGGAGGGAGGAGGACGTGCAATATTTGTGCTTCTCCTCCCCATGGCTGTTTCAGCTTATACTGGGCTCTTTTCTTAAGAGGAAACATGAGTTTGATTTAGCAAACCCAAGAGAAAAAGCGCATTGTTTATAAGCAACCCTACAATACCAGCGCCGGAGAAATGCCGGGCCCTCGGCAGAGATGCTGCTTTGCGGCAGCGGCCTTTGCGAGCGCCTCGCGGCTCGGTGACAGCGCGTCTGCCCGGGAATCGGGGCGGAAACCAGCCCCGTCCGCGGCTGTTCTCGGGCCCCCTCCATCCTGGGGTTGGTTTTGCCTTTGGTGGTAAGTGGGAGCAAGACCAGGGGACGCTGCTTTTGGGATGGGGGTAGGTACGGCGTTCTCCCCGTGCTTTGCAAAACAAGGCAGCGGTCAACTCAGAGCTGTTCTCGTGCTGTTTGGGGCAAATAAAAGCGAGATTTGGCCCCTCAGGAGGTGGATGCGGGAGCCTGCAGGTGGTGGCACGGGGGGCAGATGGGCCAGTTCCCCCTCACGTGTGGGCACAGGCATAAAGCAGAGGGGGAGATTGGTTAAACCTTCTTGCAATGGGGCAAGGCCGGATCCTGCAAGGTCAGGGCCCGAGGGCCATAAGAAAGTCGCTCGCCTGCAGCGGGGCGTCACTAACCTCGGTCGGTCCCAGCGGCTGGGTGTCGCGCCGGCAGCGCCTTCCACCCTCCAGGAGCAGGGGAAGAGACGGCGCTTGCGTGCCCAGGCCTGCCTTGCTGCCGGGAGGTTTCGGGAGGTCCCTCCTCCTACTCCTCCTCCTCCTGGGGATTTTGGCATCAGGGAGGCAGGTGGGCTTGGGAGAGGCTTTTATATCCTGCTCCCGCCCTGCCCCAGTCGGTTCCACAGCTGCCGGGGGGTTTCGGCCCTGATGGCTGGGGCTCGTCCCGCTCCTGGGCGCTCAGCTGCGCGGGGCCGGCGGATGCTGCCTCGAGCCCAACCATTGCTTTCCTGCGGCCATACTCTCCTCTTCTTATTTTGCTCTCCGGGGCTTTTCCCCCCTGCGACGTCCCGGGCGTCCCGAGGGGAAGATGATGTCCTTCCCGCGATGCAGCGTGGGTCGGGGGCCGGCTGGTTTAGGTTTCGGCACGGCGTGGCTTTTGCGGGGCTGCCTTCGCACCGGTGTCGTAGCGCACGCGTCTGCCTGATGCACAGCTTGTGCTTTACCTGTGACCCGGGCGTAAATGCACATCCCGTCCTGCACACGGGTATATATTATATAAAGCAGAGGTAGCAGGTATGTATGGGAAACGGTGCATCATAGCCGCAGCGATTTACCTGCTTGCGCCGGCGCGGGACTCCCGGGCTGCCCGCGGCCCCTCCGGCTCGGCGGCAGCGTCTCTGCTCCGGGCAGCCCGCTCCTCTCCGGGAGTCGCCTCTTTCCTCGGCAAAGTCTCTCCGGCTTTCTCTGCGTGGGGGAAACGGCCCCTTTCGGCGCGCTGGGGGGGTCCCGGGGGTGGCGGCTCTGCCGCCCGCCGTGGAGGTGCCGGTCTAGTTTCTCGCCGCGGCGGGACGCCGGCCTCGGCCTGGTTTACATCGCGCATGGAGGTCGCCTCTGCTTCCCGGTGCCGCGCGGTCGACGGCGCGTTGTTTTTGCTCCCATGGAGCTAATCGGATCGGGGCCGCCGCGCCGCTGCCGCTCGCTCTGCGCCGACACCGTTCCCTTTCCTTTTCGCCCGCTCCGGGCCCGCGGCGTCAATGAAATACCTGGACGCGGCGGCGCTTCTGACACAGAGACTGGCTTAATTTACCGGCGTTTAATGTCTGGGAGAGATAAAAAGCAGCGGCACAGGCTCAAATCCCACGGGAGCATGCGCGTCCGCTCGCTTTTCCTCGGGGGAGCTCGGCTTTAAACCTCACCGGGGCTGGCGAGCGCTTCTCCGTCGAGGTGCCCTTAGCGGGGTTTGCCGTAAGTCCCTGCGGCGGCGGGGGCTTTCCGGAGCCGGCGTTTCGCGCGGCCTCGCCGGGGTCGAGCCTTCGCCGCGCCGCTGGCCGCCCTGCCCCTGTGCTCGGTGCCCCCGTAACGCTGCCCGTCTCTCCCGCAGGATGGCGGAGCCTCGCTTCAACAACCCCTACTTCTGGCCGCCCCCTCCCACCATGCCCAGCCAGGTAAGACCCCCCCGCCGCGGCTGGGTGCCGTTGGGTTTGGGGGCGGCGGGGAGGACGGACGGACGTGGCGGGGGGCCGCAGGGACGGGGTGGCCCCGGCGTCCCGTCCGGCCCTGACCGCGGCTCTGCCTTTCCCCCCGCCGCCGGCAGCTGGACAACCTCGTCCTGATCAACAAAATCAAGGAGCAGCTGATGGCGGAGAAGATCCGGCCGCCGCACTTGCCGCCCACCTCGGTGGCCTCCCAGCAGCCGCTGCTGGTGCCCCCGTCGCCCGCCGAGAGCAGCCAGTCCATCATGTCCCTCCCCAAGCTGCAGCAGGTCCCCGGCCTGCACCCGCAGGCCGTGCCCCAGCCCGACGTGGCCCTGCACGCTCGGCCGGCCACCAGCACCGTCACAGGTACCGCGCCGCGGGGCTGGGGGGCCGGGGAATTTGGGGGGGGTCCCCGTCGCCCCGGCTGGGGCCCCGGCCGCCCGCGGGGGCGCTTCGGTGGTCGGGACGGCCCCCCGCTAACGTCCGCCGTGCCGCTCGCCCGCCAGGGCTGGGGCTGGCGTCGCGGGCGCCCGCCGTCAGCACCTCCGAGTCGAGCGCGGGCACGGGCACCGCCACCCCCTCGACGCCCACCTCCACCAGCCAGAGCCGCCTCCTCGCCTCCTCGCCCACCCTCGTCTCAGGGATCACCAGCCCGCCCCTCCTCGACTCCATCAGGACCATCCAGGGCCACGGCCTGCTGGGGGCCCCCAAGGCCGAGCGGGGCCGCAAGAAGATCAAGGCGGAGAACCCCTCGGGGCCGCCCGTCCTCGTGGTGCCCTACCCCATCCTGGCCTCGGGGGAGACCGCCAAAGAGGGCAAGACGTACAGGTAGGCGGGGGCGGCGGCCCCCCGGGGCGCGGGCGGGCGGCGGGGGCTGCCGGCCGGGCCGGACGCTGTGGGGCTCTCCGCCTGCAGGTGTAAGGTCTGCCCCTTGACGTTCTTCACCAAGTCGGAGATGCAGATCCACTCCAAGTCGCACACGGAGGCCAAGCCCCACAAGTGCCCCCACTGCTCCAAGTCCTTCGCCAACGCCTCCTACCTGGCCCAGCACCTGCGCATCCACCTGGGCGTCAAGCCCTACCACTGCTCCTACTGCGAGAAGTCCTTCCGGCAGCTCTCCCACCTCCAGCAGCACACCAGGTGACGGCGCCGGGGGCCGGGGGGGCGTCCCGCGGGCCCTCTGCGCCGGGGCGGGGGGGCTGCGCTCGGGGACGGCCGCCTGACGTTTGTCCCCTTCCTCCCGCCCGCCCGGCGCAGAATTCACACCGGCGACCGGCCGTACAAGTGCCCGCACCCCGGCTGCGAAAAGGCGTTCACGCAACTCTCCAACCTCCAGGTCGGCCCCGCGGGCGGGGAGCGGGGAAAAGAGCCCCGGAGAAAGCGGGCAGGGGGTAGACGGAGGGGGCTGGACCGCAGCGGGGTCGGGGGCCCGTCCCCGCGCCGTAACCCCTCCCCGTTCCCCCCCCCGGCAGTCTCACCAGCGACAGCACAACAAGGACAAGCCCTACAAGTGCCCCAACTGCTACCGGGCGTACACGGACTCGGCGTCGCTGCAGATCCACCTCTCGGCGCACGCCATCAAACACGCCAAGGCCTACTGCTGCAGCATGTGCGGCCGGGCGTACACCTCGGTGAGCACCGCCCGGGCGCGGGGCGCGCGGCCCCCCCCCGCCGCGCCGCCGCTCACGCCGCCCCCCCCCTCTCTGTGCCCCCCAGGAGACGTATTTGATGAAGCACATGTCCAAACACACCGTGGTGGAGCACCTCGTGAGCCAGCACTCGCCGCAAAGGACCGAGTCACCCGGCATCCCCGTGCGGATCTCGCTCATCTGAACGGGGCTCCCGCCCGGCTCCGGGGGCACCGCGCCGACGCCGGACCCCCCCCTCGGCGCCGCCCCCGGCCCGCCACGCTTTGGGAAGGGGAGCCGACGGATGCCGCCGCCGCCGCCGCGCTCCGGAAAGGCGCCCGGCCGCCCCGCGCCCCGGCCGGGCCCGGCTCCCCCAGGGCCGCGGTTTCGGTGACATCCAAAGACGGTTTCAGAGCACTTTGAATCTCTGCGGTTTTTTGGGGGGTGGGGTGGGGGGGTTCTTCTCTTTCCTTCGGTCCCTGCCCCTTTCCTTTACTGCTCTCATTTTGGATACAAATATATATATATATTTATTGGCCAAGAAGTTGGTGCTGCTAAAACAGAAACGAAATAAGACACAAAAACCGCGGACAGAGGAAAACGCTGGATGGCGAAGCGGGGAGAAACGCCGGGCCCGCGACCGTCGGCCTGTTCTCCCCTGGGACTCTCCGTTGGGAGCCGCGGCCGGAGAGGGGAGCCGGCGGGACTCGGGCCGAGCCGGCGGCCGGTGCCGCGGCGGGACGGAGACTGCTGTGCCGCGTCGTCTGACCTCTTTGGGACGCTTTGATTGTGGTTTTTTTCTTTTTTTTTTACGTTGTTGGGTTTTTTCCCTTTGGGTTATCCGCTCGCCGCGCTGGACCCCCGGAGGACTGGCTCAGCGCGGGGCTGCGAGCGCCGGGGGGGGGAGTGAAAGCAGCCCGGGGGGCGACCCGAGCCGTGCGCCGGGACCAGGGGATTTCGGGAGCAGCCGTGGGATTTTGGGACCCCGCTGGGCAAGGGCACCGCGCTCAGGGAGCCCCCAGCCATGGGGCTCTGCCCGGTGCGGGGGTCCGAGGCGGCGAGGGGCCGGCCGAGCCCCCCAAATCCCCGCTCCCCTGGGGCATCGCTTTGCCGGGGAAGCCGGGCCCGTATAAACCCCGCACGCAGAGACGGGCGGGCGCCGCTCCCCCCCCCTCTTTGCAGAAAAACTAGACAAAAATCTCATATATATTATGTACTCTTCGGTTCCGTTTTTGGATATTAACTGTGTTATTTTTTTATACACTTTTTAAGCCTTAACTCATTGTTTTGCCAGGGTGTTTATTACCTTCTGTTTATTAATTTGATATCCCGCAGCCTTCCCCCCCCCGTCCCTGCCTCTGGTTCTTTGTTTCCGAATCGATGTTGTACGATACTCAATATTGTAATCTTTTTTGTCAGCATGTTAATACTGTGTAAATAGGCCTCTTATACATACTGTTAACACTTCTTTCCCCCTCCTCCCCTTCCCCCGTTTTGGGGCTTTTTTTATTTTCCTCGGTGGAAATCCAGGCCACATGTCTCTAGAGCTAGTTATTACCTTATTAAAAAAAAGGAAAAAAGAAAGTGGGGAAAAAAAAGAGAAAATGAAGAAAAAAAAAAAAAGAACATCCCTCCCTCCCTCCCTGCCCTCTGTCTTGCATTGTGGTTCACGGAAAGACGCGAGGAGGCCGCGGCCTTCGCCGGGAAAGTTTGCATTTTGTCGGCAACGAATTGAAACCTGCCAAACTGACGACCCTTTAAAAAGAAAAAAAAAGATGAATTTAAAAAAAAATTGCTCTTTGTATTTCTCTGTTGTGGAAGACAAAAAAAAAAAACGAAAATAAACCTGTACATGCAAACTTTGGCCAGGCTGTAAGGTGTGGAGGGGGCCGGCGTGCCCGCTGCAGACCCCCGTGCTCCGAACGGGGACACGGGGAAGGTTTTGGGGGGCGAAGGGGCACGGCCGGCACGAGAGCGGGGAGCCCCACGGACGGGGTCGGGCTGGGGAAGCGCCAGCCCCCGGTGGGGTTTGCCATCACCCTGCTGCTCAATCGCCCCTCGGGGCCTGGGGAAAGCGCTCGCCAGGGCGCCGGGTGACACGGTGGGACCGGGGACGCTGCGGCAACGGCTGGTTTGGCATGTCCCCCCAGCGTGGGGCAGGACACGGGCTGTGGCTGAACCACCAGCAGCTCCCCAGCCCGTGCCACGGGGCCTGGCCGCCCCGGCTGGCACCCAGGGCTGCAAGCACATCACCACGGGCAGGAGCTCCAGGAGCACCATCACCCCGGGAAACGAGCTCTAGGGGCGTCATTTCCAGGGCATCATCACCAGGGGCACCTGCTCCAGGGCCACATCACCACGGGCAGGAGCTCCAGGAGCACCATCACCCCGGGCACGAGCTCTAGGGGCGTCATTTCCAGGGCATCATCACCAGGGGCACCTGCTCCAGGGCCACATCACCACGGGCAGGAGCTCCAGGAGCACCATCACCCCGGGAAACGAGCTCTAGGGGCATCATTTCCAGGGCATCATCACCAGGGGCACCTGCTCCAGGGCCACATCACCATGGGCAGGAGCTCCAGGAGCACCATCACCCCGGGAAACGAGCTCTAGGGGCGTCATTTCCAGGGCATCATCACCAGGGGCACCTGCTCCAGGGCCACATCACCACGGGCAGGAGCTCCAGGAGCACCATCACCCCGGGCACGAGCTCTAGGGGCGTCATTTCCAGGGCATCATCACCAGGGGCACCTGCTCCAGGGCCACATCACCACGGGCAGGAGCTCCAGGAGCACCATCACCCCGGGAAATGAGCTCTAGGGGCGTCATTTCCAGGGCATCATCACCAGGGGCACCTGCTCCAGGGCCACATCACCATGGCCGTGAGCTCTAGGGTCATCATCTCTAGGGGCACATCACCATGGGCACAAGGTCCAGGAGCACCATCACCATTGGCATGAGCTCTAGGGACATCACCTCCAGGGGCACCATCACCATGGGCACCATAACCATAGGTCTGAGCTCCAGGACACCATCTCAAGAGACACAGCTCCATGGGTACGTGCTCTAGGGGCACCATCACCATGGGTGTAAGCTCCAGAGGCAACAACACCACCATGAGTATGAACTCTAGGGGTACCGTCACCATGGGTACCACCACCAGGGACGTCATCTCCAGGGACACCAGTACCATGGGTACCACCTTTAGGGACATCACTTCCATAGACACATTGCCACGGGGCCCAGCTGCAGGGACATCGTTTCCAGGCACACATCATTATGCACACAAGCTCCACAGACATCTCTGGGGACACCAGCACCACAGGTACCACCTCCAGGGACACCCTCAACGTGGGTGCCATCTCCAGGGTCACCAGCACTGCAAGTCCCACCTCCAGGGGTCCCATCACCAAGGCTGCGTGCTTTGGCATCTCCAGCAACACATCCCAGTTAGGACCTGGGGACCCTTGGGGGCACCCTGAAGACACCCAGCAGCCCCCACACAGGGATGCACTCACCTCCCCCATGCTCCCACCCAACCTTTTGGGTCCAAACTCCAGTTTGACACAATTTTGGGGTCCAGGATGGCCGGAGAAGCCCAGCCTGGGCTGAGCCACACCAGCTTTGTGCCAGCTGCCCACAGGCCCCCTGGGTCTCCTCCTCATGACCCCAGCTGTACCCCCCCCCCACCTCTGCCCCATGTGGGGCACCCATGGGCCCACCTCCGCCTGGCTGCTCAGCCTGGGGGGGTTTCGGGCACAGCCCATTGGTCCCAGCATGGATGTCCCCAAGCAGCAGCCCCCCCGTATGGCCCAGCCCCGGGCAAGGGAGAGCTTGGGGACCCCCACGTGCCCCCCCGGCCACAGCCCAGGGTGCCGCAGCTCACCCCGCGCAGGACATAACAAGCTGAGGGAAAGGGAGAGGAAGGGAAGGATGGTAAAGTTTGGGAGGGGAAGGGGCAGCTTTTCTTTTTCAGTGTTTATTATAAACAAAAACAGGAAAAAAAGGGTTCTGTTTTGTGTGTGGTTTTCTTTTTTTTTTTTTTTCCTCCTTCTTTTTTCTCCTCTTCTTAAAAAGACCATGGTGGCCGGGCTGTGGTGGCGAGGGGCCCGCGGGGGGATCCTTACCTGCCTCAGGGGGACCGAACTCCCACCGCGCAGCTGCGACCATCCTCCGCTGTGCCCCCCGAACCGGGGGGGTGGCGCGGGGAGGGCAGGGAACACACCCCAGCTCTGGGGGGGCCCCTTCTCCGCCAGGCGCCCTGAAAGGGGGCTATTCCCTCCCTGGGGCGGGTGGCCGAGCCCATAAGGGGGGGCCGCCAGCACGACCACGCGCCCAACTTTAAGGCAACCGTCCTGTTTCACCCTGCTGGGTGGGGTAAGGCCCGGGGTAGGGGGGCCAGCCACCCCCCACCCTGGGGGGAGGCCACCCCCCCACCCCGGCCAGCCCCCTGGCCCCCCCCGGGGCGGTACAAGGGGAAGCTAACGCTACAGACTATATACACATCCCTGCGGCAGAGCTGCGCCCCCGGCCCCGCCGCCGGCCAGGGGGGCGCAGAGGGGCCCTTTGTGCTCAGCAAGTGAATCCTCCCCCCACCCTCCCTCCCGGCGGCGGGGGGAGCGCAGGGGGGGCCCCTTGTCCCTCCCACCTCCCCCCACCGCTGCCCACCCCAGCGGGAGTGTTCGTGCGAGCGTGGCAGCTCTAGGAGTCCTTCAACATGCTGATGCGGGCGTATATCTTGAGGGCCGGGCCCAGTTTGATGTTCATGGTGCTCATGAGGTGGTCTTCCTTCAGCAGCAGCAGGGCCTGCCCGTCGATCTCCTGCGCCCTGAACTCCTCCGCGATCTCCTGGCAGCCTGCGGGGACAGGGACGAAGCCGAGCTGAGCATCGCGCCCGCGCGGAGCTCCCAAACACCTCAAAAGGGGCCGCGTCGCCTGCTCTCCTCCACCCACCACCCCGTCCACCCACCGGGCAGCGAGCGGATGAACTCGTAGACGTCCTCCACGTTCCACTTGCTGGGCTCGCTGGGCAGGAAGCGGTGCCCGATGCCCGCCAGGTCCCGCATGTGCATGTCGGGCAGCTCCATGTCGCGCAGCTCGAGGTCGCGGTCGCCCTGGCGCCGTCGCGAGGTGGATGAGCTGGCCGAGATGGGCGACAGCGGCTCCTCGTAGCTCGAGTTGTCCGAGCAGCGGCTTGAATCCTCCTGGCTGTGGTTGAGCTGCAGCGACGTCGTCACGGAGAGAGGCACCGAGCCCGTCGGGAGAGAAACCGGGCTCTGCGGGACGGAGCGACCGGGCGGCGCCGGCCTCAGAGCCCGGCCGCCTGGCTCCCCGGGGTTTTGGGAACGGGCGCTGCCCGCCACCCTCCTCCCCGGGGGGTTCCTGGGCCTCACCTGTTTCTTGGCATCTTTGCTCAGGGCAGGCAAGGCGCCTTTGCAGGTCCGGCGGCGCCCGTGGGGGGGTCCGCCGGGCTTCTGCAGCTTGCTGCGGTCGGGGTGGAAGAGGCCCACCCGCTTCGTGCAGCCCACGTTGTACCTGGCGGAGGGAGCGGGGTGAGGGGCGGGGGGCCCCGGTGGGGGGGCCAGGGGGGCACGGAGGGGGGGTTACCTCTTGGCGCAGGCCATGGAGCAGAAGCGCTTGGAGCGCTTGAACTTGTAGGCGAAGTCGACGCGGCCGCAGAGCTCGCACTTCAGCTTCGGGGGGTTCCCCTCCTCCTTGGGCTCTGGGGGGCGCGGGGGGGCGCCCAGAGAGAGAAACGCGGGCAGCTCAGGCGCGGGGCGGCCGCGGGGGGCCGGGGCCGCGGGCGGCGGGGCGGCCGCTCGGGCGCTACCTTGGGCGTAGGGCTCCTCCATGTCCGAGTCGGTGGTGGTGGTGGTGGCGTTGTCCGGCGGCGGGAGCTTCTCGGCCAGCAGCTCCTGCGCATACTTCTGCTTCAGGCTGCCCACCAGCAGCGAGGAGCGCCCCACCTGGCGAGGGGGCGCCGTCAGGGCGGGCAGCGGCCCGGGGGGCGGCGGGGGGGCCGGGGGGAGGGGGGGGGGCGGCGGGGCCTACCGGGAACGGCTCGGCGCCCTCCTGGATGACGAAGCCCTCGATAACGTGCGTCAGGATCTGGGGCTTCACGATGGCCTGCGGCGGCTTGTTCTCACCATTGTGCGGGGCGGCGGCGACGGTGGCGGTGGCGGCAGAGCTCCCGGTGCCCGAGGTCATGCCGGGGCCGGCGGCGGCGGGCTGCGCATGAACGCGCTCGGGGCCCGTCTCTGCGGGCCCGGCGCCGCCGTCAGCGCCGCGGCCCGCCCGCCTTTGTGCCCGCCGCGGGGGGGGGAGGGGAGGGAGGCGGAAGCGGAAGTGAGGTCAGCGGGCGGCGCCGCGGCCCCGCTCCGGTGCCCGGGGGAGCTGCGTGTGGGGGCGGGGCGAGGGGGGGCACTCACCGGGGGCGCTCAGCGGCGCGGCGGCGGGCGCGGCGGCCCCATGGGGCGGCGGGGGGGGGCCGGGGCCCGGCGCGGGGCGGCGGGAGCGGCGGCGCGGGCCGGGCGCGGCGGCGGTGGCGGCGGCGGCTGCGCGGGGCGGGGCGGGGCGCAGACAATGCGGGGGCGCGCGGCGCCGGGGGCGGGGCCGCCGCCGGGCACGCCCCCCGCGCCCATTGGCCGCCGCCGCCCGCCGCCGCCGCCAATCAGCGCGCGCTGCCGCCGCCGCCGGAGGGGGCGGGGCCTGTTGGCCGCCGGACGGGGCGGGGCCGAGCGCCGCGGGGGGGCGGGGCCGAGCGGGGGGCGCCTCCCCCCCCCTCCAAGTGCCCCCCCGGCCCAGGGGCACCTCGGTCCCGGCCGGGCGCCCCAAATCCCGGCTGGGCGCCTGCATCCCAAAGTGCACCCCATGCCGGCCGTGCATTCACCCCCCATCCCGGCCAGGCACCTCCAATCCCAGCCGGGCACCTCCATCCCGGCCAGGCATTCGCCCCAGATCCCGGCTGGGTGCCCCAAATCCCGGCCGGGCACCTCCAATCCTGGCCAGGCATGGCCAATCCCAGCTGGGCACCCCTGTCCCAAAGTGCACTCACATCCTGGCCAGGCATTCATCCCAAATCCCAGCTGGGCACCACAAATCCCAGCTGGGCACCCGCATCCCACAGTGCACTCACCTCCCGGCCATGCATTCACCCCAGATCCCGGCTGGGCACCCCCAAATCCTGGCCAGGCACCTCCAATCCCAGCTGGGCACCCCCATCCCACAGTGCACCTCCATCCTGGCCATGCATTCACCCCAGATCCCGGCTGGGCACCCCCAAATCCTGGCCAGGCACCCCCAAATCCCGGCTGGGCACCTCCAATCCCAGCTGGGCACCCCCATCCCAAAGTGCACCTCCATCCTGGCCATGCATTCACCCCAGATCCTGGCTGGGCACCCCCAAATCCTGGCCAGGCACCTCCAATCCCAGCTGGGCACCCCCATCCAAAAGTGCATCCCCATCTTGGCCATGCATTCACCCCAGATCCCAGCTGGGCACCCCTATCCTGGTCATGCATTCACCCCAAATCCCAGCTGGGCACCCCCATCCCAGCCATGCATTCACCCCAAATCCCGGCTGGGCACCCCTATCCCGGTCATGCATTCACCCCAGATCTTGGCCGGGCACTGCCAAATCCCAGCTGGGCACCCCCAAATCCTGGCCAGAGACTTCCAATCCCGGCTGGGCACCCCCATCCCGGCCATGCATTCACCCCCAATCCCAGCCGTTCGCCCCCCTCCCGGCTGGGCACCCACAGCCCCACCGGTGCCCCCCAAATCCCGCCCGCGCTCCCCGCTCCTGGCCACGCACCCCGGTCCCGCAGGGCCCCCTGACCCCCCCGCACCCCGGTGCCATGCCATGCCCAGGGCACCCGCGGGCGGCACTGTGCCCGCTCCCGCCGGGGCGGAGAGGCGTCAAAATGGGGAGGAAATGCCGGATTTGGGGTGCCGGGCTGGCGAGGCTCCGCCGCAGCACCCTCCTTTTGCCGGAAAAGCGGGAGCAAGGGGGGGGCCGGGGTTTGGGATGGGGGGGGACACCACGCCGGGGGGTCGCTTCGCCCGCTCGGAGGCTGCCGGGACGGAGGAGCCCCCGGCGCTGCGCTTACCGTGAGCGGGGGGCCGGTCGCCGCGGGGCTCCTCGGGCCGGGGGGGGGCGGCGGCGGGCGGCGAGCGGGCGGCGGGCGGCGGCGGCGGGGCGGCGGGCGGGCTGGCGGCGGGCGGCGGGTCCTTGCGGGAGCCCTCGGCGAGGCCGAGCGGGGGCTGCGGCGGGGAGGCAGGGTCAGGGCCCGGGGCGGGGGGGTGCGGGCCGGCCCCCCCCCCCCCCCCCGGGGCCGCGGCGGCGGGAGCCCCTCACCGTGGCGGCGGGCTGCAGCTGCAGGATGACGGCGGAGGCGTGCTGGTACTTGCGCGGGGCGCCGTGGCCGTTGGGCGCCTCGGCCCCCGCCGCCGCCGCCGCCGCCGCGGGGCCGCCGGCGGGTTTGGGCTGCCCGGGGCTGGGCGGCGGGGCCGGGCCGGGGCCGGGCGAGGGCAGCGGCTGGAGCGGGGGCGCGGGGCCGGGGCCGCCCTGGATGAGCTGGGGCTGGGCCCGCGGCGCCAGCTGCTGCTGCTGGATCACGAACTGCTGCTGGAGCTGCTTCTGCTGCTGCTGCAGGAACTGGTGCGGCTGCAGCTGGGCGTAGGCTGCGGGCAGAGGCGCCGGGGGGGGGGACAAGGCGCGGGGGTGGGTGCCACCGGGCCCCTCGCCCTGTCCCCAAACCTCCGCGGGCCGGCTCGGACCCCCTCTGCCCTCACCTCCCACCGTCGCCCCTCCCCGGAGCCCGCCTGCTAGTCTGGAGCGGTGGCCGTTCACTCTTGTGCCTAGTGACAACGGCGCGAGCAGCTTTGCCATTGTGCTCCATGCGGAGAGGCTGGGGGGAAGCCGGAGGCTGGGTTCGCCCTGTCCCAGGTCCTTCCGCGCACGGAAAACGCATACGGGCAGGAAAGCGGCAGCCCGAGGAGGCCAGGTCTCCGGGCTGGAATGGCCACCGAAAAATAAAATGAAATAAAGAGAGAGAGAAAAAAAGGAGGGAAAAAAAAAAGAGACGCCAGCCCCAGCATGTCACCGTGGGGATGGCGAGGAGGATGCTCGACCCTGCCGGGAGGATGCACGATCCTGCCAAGAGGATGCGTGACCCCACCTGGAGGATGCTCTGTCCCCCCGGGAGGATGCCGCATCCTGCCGCCGCCTCGCGGGCAGGAGATGGGCGAAACCTCCTCACATGCTGCAGGCACTGAGGAGGCCCTGGCCCTGGGAGAAGCAGCTTCAGCGGGACCCTCGTGTGCCTCTACGGGGTCGCAAATCTCATATACAGGCCGGGGCATTGACACAGAGGAAGTGCCAGGGAGGGCTGTCATTAGGTTTCAGAGTGAACGCCCTGCAGGCTGCCTGGTTGGAAGGTGTGTCTGCTCTGTTCGCCTCGCCCTGAGTTTCTCAGCACTCAAGCGAGTGGCAGGGCCCTGAGTGCGTAAATGGGGCTGCGGGCTGCACATATGGGTGAGGGCGTTGACACAGAGGAAGTGTCTGTGAAGGCCATCATTAGGTTTTGGAGTGAACGCCCTACAGGCTGCCTGGATGGGACTTGCACCCGCTCTGTTCACCTTGCCCCGAGTTTCTCAGCACCTAAGGGGGTGGCAGGGCGCCTGAGTGTGTGCGTATAGCATTGCAGTGCCCATATACAGGCAGGGCTGCTGATGCACAGAAAGTGCAAGTGAGGCCCAACATTAGGTTTCAGAGTGAACGCCCTGCAGGCTGCCTGGCTGGGAGCAGTGTCCGCTCTGTGCGCCTCACCCCGAGTTTCTCAGCACCAGAGCAAGTGGCAGAGCCCCTGAGCGTGTACACAGGGCTGCAGGTCCCATATACAGGCAAGGGTGTTGACACAGAGAAAGTGTCCAAGAGCCATCTTTAGGCTTCAGAGTGAATGCCCTGCAAACTGGCTGGAAGCCATGCCTGCTCTGTTCACCTCGCCCCGAATTTCTCAGCACCGGAGTGGGCAGCAGAGCCCCAGAGCGCGTAGGTGAAGCGGTGGGTCCCGCCCGGAGCGGAGGGTGTGACACAGAGGAGGGCTACCATTAGGTTTCAGAGTGAACGGCCCGCAAGCGGCGGCGCCCGCTCCGTCGGGCCCCGCGTCCCTCACCCCCCGAGGGGCCGCGGCGCGCTTACCTGGGGCGATGAGCGGGTGGGCGGCGGCGGGGGCGGCGCGGGCCAGGGGGTGGGCGCGGGCGTCGGCGGCGTCCCCCTTCTTGAGGTGCTCGGCGGGGGGCTCGGGCGGGCCGGCCTTGGGGGCGGCGGGCTTGGGGGGGCCGGGGGGCTTCATGGCCAGGGCGGGGAGGTGGGGGCCGGCGGGGGCGGCGGCGGGGCGCAGGGCCAGGTTCTGCACCTGCAAGGGCAGCGGGTGAGGGGGCGCGGGGCGCGGGGGGGCCGCGGGGCGCCTGGGGCTCACCTGGGCGGCGGCGGCGGGCGGCGGGGCGGCGGGCGCCGCGGGGCTCTCGGGCCGGACGGCGGTGACGGTGGCCGTGGGGGTGAAGATGAGCTGGGGGGACAAAGGAAGAGCGGGGCCTGGGCGGGTGCGGGGCGGGGGGGCACGGGGGGTGATTGCGGGGGGGGCGTGTGTGTGTGTGTGCACGCGCGTGTGTGTGTGCAGAGCGTGTGCGCATGCGATCACAAGGGGTGTGATTGCACAGTGTGTGATTGCAAGGGGTGTGATTGCAAGGGGTGTGTGCGCACACATGTGATCACAAGGGGTGTGATTGCAAGAAGAGCGTGTGTGTGCGTGTACACACACGTGCATGTGATCACAAGGGGTGTGATTGCACGGTGTGTGATTGCGGGGTGTGATTGCAAGAAGAGTGTGTGCACACACATGTGATCACAAGGGGTGTGATTGCACAGTGTGTGATTGCGGGGTGTGATTGCAAGAAGAGTGTGTGCGCACACATGTGATCACAAGGGGTGTGATTGCACGGTGTGTGATTGCAGGGGTGTGATTGCAAGAAGAGCGTGTGTGTGTGTGTACACACGTGCATGTGATCACAAGGGGTGTGATTGCACGGTGTGTGATTGCAGGGGTGTGATTGCAAGAAGAGTGTGTGTGTGTGTGTACACACGTGCATGTGATCACAAGGGGTGTGATTGCACGGTGTGTGATTGCAGGGGTGTGATTGCAAGAAGAGCGTGTGTGTGTGTACACACGTGCATGTGATCACAAGGGGTGTGATTGCACGGTGTGTGATTGCAGGGGTGTGATTGCAAGAAGAGTGTGTGTGTGTGTGTACACACGTGCATGTGATCACAAGGGGTGTGACTGCAGGGTGTGTGTGTGTTTGTGTGTGATCGGGGGTGTGACTGCAGGGTGTGCACGCATGTGTGTGTGAGCTCACAGGGGTGTGATTGCAGAGGGGTGTGTGTGTGATTGCAGGGGGTGTGATTGCAGGGTGTGTATATGTGTGCGGGGCCACGGGGGGTGTGATTGCAAGGGGTGTGTGTGTGTGTGTTGCTGGGGGTGTGCTGTGCTCAGCAGGGCTGTGCGCGTGAGATCAGGGGTGTGAACACGCACACGCGATCGCGGGGGGGTGGCCCCGGGGGCCGGGGCACACGCGTGTGCAAGGCGTGTGCGGGCAGGGGGGCGGGGGTGCCCCGGGGACATGGCACCCACCACGGCCCCCATGGCCCGGGGGCACCCTGCGCCCTCCCTGCACACGCATGGGCCTGGGCGGGGGGCACCTGGGGGTCTGGGCACCCCACGGTGGGGCGATGGCACCCTCTGGGGTCTGGGCACCCCACAGCAGGGTGGGAGGCACTCTACAGGGACTGGACACCCCATAGGGTCCAGGCACCCCATGGCAGAGCTGGGGGCACCCTATGGGTCTGGGCACCCTATGGTGGGCTGGAGGACACCCTATGGGGTCTGGATACCCTATGGGGTCCAGGCACCCAATGGTAGAGTTGGGGGAACCCTATGGGGTCTGGGCGCCCTATGGTGGGCTGGAGGACACCCTATGGGGTCTGGATACCCTATGGGGTCCAGGCACCCAGTGGTAGAGTTGGGGGAACCCTATGGGGTCTGGGCGCCCTATGGTGGGCTGGGGGGCACCTTTTGGGGTCCGGGCACCCTACAGGGTCCAACCACCTCATGATAGGGTTGGGGGGCACCCTACAAGGTCTGGACACCCTATGGGGTCTGGACCAGAGCAGGGGGCACCCTGTGCGGTCTGGGCACCCTATGGTGGGGCTGGAGGGCGCCCTACGGAGTCTGGGCACCCCACGGGTCCGGGCACCCCATGGTGGGGCTGGGGGCACCCTATGGGGTCTGGACACCCCACAAGTCCAGGCACCCCATGGCGGGGTTGGGGGCACCCTACGGGGTCTGGACACCCTACGACGGGCTGGAGGGCACCCAATGGAGTCTGGACACCCCATGGGTCTGGGCACCCCACGGCGGGGCTGGGGGCACCCTACGGGGTCTGGACACCCCACGGGTCTGGGCACCCCATGGCGGGGTTGGGGGCACCCTACGGGGTCTGGGCACCCCACAAGTCCAGGCACCCCATGGCGGGGCTGGGGGCACCCTACGGGGTCTGGACACCCCACGGGTCTGGGCACCCCATGGCGGGGCTGGGGGCACCCTACGGGGTCTGGACACCCCACGGGTCTGGGCACCCCAAGGCGGGGCTGGGGGCACCCTACGGGGTCTGGGCACCCCACAAGTCCAGGCACCCCATGGTGGGGCTGGGGGCACCCTACGGGGTCTGGACACCCCACGGGTCCAGGCACCCCATGGCGGGGCTGGGGGCACCCTACGGGGTCTGGACACCCCACGGGTCCGGGCACCCCATGGCGGGGCTGGGGGCACCCTACGGGGTCTGGGCACCCCACAAGTCCAGGCACCCCATGGCGGGGCTGGGGGCACCCTACGGGGTCTGGACACCCCACGGGTCCGGGCACCCCATGGCGGGGCTGGGGGCACCCTACGGGGTCCGGACACCCTACGACGGGCTGGAGGGCGCCCTACAGCCGCCCCGGCCGCGCCGCCCCCCGCCTGCCCGCAGGGTGCCCCTTTCCCGGCGGCGGCGGGGTCGGGAGGAAGAGGAGGAGGAGGAGGAGGAGGAGGAGGCGGCGGCGGGGGCGGCGGGCGGCTCTCACCATCTGGGCGCGCAGGTACATCTGGGCCTGGCTGGCGGTGAGGGCGGGCGAGGCGGCGTTGCCCAGCAGCACCGCTTGCTGCGCGATGCCCGAGGCCGCCGCCGAGTTGACGCTCTGCGCCCGGTTGATGAGCTGCGCGGCCGCCGGCGCCGCCGCCAGGTTGATCTGCGCGGGCGGGAGGAGAGGGCTGGGTGGCGGCGCGGGCGCCGGCGGGGCAGCGGGCGCCGGCGGGGGGCCGCGGGCACTCACCGTGGGCTGCTGCGCCGGCGCCGGCGGCGGCCCGCTGCCGCCCGACGGGCCGCTCTGCCTGTTGGCTGCCAGGCTCGCCTGCGGGAAGGAGCACAGCCGGCCGTCAGCGTGACGGCGGGTGTCGCGGGTGCGCGGCACCGCGGGCTCACGGTGTTGCGGGTGCGGGGTGTTGCGGGTGCGTGGAAATGCGGGTGCACGGTGCCGCGGGTGCACGGTGTCGCAGACACCTGGCACCGTGGGTGCATGGTGTCACGGGTGCGTGGTGTCACGGTGCACGGTGCCGCGGGTGCACGGTGTTGCAGACACCTGGCACCGTGGGTGCATGGTGTCATGGGTGCGTGGTGTCACGGTGCACGGTGTCGCGGGTGCACGGTGTTGCAGGCACCTGGCACCGTGGGTGCATGGTGTCACGGGTGCGTGGTGTCACGGTGCACGGTGTCGCGGGTGCATGGTGTTGCAGACACCTGGCACCGTGGGTGCATGGTGTCACGGGTGCGTGGTGTCACGGTGCACGGTGTCGCGGGTGCATGGTGTTGCAGGCGTTGTGGGTGCACAGCACCGCGCATGCACGGCGTTGCGGGCGCATGGCATTGCAGGCACATGGCGCTGCACATGCATGGCGTTGCGGGCACGTGGCACTGCACACACATGGCATTGCAGGCACATGGCGCTGCACATGCATGGCGTTGCGGGCACGTGGCACTGCACACGCATGGCATTGCAGGCACATGGCACTGCACACGCATGGCGTTGCGGGCACGTGGCACTGCACACGCATGGCATTGCAGGCACATGGCGCTGCACATGCATGGCGTTGCGGGCACGTGGCACTGCACACACATGGCATTGCAGGCACATGGCGCTGCACACGCATGGCGTTGCGGGCACACAGCGTCGCAGGCACACGGCACTGCACATGCACGGCGTCGCGGGTGCACGGCGCTGCGCACGCATGGCGTTGCAGGCGCATGGCATCGAGGGCACGTGGCACTGCGCGTGCACGGCGTCGCGGGCACGCGGCGGGGGGTACCTGCTGCACGGCGGCGAGGCTCTGGAGCTGGGCGCTGGTGAGGTGCTGCTGCTGCAGGGCGGCCGTCTGCAGCATGAGGTGCTGCTGCTGCGCCGCGTACATCTGCTGCAGGTACTGCGCCGCCGTGTTGGGCTGCCGGTGCAGCGCCTGCTGGATCACCTGCCCGCGGCACCGGGCCTCAGCGCCGCGCCGCCTTCCTCCCCGCCGCTGCCCCCTCTTCCTCCCCCTCCGGCCCCCCGGCTCCGCTTTGGCCCAGCTGCGCCTCGGGGCCCCCCAGGACGGCGTTAACGGGGCAACCGGCGCCTGCGCCCGCGCAGCATCCCCCGGCCCCGGGCACCGCACCCAGGGGTGCCCCTTGGGTGGCACCCACGTGCTGGGCCTTGCCCCTTTCCTCCCCCCTCTACACCCCCCCGGATTTGGGGATCACCCCCCAATTCGCAGCACCGTGTTGCTCCATCACCCCCGTTCCCCCCCCCCCCCCCGCCCCGGGGCTGGTGGCATTAAACCCCCCCAAACCTCCAGCTTTTTTTGGGGAAAAAGTCCCCCATGGGAGAATAAGGCAAAAGCCACGTGTCTCCCCCAAACCTCAGCCACGACCCCCACGGGAGGCCCCCGAGCCCCCCCCCCCACCTGCCCCGCACCCAGGCCCTGCCCCGCCGCAACGAGCTGCTAACGAGCCGCCGATCGCCCATGCAAACGAGCCCCCCCCCCCTGCCCGGCGGCGCCCGACCCTACAATAACACTGCCCCCGCCACGAGCGACCCTACAGTAACGCCGCCCCCCCGGCACCCCCGCCAAGGCGGCCTCCTTTTTGGGGGGCCCCAGCATCCCCCCGTGGGGCGCTTCGCGGAGCCCCCCCCCCCCCCCGCCCGGGACGCGTCCCGCCGGTGTCACGAGTTGCCCGGCCTCGGCGGCGCGGCCCTACCTGCACGGTCTGGCGGTCGGGGATGCCGCTGTAGACGGAGATCTGCGGGCCGGGCTGGCGGCCGCTGCCGCTGCTGCTGGGCGTCGCGCCGGTGCTGCCGGCGCTGCTGGCGGCGGCGGGCGCCGGGAGCTGCTCGTTCTCCATGGCGGCGGGGCGGGGGGGGCGCCGGTCAGGCTGGGGGGGCAACGGGCGGCGGGGGGCTGAGCCGCTGCCACGCGGCCTCCGCACCCCCCGGCGCCGGATCCCCCCCCCCGCGGCGGCGGCGGCCCGGCCCGGCCCCCCCCGGCCCCCCCCGGCGGCGCCGACCCTCGCACCTCGGGCAGGCTCCTCCCCGCGCCCCCCGGCCCCTGCCTCCGGCCACTTCAAAGGCCGCCGCCGCCGGGGCCCCCCCGCCCCATTTCCTGCCGCCGCGGGGGGGCCGCGGCCGCGCCGCCACCTCGGCGGCGGGGGGGGGCGGAACGTCCCCTCCCCCCCCCCCAAGTGCGGCCCGGGGGCTCCGGGGCCGGTTCTGCAGCGCTGCTGCTCCCTCGGGGCCGGGCCGCTTTTTTTCTCTTTTTCCCCCTTTTTTCCCCCTCTTTTTTTTTGGGGGGGGGCGCACGGAGTCCCTAAAAACGGGCGCTGCCGCCCCGGCGGAAGCCGCGCTCGGAGCCCTCCCCGCGCCGCGGCGCTTTGTTCGGCCCCGGAGCCGCCGGAGCGGCGGGGGGGGGGGGGGGGGGGGGCAGCGGCGCCGGGACCCCCCCCCCTTTCCCCGGTAATTGCGGGGTCTCCTAGCGACCGCCAATGCGCGCCGCCGCCGCCGGGCCGGGCGGAGAGCAGGAGCCGCGGGCGCTCGCCCGGTGCGGCCCGGTGCGACCCGGTGCCGGGGGCGTGGGAAAGTCTCGCCGCGCCGCCGCCGCGCGCGTTTCCCCGTGGCCGCAGCGTGGAAACTGGCTGCTTCTGCCTCCGGCCCGGCCCGGGCGGGGAGCGGGGCGCCAAGGAAAGGGGAGGAAAAGAGGAGAAAGGAAAAGAAGGAAAAGGAGGGAAAGAAAGGGAAAAGGAGAAGGAGAAGGAGAGAAAGAAATGGGAAGAAAAGGGAAAGGAGAAGGAGAAGGAAAAAGAGAGAAAGAAAGGAAAATGAAAAGGAGAAGGAAAAGGAGAAGGAAAAGGAAAAGGAGAAGGAAAAAGAGAGAAAGAAAGGGAAAAAAAGAAAAGGAGAAGGAAAAGGAGAAAAAGAAAGGGAAAAGGAAAAGGAGAAGGAAAAGGAGAGAAAGAAAAGGAAAAGGAAAAGGAGAAGGAAAAGGAGAAGGAAAAGGAAAAGGAGAAGGAAAAGGAGAGAAAGAAAGGGAAAAAAGAAAAGGAGAAGGAAAAGGAGAAAAAGAAAGGGAAAAGGAAAAGGAGAAGGAAAAGGAGAGAAAGAAGGGGAAAAGGAGAAGGAGAAGGAAAAGGAGAGAAAGAAAGGGAAAAAAGGAAAAGGAGAAGGAAAAGGAAAAGAGAAAGAAAATGAGAAGGAGAAGGAAAAGGAAAAGGGGAGAAAGAAAAGGAGAAGGAGAAGGAAAAGGAAAAGGAGAAGGAAAAGGAGAGAAAGAAAGGAAAAAAAGGAAAAGGAGAAGGAAAAGGAGAGAGAGAAAAGGAAAAGGAGAAGGAGAAGGAAAAACGAGAAAGAAAAGGAAAAGGAGAAGGAAAAGGAAAAGGAAAAGGGGAGGAGGAAAAGCAAAAGCAAAAGCAAAAGGGGAGAAAGAAAAGGAAAAGGAAAAGCAAAAGGGGAGAAGAAAAGGAAAAGGAGAAGGAGAAGGAAAAGGGGAGAAGGAAAAGGAAAAGGGGAGAAAGAAAAGGAAAAGAAAAGGAACAGGAACAGGAAGGAGAAGGAGAAGGAAGGAGGGAGAAGGAAGGAAAAAGACAAGGAAGGAAAAGAAAAAGGGATGATGGAGAGGAAGGAAGGAGACAAGGAAGGAAGGAGGGTGGGAGGGAAGGAGAGAGACAAGGAAGGAAGGGAAGAAGGAGGAAGCGTAGGAGAGAAGGAAGGAAAGAAGGATGGAAAGGAGGAAGCATAGGAGAGAAAGAAGGAGGGAAGGAAGGATAGAAAGAAGGAAGCGTAGGAGAGAAGGATGGAAGGATAGAAAGAAGGAGGAAGCATAGGAGAGAAGAAAGGAGAGAAGGAAGGATGGAAAGAAGGAGGACGGGTAGAAGAGAGGGAAGGAGGGAAGGAAGGCTAGAAAGAAGGAGGAAGGGTAGGAGAGAAGGAAGGAGGGAAAGGATGGAAAGAAGGAGGAAGGGTAGGAGACAAGGAAGGAAGGATGGAAAGAAGGAGGAAGCGTAGGAGAGAAAGGAGGAGGGAAGGAAGGATAGAAAGAAGGAGCAAGGGTAGGAGAGAAGGATGGAAGGATAGAAGGACGAAGGGTAGGGGAGAAGGAAGGAGGGAAGGAAGGATAGAAAGAAGGAGGAAGGGTAGGGGAGAAGGAAGGAAGGAAGGAAGGATAGAAAGAAGGAGGAAGAGTAGGAGAGAAGGAAAGAAGGAAGGATGGAAAGAAGGAGGAAGGATAGGAGAGAAGGAAGGAGGGAAGGAAGGGTAGAAAGGAGGAGGAAGGTAGGAGAGAAGGAAGGAGGAGACGGAGGAGGGGAAACAGCACGGGCCTCCATGTGGCCAACGGGCAGGTGCCACGGCAGCACGTGCCACGACAGCGGGTGCCACGGCGCTGGGTGCCCCCGTGATGGGTGCCGTGCTGGTGGACACCACCACGGCGAGTGCCACCACGGCGGGTGCCACCACGGCAGGTGCCCCCACGGCAGGTGCCCCCACGGCGGGTGCCACCACGGCGGGTGCCACGGCGCGGGTGCCACGGCCAGCACCAGGGACAGCGGCCCCGCAGACCATGGACAGCGGCCTCGGGGGGGGCCACGGGCCACCCTTGGCCACCGTTGGCCACCGTAGACCACGGGCCACGGCCACGGCGGCTCGCCAGCCCCCGCGCGGGGACGGCAACCGTGCCCGGCCTCGGCGCGGCCCGGCGGGGCGGCGTTTCCCGCAGCGTGGCGCGGGGCTCGCGGGCCGGGCGGCGGGAGGCGAGGCGAGCGGCCGGCAATCCCAGACAGATGGGGGGGCCGGGACGCGCGCAGCACGTGGCGCCCGCTCCCGGCCCCGGCAACACAAAGGAGCGGGGAGGAATCGCCGCGCGTATTAGCATCTGCCCCGCGCCGCCCTTCCCGAGACGTTTGCTTCTCGTCAGCGCCAGCCGGCACACCGGCTCGGCCCCCGGAGAGCCCGGCGCTCGGCGAGGCGGCGTGCCGCAATGCTTCGCCCGAGCTGGCCGCGCCGGCCGCACGTGCTGCCCTCTCCGCACAGGCGCCTTCGAACGCCCCGTGGATTTTTTCCCCCGTTCGCCCGCGTCGCAAAGGCCGAGAGCGATTTTGCAGCAAGCGAGAGACGTTAAAGCATCGGCTCTTTCGACGCCGCTTCGCCCGGCCGGGCTCCAGCAGCAGGGAGGGTCCCACGGCGCGGCCCGCTGTCCCCTCCGGAGCCGAGCCGGGGTGACGGCCGTGATCCATCGCGGGGATGGCTCAAAAAACAGGAACAGCCCTCAAAACCGCTCCAACCGCGCCTGCCGGCTCAGCCCCCGGCCCGCGTGCCGGCGCGGCCCCGCGAGGGCCGGAGTGGATTTCATTCAACCACTGAGCAGGAAAATCCAGCCGCGGGAAAGGCTTCCCCCGCTGCGCCGCGACATCGCCTTTTTTCCGGAAGAAGAGACGCGACCGTCCCCGGGGACGCCGGGCGATCGGCAGCCGGCAGCGCCGCGGGAAGCAGCCCTCGCCGGGCCCGTCCCCGCCGCCACGTGCAACCCTCCGGCTCCCCGCGCCGACGCCGGACCCCAGCTATCGCGCCGAGCTCCCCTTCCGCCGGCGGCTCCGCCGGGGAGCTCAGAAGAGGGGGAAAATCCCCGCCGGAGCCATGCGCATCCCAGTGCCGCAGGGAAGCGTGGGAAAACCGGCCCGCTCCCCGGCCGATCCGGCACGTCCTCCCGCGCGAGGCCGGCGTTTCGCACGGGAATGGTTTTTGCCCCGGCCGCCGCAGCGCTTTGCTCCCGCAGAAGCCTCCCCGCGGGGTCGGGGCCCGCGGCCTGGGCGTCCCGAGGCGCGAGGCGAGGTGAGGGGCTCTCCCCACCGCCGAGCCGGAGCAGCGCCTCGCGCGGCCCCGCGGAGGCCGTAACCCCCCCCCCGAGCGAGACGGCAACGAGGGCCCCGGCGCGCCGCCCCCCCGCCCCACCCCGCGGCCCCTCCGGCCCGGCCCGAGCATCGTCGCGGCGGCGGCACGTGGGGAGGCCCGGGGGGCCGCGGCGGCGGGGCCGGGGGGGGAAGCGGGGGCCGGGCGTGGGAAGGGAGGGCCGGGGTGGGGAAACGGTGAGAGCGAGCGTGGGAAAACGGGCGCCGGGGCGGGAAAGCGCGGCGGGGGCTTGGCCCGGCGCCCCGCCGCCGCGGGGGACGGGGGCCGCGGCGCGGTACCTGCGGCCCGGCGGGGCGGCCGGGCGGAGCGGCCCCCGCCAGCCATGACAGAGTCGCCTCCAAAGGGTTAAGGCCGGGCTGCGGGCTCGGCGGGGCGCCCCGGCTGCCACCCCGCCACCGCCAGCCGGGCGCCCGGGCCTGGCCAACGCCGCCGCCGCCGCCGCGGGGCCACCTTGCCGGCGACCTGGCGGTGCCCCTCGTCCGCCGCCTGCTCCTTCTCCCTTAGACGGCGGAGCAGGGGGAGAAAAATGCCATAATTCATTAGCATTCCTGCGCGCGTCACGTGCCGGGCGCTGCCAATGGCGGCCCCACGCCGGCGGGCCTGGCCCTGCCTCCTCCGCTCCGCCGAGCAGCCTTGGCAGGTCAGCGAGCTGCAGGCCCGAGCCTTTCTCCATAGCAACGCGAGGAGGAGGAGGAGGAGGAGGAGGAAGGGGGAGAGCGGTGGGCACCGGGCGCCCCGGCCGCCCGGCTCTCCCGCCACGCGGCCGCCCGCCGTCCCCGGGGCCGCCCGGCCAACGCCACCGCGCTCGCGCCAAGGGGCGGCTGGAGGCCTCCGGTCCCGGTGCCGCCCCGGGGGCTCCCCCGGCGCCCACGGCTGGGTACCGGGGGGATGCTGCATGGGAGGGATGCTGCGGGCGCCCATGGCTGGGTACCGGGGGGATGCTGCACGGGAGGGATGCTGCGGGCGCCCACGGCTGGGTACCGGGGGGATGCTGCACGGGAGGGATGCTGCCACCAGCCCCCATGTCCCTGCTGCTGCCCCAGGGGCTCCCCGGTTTGCTTAGGGCCAGCTGGTGACAAGGCAGCATGCAGGAGGGATGCTGCCACCAGCCCCGGTGTCCCTGCCACCAAGCAGCATCACCCTGGGGGGCTCCCGGGTGGCTCAGCACCAAGCACCAGCAAGACACCACGTGGGACGGGTGCTGCCACCACCCCCCATGTCCCTACTGTCACCCTGGGATGCTCCTGGGTCACCCAGGCTCAGGCAATGGTGAGATGCTGCACAGCAGGGACACTGCCACCAACCCTGGTGTCCCTGCTGCCACCTCAGGTTGCTCCCCAGGTCACCCAGGCTCAGGCAGAGGTGAGATGCTGCACGGCAGGGACGCTGCCACCAACCCCGGTGTCCCTGCCACCAAGCAGCATCACCCTGGGGGGCTCCTGGGTCGCTCAGCACCAAGCACCAGCGAGAGACCACGTGGGACGGGTGCTGCCACCACCCCCCATGTCCCAGCTGCCACCCTGGAGTGCTCCCAGGTCACCCAGGCTCAGGCAGCAGCCAGATGCTGCACGGCAGGGATGCTGCCACCAACCCCGGTGTCCCTGCCATCAAGCAGCATCACCCTGGGGTGCTCCTGGGTCGCTCAGCACCAAGCACCAGCGAGAAGCCACGCGGGACGGGTGCTGCCACCACCCCCGCGTCCCCGCTGCCCCCCCGCAGCGCGCTCCCGGCACCTCCCCGGCCCCGGCTGCAGCGGGCGCCGCGGGGCCGCGCACTGGACGGGGCGGCGCACTGGACGGGGCCGCGCACTGGACGGGGCCGCGCACTGGACGGGGCGGCGCTCGGACGGGGCGGCGCGGCGGGCGGCTGGGCGGGGCGGTGCTGCCCCCTGGCGGCGGCGCGGGGTGCGGCCCCTCCCGCCGGGGGGGGGGCAGCAGGGCCGCGGGGGGGCGGTGAGGGGGCTGCGGGGGCGGGGACCGCGGCGGGGTCCCCTCGGGCCGGGGGGGGGGTCCCGTCTGGGTGCGGGTCCCGTTTGGGCCGGGGCAGGTGCGGGTCCTGTTTGGGTGGAGTGCGGGTCCCATTTGGGCCGGGGCGGGTGCAGGTCCCATTTGGGCCAGGGGTGGGTGCAGGTCCCGTTTGGGGTGCAGGTGGGTGCGGGTCCCATTTGGGCCAGGTCCCGTTTGGGCCAGCACAGGTGCAGGTCCTGTTTGGGCTGGGTTCCATTTGGGCCGAGGTGGGTGCAGGTCCCATTTGGGTTGCGGGGGGCTGCAGGTCCCATGTGGGCCGGGTCCCGTTCGGATGTGGGTCCCGTTTGGGCCAGGGTGGGTGCAGGTCCCGTTTGGGCTGCAGGAGGGTGCAGGTCCCATTTGGGCTGGGTCCCATTTGGGCCGGGGCAGATGCAGGTCCCATTTGGGTTGCGGGGGGCTGCAGGTCCCATCTGGGCCGGGTCCCATTTGGGCTGGGTCCCATTTGGACCAGGGTGGGTGCAGGTTCCATTTGGACTGGGTCCTGTTCAGGCCGGGTCCTGTTTGGGCCAGGGAGGGTGCAGGTCCTGTTTGGGCCAGGGGTGGGTGCAGGTCCCGTTTGGGGTGCAGGTGGGTGCGAGTCCCATTTGGGCCAGGACCCGTTTGGGCCAGGGGTGGGTGCAGGTCCCATTTGGGTTGCGGGGGGCTGCAGATCCCATCTGGGCTGGGTCCCATTTGGGCCGGGGCCTGTTTGGGTCAGGGTGGGTGCAGGTCCCGTTTGGGCCAGGTCCCACTCGGGCCAGGCCTCGTTTGGGCCAGGGCGGGTGCGGGTCCCGTTTGGGCCGGGTCTTGTTCAGGCCGGGTCCCATTTGGGCCAGGGTGGGTGCAGATCCCGTTTGGGCCGGGTCTTGTTCAGGCCGGGCCCCGTGCGGGCCGGGGTGGGTGCGGGTCCCGTTTGGGCCGGGTCTTGTTCAGGCCGGGTCCCATTTGGGCCAGGGTGGGTGCAGGTCCCGTTTGGGCCGGGTCTTGTGCGGGCCGGGCCCCGTGCGGGCCAGGGCGGGTGCAGGTCCCGTTTGGGCTGCAGGAGGGTGCGGGTCCCGTTTGGGCCAGGTCCCATTTGGGCCAGGGTGGGTGCAGATCCCGTTTGGGCCGGATCTTGTTCAGGCCGGGTCCTGTTTGGGCTGGGGTGGGTGCAGGTCCCGTTTGGGCCAGGTCCCATTTGGGCCAGGCCCCGTTTGGGTCAGGGTGGGTGCAGGCCCCGTTTGGGCCGGGTCCCATTTGGGCCAGGCCCCGTGCGGGCCGGGGCGGGTGCAGGTCCCGTTTGGGCCGGGTCTTGTTCAGGCTGGGTCCCATTTGGGCCGGGGCGGGTGCGGGTCCCGTTTGGGCCAGGTCCCATTTGGGCCAGGCCCTCTTTGGGCCGGGGCAGGTGCAGGTCCTGTTTGGGCCGGGTCTTGTTCGGGCCGGGTCCCGTTTGGGCCGGGTCTTGTGCAGGCCGGGCCCCGTGCGGGCCGGGGCGGGTGCGGGTCCCGTTTGGGCTGCGGGCGGGCGAAGCCGCCGGGCCGCAGCGGCACCGGGGGGGCCAAGAGGCACTTTGCGGTGCCGCAGGGCACCGAGCCGCCCCCCAGCCGCCCGCGACGCCCCACGCGGCGCACCCCCGAAGGGCCCGCCCGGCAGCGCCACGCGCATCCCTGCGCTCGACGCCGCGCCGGCAGAGGAGCCCCCCCGAAAAGCGGGGGGCCGGGGCTGCTCGGCGGCGCCGTTCCCGCGCCCCGGGAGCCGCCGGCGGCGCTTTCAAGGCGGCGGGCGCATTGTTCGCCGCAGCGGGGCGGCCATTGAGCGCCGCGCACGCCGAGGGCCGGGTTTCCAGCCGCAGGCTTCCCGGCCGGAGGCGCGGGGAAGCGGCCGGCCTCGGCACCCCCGGGGCGGCGGGGAGTGTCGGCGCGGATAAGACGGGGCGCCCCTTCCCGCCGACACAAAGCGCGGACGCGGGAACAATGGGGCCGGATGGCTCCCGCCGCGGGCGCGGGGGGGCTGGCGTCCGCCGCCCGGGGGGCTCCGCGCGGCCCTGGCGCTTCCCCGTCTTCCCGCCGCGCCGGCGGCTTCGGACGCTCCGGCTCCGGATGCTCCGGCCTTTCCACGCCGTGCACACGGAGCCGCCTCGTCCCCCCGCCTTGCCAAAGCCAAAGCCGTCGCGGTTCGGCCCCGGCGGGGACGGGGGACCCATCCCGCCAGCCCTCCGCTTCCCCGCGCTGTTTTTTCCCCTTTTGGGTGGAAATCTCCCCGAAAGCGGCGCGAGGCCCCGCATGCCGCAGCGCCGCCCCCCCGGGCGCCGGGGCCCGTGCCCGGGCGAGGAAGGGGCCGGGCCGCCGTTATGCAACCGCGCCGAGCTCGTCATCGCTTTCTTCTGCGTTTCTTTTTTTTATTTTGGGGGGGGTGCCTGGAATCGGGTAGTTTTCCAGCGGAAACCGCCCGGGGACACGTGGCCCCGCGCTCACGCCTGCCTCCCAAGCTCGCCCTTCCCGCGCGGGAAGAGCCGGGGCCGCGCACCCAAAAAAGCCCTTTTTGGGGCACCCGAGGCCCAAAACGCCGCAGGGACCCAGACAGGACCTGCGGCTTGAAGAAACGTGCCAAATCCTTGGAGTTTTATCCCGAAAGGGCAGCGGCGAGCGGAGCAGTGCCTCGGCCGTCACGGTCCTGTCACCCCCGGGCGCCCCGCCGGGGTGCTCCCGCGATCGCCCCTTTTCGCCGTTTCGCCTCCGCTCGCCGCTTCCCGGCGGAAATTTCAGTTTTCCTCCACTTGGTGTCAGCTCTCTCCCCCTCTCCTCCGCCCGGCACCTCCATCCGTTAACTCCGTTAATTCATCCGTGGCCGGGGTGAGGTGTCGAGGCCCCTCGCCGTCGGGATGCTCCGAGCCCCCGGGCAGCAGCCCCGAGGCGGGGTGATGGGCGCGTGGGCTCCGCGCTCCTCCGCCTTGCAAATCCCGATGACCCGGGAGCCGCTGCGTCGCTGCAGGGAAGCCAGCGCCGTTCGGGGCTCCCGGTCTGCAAACGCTGCCCGGTTGCACCCCGGGTATCGGCGCGTCTCGGCAGGCGCTGCGCCGGCTCGGAAAGCGATTTTGGGTTTTCTCAGCAGCGAATAAGCCCCCCCCGGGGGGGTTTGGGCCTGGGCACGCACAGCCACTTTGGCACTGTCCCGAGAGGAGGAATGGGAAGTCCCCCCGTCCCTGGCATGACAATGAGCAAGAGCGTTCCCCTAAAAGCAACGCCAGGAGCTGCAGGGCTGGAAATGCAGTGCTGGGAACTGCGCCGCTGGGAATTGCAATGCTGGGAATTGCAATGCTGGGAATTACGGCATTGGAGCGGCAACGCTGGAGTCTGCAACGCTGGGAAATGCGATGTGGGAAATCGCAACACTGGCGCGTGCATCGCTGGGAACTGACACTGGGAACCGTGACACTGGAAATTGCAACGCTGGCAGAGGTGATGCTGGAATTTGCAGGGCTGGGAAATTGCGACTCTGAGAGTGGCAGCGCTGGGAATTGCAGCAGTGGAGCTGCAGTGCCAGGAGCTGCGACGCCGGGAGCTGCGACGCTGGGAATTGCACCCCTGGGTGTTGCAGCACTGGAACGGCAGAGCTGGGAATTGCGATGCTGGAAATCACAACAGTGGAACCGCGACGCTGGGAATTGCAATGCTGGGAGTGCAACGCTGGGAATTGCAACGCTGGGAATTGCAACGCTGGAACGGCAACGCTGGGAATTGCAACGCTGGGAATTGCAACACTGGGAATTGCAACACTAGTCCTCGGAAAAGTTTGGGCAGAGCCACGGGATTTCCGCCGCCCTGGGGGTGCTTTAGCTGGTGCCTCTTTCTCGGGCCGGGGCGCAGCCGCCGGGAGCGCCCAGCAGCCCTTGCACGGGATTTTTTTCCCCCAAAGTGAGATTTTTCGCAGCCTTGCAGGTCCCAAGCGCACGGCACGGACGCTGGCTGGGGGCCGCGGGGGTAACGCGGCCCATGTCACGAGTTTCGCCGGCCTCTGCAAGCGCGGCAGGGCTCCGCGTGGTGCCTGCACGCCTCCCCTTGCCCGGAGCCCCTTTAATTGGGGCCCTGCATTAATTAACGCGCCCGGAGGCGGCTCGCGGGTCTCCGTGGCCTCAAAAGAAACGGCCAGACCCCTCGGGCAGGCCGCGCGGCCGCTTTCGCACGCCCGGGGCGCTGCGGCCCCTCGCGTCCGGCCCCGCGATTAAATTCTTCTGCGCCGCTGGAGCCGGCCGGGCCGGCGCTTTTGATGCCCGGAGCCCGGTGCCGTTCCCAGCGCGCCGGCTCCTAATGGGCCCTGACAGCTCGGCCCGGCCGCGGCGAAGCCGGCACCCCGCCGGCGTGGGAGACGGGCGCTTCGCTAATGAGCGCTAACGAGGGCCGGCAGCGGCGGGAGGACCGGCCGCCCCGGGGGCTTTTCCCGCGGGTCTCCACAGCCCTCCCCGGCCGCCCGGGGCTGCTCCGGGTGCCGCGAGGGAAGGAGGGAGGAAAGCGGTTTTCCTTCCCGGGAAGGGTGAAGCCGCAAAGCCTCTAAGGGACTGGAAGGATGGGGAGGCAACGGGGATGCATTGGGAGTGCATTGGGGAGGCAGTGGGAATGCCTTGGGAATGTGGTACGGCTGCACTGGGGAGGCAATGGGAATGCAATGGGAATGCCTTGGGAGTGCATTGGGGAGGCAGTGGGAATGCCTTGGGAATGTGGTACGGATACATTGGGGAGGCAATGGGAATGCCTTGGGAATGCCTTGGGAGTGCATTGGGGGAGGCAATGGGAATGCCTTGGGAATGCGTTGGGGAGGCAATGGGAATGCAATGGGAATGCTATGGGAATGCCTTGGGGAGGCAATGGGAATGCCTTGGGAATGCGTTGGGGGAGGCAATGGGGATGCAATGAGGATGCCTTGGGAATGCCTTGGGAAGGCAGTGGGGATGCAATGGGGATCCACGGAGGATGCTCCTCTTGCACTGGCGCAGTCCTACCTCTCTTGGGTCCCTCCCACCCTGCCCTCAGCCTGCCCCGTATTTCAGCCTTACACTGGGAGACCGTGCGCAGCCCCCCATCAAAGCCAAGCCCACGTCCCCACGCCCTAGGCTGTGACCCGGGGGGGGTCCTTCCCACCCGGCAGCTGTGGGAGGAGTCCCACCCGGGTCCCTGGTTCATGAGCGATCGCGGGATTTCGTTAAACAAAAGGGGCCCTCGATTCGCCCGGCTCGTGGCTGCATTCGGGTCGGAGAGCCGCGGCCCGGCGGTTATTGGAGCGGAGATTGATGCTGGGCTTCTCCCCGTTTCGGGAGGGTTTGTACGCAGTCTGCCATTCCCCAGATTTGGGGTGCCAAGGGGAAACAGCAAAACCTTCCCCAAGCCAGAACCACCCCAAACTTCCCATCTTTTATTACAACTGAGTCTGAAAAGAGCTGGAGTTTATTTACACGGCTCGTTTCCCTCCTCCTCAATGACCCGGGCCAGAGCCCGGGCTCCCCGGGAGCTGCAGTTTCTGCATTCGGGCGGTGAATATCCCCGGAGGGCACCGGGCCGGGACGCTTAAAACTGCCAAAACGTGGCCTGGGACGTGGAAAGCGTGCCAGGAATATTCCCGGCTTGCGTCTCCTAACGGGGCTACTCAGCTGCCGGGATTTCCCGCGGCAGGACCCGGGAAAAGGGTTGAAAACCGATTTCCGATGTGCTAAAATCAGCGTTGGGGAGAGCGGCTTGGGGTCTGGACCGGGCCCAATCGTGACAACGGGCCAAAAACGGATGAATTACGAGTGGGTGCTAATAATAATAATAAAAAATCACTCTTTAAGAACGTTTTGACTCGGACCAATTCGCCTCTGGTTAAGAAACTGCGCCGAGAGCTGCGCCGAGCTTTGGGAAAGGTGGCCGAGCCGGGGGGCACATCCGAGAGGGTTGAAAGGCCCCCTTGATTTTAAAGAAATACATATATATATGTATGCGCATGGGCTCGGAGGGAGCTGGTTGGGAGCAGAAAGCGCTGGGCCTTGGCTGGGATTTGCCGTGGCGGCGGCACTTTCCCGCGCCGGCTCCGCGCGGGAGCAGAGGCCTCGAGCGCCGGGGCGTGGGAAAACCAGCGATTTTTGGGGCACCGTCAACCCGGGCGAGGAAAAAGCTGGCGGAGGGCTGGGATGGGAGCAGGCGGCCCCGGGATGGGTGTCCGGGACCCTTCGGAGCCCGTTCGGAGTTGCCCGCCGGGATCCGGCCCCAGGGAAGGATGGTGGATGCTGCCGCCGTCCGGGTTCGTCGCCCCGGCCAGAACCACGGGCCAAATCGAGCGGCGGAGGAGGAGGTGAGGGCAGGAAAAATGGACCCCCTGCAGCAAGGCAGTCCTCGATTTATTTACACTGCTCGGGGAGGGGGGGGGGAACCCGGCGGTGGCTGATAAAGGAGCATAATAAACCCCAGGGTGACCGGGGACCCGCATCGCTGGGCGCCGTCGCCTCCGTGATCTCCGCGCGACCGTTCGGGTGCCGAAATCCCCCGGATCTGCCCGGAGCCGGGCATCGCCCGTCGCGAAAGCGCCGCCAGCTATTTCGGCTCGGCGGCGGGAGGAGGCCCCGGCGCGGGCTGTCGCTTTGCGTTTTCCAGCCTCGTGAGCCGGCTCGCATAGCTGGGATATTCTGGGTTTTTTTTCCCCCCCCCCCAAGCGACCCCCCGGGTCCGGCTTTTCGGCTGCCTAAAAAAAGGTTTCGCCGCTGCTATTTCCAGCCCGGCTCCGGAGATAAACCAGGCGCGGGCAGAAACGGCAAAGCCGCCATCGCGAGATGCAAACCCCCCTCGCGGCATCGTGCCGGGGCCCCGCTCGGACGTGCCCGCGGGGCGCTTTGAAAGGCGATTCAATGGCAGGAAAGCGGGTTTCGTGTCGGCGCGGCCCGGCTGACGGAGCCTGCGCCCCTCGCGGCCCCCCCGCCTCCCCCAAGCGCCGGCGGCAGGTAGCGGGCCAGAAAAATTGTCCAAATAAACACGCGGCCGCTAGCGCAGGAAACATCTTCCAGGCTGCTTTCTATTTGGGGGGTGGGAAAGAGCTGGGGGGCTCCTTGCAGCCGCCCGCCGTGGGTCTGGTGCCCCGGCCACGGTCGGAGGGGTCTCGATCCGGAGGGGCCGGGAGCGTCGCCCCAGCCTGCCTCGGTGTTTTGGCTTCCTCCGTCGCCGCCCGGTTTCTCCCCCTCTCCCCTCCGCCGGCCCGAATCGCGCTCGCCCAGTGCGCCAGCTGGGCTGGGGATACTCGCAGGGCCAACGGGTGCTTGCAGAGCCGGCCGGGCTGCGCCGGGCTGGAGGCGTGCGGTGCCGGGCTGGAGGTGGGCAAAGCCGGGCTGGAGGTGGGCAAAGCCGGGCTGGAGGCATGCGGTGCCGGGCTGGAGATGGGCAAAGCCGGGCTGGAGATGGGCAAAGCCGGGCTGGAGATGGGCAAAGCCGGGCTGGAGGTGTGCGGTGCCGGGCTGGACATGGGCAAAGCCAGGCTGGAGGTGTGCGGTGCTGGGCTAGAGATGGGAAAGGCCAAGCTAGAGATGTGCAAAGCCGGGCTAGAGATCTGCAAAGCCAAGCTAGAGATCTGCAAAGCGGAGCTAGAGATCTGCAAATCCGAGCTAGAGATGTGCAAAGCCGGGTTAGAGATGTGCAAAGCCAAGCTAGAGATGTGCAAAGCTGGGCTAGAGATGTGCAAAGCTGAGCTAGAGATGTGCAGTGCTGGGCTAGAGATGTGCAAAGCCGAGCTAGAGATGTGCAAAGCTGGGCTAGAGATTTGCAAAGCCAAGCTAGAGATGCGCAGTGCTGGGCTAGAGATTTGCAAAACCAAGCTAGAGATTGGCAATGCCAGGCTAGAGATTTGCAAAGCCAAGCTAGAGGTGAGCAAAGCCAAGCTAGGGATGTGCAAAGCCAAGCTAGAGATGTGCAATGCCAGGCTGGAGATCTGCCATGCTGCGCTAGAGATTTGCAAAGCCGAGCTAGAGATTTGCAATGCCAGTCCAGACGTTTGTAAAGCTGGGCTAGAGACGTGCAGCGCCAGGACAGAGATGTGCAAAGCCAAGCTAGAGATGTGCAATGCTGGCCTAGAGATTTGCCATGCCGCGCTAGAGATTTGCAAAGCCAAGCTAGAGATGTGCAGTGCCAGGCTGGAGATTTGCAGCGCTGGGTTAGAGATGTGCAGCGCCGGTCTAGACATTTGCAAAGCTGGGCTGGAGATGGGCAGCGCTGGGCTAGAGCTGTGCAAAGCCAGCCTAGGCAGCGCTAGCCTAGAAGCCTCTGCAGAGCCAGGCTGAATAGTGCCAGCCTAGAGGCTGCGGCGCTGGCCTGGGCAGCGCTGGCCTGAAGATCCCTGCGGAGCTGGTGCCGGCCTCGCCGAGGGCCGTTTGCAGCCTCCCGAGGCGAAAACCCACCCGAGGGCCAGAGAGGGCCCGGGGGGCTCGCTGGGGGGGTGCGGCACCCCCGGGGGGGGGCGGCCAGACCACAGGAAGGGGCGGAAAACATGCACGGATGGAGCGGCCCGGCGGGGGTCCGGCGTGCCGGACAGGGAGCCGCCTCTGCCGCCGGCCCCTGGAATTTTCCTGACCCCGCGGACGCCCCGAGCTGTGTTTTTCCGGCCCCGCCGGGGTTTTGCTGGTTGCGGGAAGAGGGGAAAAAAACAACCTACAAAAGCAAGCATCCAAAAAAAAACCAAGCCCCCTTGGAAAGTCCGGCCGAGTCCCGTGACGGCCGGGAATAATATCCAAAAAATGTTAATGCCGGCAGCGAGGGGCCCAAGCTGCTCGGATTAGAGCGCCTTAGGGAAGGCCTTTCCCGCGAGGCCGGGCCGTGCCGGCCGCGGATTTGGGGGGCAACGCCGCTGTGCCGGCGGCGCCGCGGGGCCCGCGAGGACCGGGCCGGTGCCACGGGTGTCATGAGTGGCGCCGGGCTCAGCCGCGCCGCTCCAGCGCCGAGCAAGCGCGGTGCTAGCTATACGTGTATATATATGTACGGATATATGTGCGTATATACATCTCTACAGCCCCTCAGCAATGCCCCAGCCCCGATCCGAAACCCTGCCGAAACGGGGCCGCGGGAAGCATCCTCATTTTGGGGGAGAAACAGCGTATCCAAGCATCTTTTGTGGTTTTTTTCTCTTTTCCTTCTTTCCCGGGACTTTTTTCCCACGCGGCAAGGCCGGACCGCTCGTTCGGCCCCGCGGCGGTGATGCTCCTCCGCTCAAACGGGGGATTTACCGAAAAAAAGAGAGCGGTGCCCGAGCCTGGTGTGTACCGACCTCATGCATACGATATGATGCTTTTTTTGATGAAAATGTGATTTTTCCCCCCTTTTTTCCCAGCAAAGTGCGGTAACTCCTGCAGCCCGAACGCGGCCGAGCCGGCGCTGAGCGATGGGACACGGCGGCACTCGGACGCAGTGGAAAATTACCGCGGGCCGAACAAAGAAATCCGGGATGGGCACCGGGAAGGGAATAAACAGCCGGGGCAGGAAGCCGGGCCAAGGCGGAGGAAGTCTCGGGCCCGGCGAAGGGAAGGGACGGAAAAACCTTCGCCGCGGGGGGCTGCGAAAATAGGCGAGCGCCGGGTCCGGCCGCGGAGCCTCCTCCGTCCGCCCGGAGCGTTGCAAAACGCCCTTTTACCCGCCTCGGCGCAAGGGAAAGCGGAGCGCGGCGCGGGAGGTGGAAAGGCCCCGGCCCTCTCCATATGTCATTAAACTCCCAATATGGAAAAAAACATGGAAAATAAAGCGGGATGGGAATGCTTTTGTGAAATCTCGCGGCTTTGGGGGCGTTTTGGTGACTTTTCTCGTCACCAGGCCGCGGCACGGCGCGGGCCAGGCCAACGGGGAGATGCTCCCTTGATTTTCCGCCCTTAAAACGAGTTGCCGGCTTGCCGGGTTTTGGAGAAATGCTTGGAAAACCGAGCGCGGGCGCGAGGCTGGAGGGCGGCGGGAGGCGGCACGTAGGCAGCCGCGGGGCCGCGCTAAGCAAACGCAGACGCGGCGCCCGGCCCGACACCCTGACGCTGCAAACGCAACACAAACACGGCAAGCGCCGGCCTGCAGCTCCCACGGGCTCCCCCCCCCCTTTTTTTCTTTTAACGCCTCGCTTTTTTGCAAAAAAGCAAAACGAAGGGAAGATTAGAAAACAGTTTTTTTGGATTTTATTTTATTTGCAAGCAGCGCTGGGGTTTATATCGAGGCGGGAAGAGCCGCCAGCCAGGAGGCTGCCAACGCCGTGCAGAATTGGGGAAAAAGGAGGGGCAAAAGGGCGCAGTGAAAACCGGGGCTGTGCAACGAGTTGCCAGGGGCTGGGGCAGCCGCGGCGTGCCGTGTCGGAGCAGGCGGGTGCTGCGGCGTGAGCAAGCCCCGGCCCGAGCCCAGGTCGCTGCGGCCCCGGACGCGGCCGGGCGGCTCGGAAACGGCACCGGAGCTCGCGACGCGCCCGGCCCCTAATGAGCGCCGCATCTCCCGCCACCTTCGCAATTAACCGGGGGCTCGTTAAAGCTTCGCCTTTAATTGCTCCGGACGAGCGCTGGCAACTTCCCCGCCGTAATTGCTTTAATTGGGAGGCGCGGCGGGACGGTCCCACTCGCTCCGGCCGGAGGAGCCGGCCGCTGCCCCGGAGCTGGGGAAGAGCAGCCTCGCTCGCCCTCGGACCCGGCGCCGCGGGAAAACCGGGGTTAATCCGGCTTTTTTCGCCGGCGGCTGGTCGTTCCCAGCGCCCGGCCAGGGCTCCTCGTGCCGCCCGCGCCGGGGGCCGGACCTTCCCGGCGGCGGGTTTCGGGGCGGCCCCGCGCCGGGCCCCTATCAGCGTGGCCTTCGGCCAAGGCTCGGCGGCCTCGGGCCGTCGTCCGCCCGGCCTCGAGCGAGAAAACACAACAAAAACGAGGGAGAAAAGGAGGAAAAGGGGAGGAGCGGGCAAAACCCCGCGCCGGCGGCAGCCGCATTGCGCCGGGCGGAGGGGAAATCTTGCCTCGCTGCTTGTTGATTGGGATGAACGCGGGATGAAACTTGGGGCCGCGGTGGCTCTTCCCGGTTACTGGTGGCGGTTTGCTCCCCGCGGTGACCCGGGCGCCGGGGCTGCGACGCGCTTTAGCACCTCCGTGCTTTACTCGCCCCGTTTTAAAGCTGCGGAGGGAAATGCAAGAGGTGAAAGCTGTGAAACCCCGACTTTAGGGATGTTGAAGCGCCCAAACACCTCCGGGGCCGGGCTCGAAGCCGCTCCGGAGCGGGAGCAAGTGGCACCGGCCGCGGGGATGCCACGGTCCCAGCGCCAGCCAGCTGTTCCAGCTGTTCCAGCTGCCGCCAGCCGCCCCGGGCGTCGGGCAGCCGCGGAGCGTGTCGGCACAGGCGCGCGGCGCCGGCTCCGCTTCAAACCCGCTGGAAAGGCCGATGGCGTGGGAATGGGGGAACCGGGATCCCGGGAGCTTCCTGGGGGAAAAGGGGCGAAAAGGCGATTTTCCCGCAGAAACCCCGGCGGCGGCGATCGGCCGCCTCCAGGGTCGGGGCAAGCGAGTGAGCCGCGGGGATTGCGGGAGCCGGGCCCGGAGCCTCGTTTTTCCCCCTTCCAGCCCGGTGA